>NC_136380.1:6589975-6929165 GCF_965140285.1 Lepidochelys kempii | reverse complement strand
AGGATTTTTCCTCTGGCCAGGAGGGATTTTAAAGGGGTTTACCCTTCCCTTTGTATTTATGACAGTTTTACATATACATTCATTATGGCAGTTCAGCTCCATGTCTGTCACAATGCCGGTCATGGGTGCTACATATTTTATGAATACAGGACATAGATAGTCAAAGAGCAAGTGGGAGAGAACAACGGACTACTTTCATGTGGAAAATGAAGTTCCATTTCCATGTATACTCATGCATTTGACTTTCAAATCCACTTCCTGCAAACTCTCATCATGCCTGAATAACAGCTGCTGGGGTTACTATGTACTAGAAAGTGAGATCTCAGGGAATGTATATTTTACATTCGGATCCCAATGCCTGTTACCACCCTGGATAGAGGCTACAGACTGACAGAACATCACCTGTGGAGAACCAGTCAGCTATTAATCCAGGGACAGAGGAGCTACTAGACTTCTGTTTGCTGACAAGCGACTAATTGAGGGCTGAGACACTGATCTTTACAGGTTCTGAAGAAATCCAGATGACAGACGCTACATTTTAAATCCCACTCTAACCTGAAAAATCACCTCTGAAAAAAGATCAGAGGGAAAAGAATGGGTTGACATGTGCGTGCTAAAGTAAATATTATGCCAAATCTTTTTATTGTAAGACAAATATTACAAACCAAACTTTCAGGACATGCATGTATATCGAAAGTCAGCAGCAGAGTTGTTGGACTCTCTACAGGAAGAAACAGCGGTAACTTTATTTCTTAATGGGTTTTTCTTTAGAAAGTATTTCAGAAATACTCCAAATACTGTTTACAATGGGTTTGTGCTTACAACGGGTTTGTGCTATTAACTCTTTGTTCAGTGAACAGTTCCATAAATCCGTCTTCTGGTCATTGCCAAGAAGCTGTTTCTAAAGCTTATACTCTGGGTCATGAATGCAATCCCCCTGCAACTCTCTGGAGTGGAGAAAATAAAAAAGATATCTTTTTTTTTTAATAAAAAAGATATGCATTTATAAATAGCTTCAATGCAGGGGGGATAAATACAATGACCGTTTTCACCATGCACAGCCCATGTGTTAAAACATGTCATGATACAATGGACCACACTCAGAAGTGGAGGGCCAGAAAAGGTGTCTCTGGGATGGTCACAACTGTAAAATTACACAGTGTTCAAGTAGCCTATGGAACTACCAGCCCTGACCTATCAATGGTGCCAAGACCTTAGCAAGATTTAAAGGGGGACTGGAAATTTATATGGCTAACCATAAAATCAAATTACAGTTGGGAGGATTTTTTTAAAAATAGTCTTGGAGGGGCTCTAAACCTTTCTGATTTACACCACAAAATATGGCCAATGAGTGGCTGTCATGGGGGCATTTTCCCTGGGAGCAGGTTATCTCATAGGTGCATGTTGGAGGACTTTTTCCACCTTCCTTTGATGAATCTGGAACTGGCCACTGGATACTGTGCTAGATGGACTGCAGGTCTGATCCAGTCTGGCAGTACCTATCTTTCTTTCAGTGGTGTAAATCCAAGACAATGTTTTTCCTCATCTTCATTGAGCTCCTGGGAGTCTCTAGACCTCCATTGAGAACAGAAAGATGTCTCATTAAATATCATTAAATATCATCCTGTTCTTTTTTCCTTTCAGGAAGGAAAGTTCAAAACTCCTCTGACCTGCCCAGTCCATTATGTCAGCTGTCAATGACACCAAATCAAATTCTGCAGTGTTCCTTCTCACCGGAATACCTGGGCAGGAAGACGTCCATCTCTGGATCTCTATCCCCTTTTGCTTAATGTATGCCATTTCAATAGTAGGAAATTCAGTCATTCTGTTCATTATAAAAACAGATCCAAACCTCCATGAACCCATGTACATTTTCCTTTCCATGTTGGCAATCACAGACCTTGGCTTATTGATAGCCACCATACCGACGATACTGGGCATATTCTTGTTTAATTCTAGGGACATCAACCTTGATGCGTGTTTTGCCCAGCTCTTCTTCATCCACTCCCTTCAGTGTATGGAATCCTCTGTGCTTTTGTTGATGTCATTTGACCGCTTCATTGCAATCTGTAACCCACTGAGATATACTTCCATCTTAACTCTGCAGAGAGTAGCGAAGATGGGACTGGTCTTTGTGCTAAGATCAGTGGCCGTAATATTCCCACTCCCCTTTCTCCTTAAACGATACCAATACTGTGGAGCCAATGTCCTCTCCCATTCCTATTGTCTGCACCAGGACGTCATGAAAATGGCTTGTTCGGATATCACAGTGAACAACATCTATGGCTTGTCTGTTGCAATCTCAACTATGGGTTTGGACTCGCTGCTCATCTTCCTCTCTTATGTGATGATCATCAAAACAGTGCTGAGTGTTGCATCCCCCATGGAGTGCCTTACGGCCCTGAACACCTGTGTCTCCCACCTCTGTGCTGTCCTGCTCTTCTATATACCAGAGATCGGTCTGGCTCTGATACACAGATTCGGGAATAGTTCTTCTCATTTGCTTCAGATTCTCCTGGGCTATGTCTACCGGCTTGTTCCTCCCCTGATTCATCCAATCGTGTACAGTGTGAAAAGTAAACATCTTCGTGCGAGAATAATCAGAGTGTTCATCAAATGAAGGGTCAGTTAATCACCTGGCTCCCTCACTGGTGATACGGGAGATGAAAAACATGGGCCACAGCCACCCATTCCATCCTGAATTCTCTTCCCCCGAGGCCCCTCCCTCTGTCCTATCTCTTCCCCCAAGTTCCCACCCCCTGCTTCTGCTTTTTATCTGAGCCTCTGTCCCCGCTCCAGGCTGGAAGCCAGAGCCAGGCCTTGCTAAGAGCTTTCCAAGCAACCAGTGCCACTGTGGGGAGTCCCAGACCCTCCATCTCCCCTGGACAGGTAACTTGAAGGCCCGAGAGAAACCACCAGCCTGTGTTCCTGCCCCCAGGATATATAATCCAGGTAAGGTGGAGAGTCTGGGGCTCGCCACAGAGGCCTGGGATCACTGGGTAGCTCTTACCACAGCCCAGCTCTGGCCTGGCCTGGGGACAGAGTTTGGGGAAGTGAAGGAGCACAGAGTAGGGCTTAGTGGGAAATGATGGGTCAAGGGGGGCTAACCAAAAGAATGTAAGTTGGGGCAGTTCTCTCTATATATATCAAGACCAAAGCATGTCTAATTTAGCTTGTTGTGAAATCTGAGATAGATGAGTGTAGACGTGTGACATCTGCCTTTTATTTTAAAACCATTTTTTCATGGATCCGTTGTCTCTGGCATGTTGTGCACATTTCATTGTAAGTACCAACCACAGTCACAGTTTTGCTTTTGCTATTATCCCAATGAATTATAGGCTCATTCATGTACCAAAAAACCCCTCAAATGAAAAACAAAGAAACTGAAACTGATTCAATTGAAGCCTCGCCCCTGCATATATCAGTATATATATTTATGTGGTGGGGGGAGCATGAAGTTTGACAGACACAAAGAAGGGGGTATGTTCAAATAAATTAGATAACAACTGATCCAATCTGACATTCTGTATAGCACAAGCTGCAGAATTTAACCCAGTTGCCCCCGTATTGAGCTCAGTGACTTGTGCTTGACTATCGCATAACTTGTGCTCATCTAAAGTGTATCTTCCAGGAAGGCATCCAGTCTTGGTCTGGAGGTATCAGGAGAATCCACCACTTCCCTTGGCTCTTTTTTCCACTGGTTAAATACCCTCACTGTTAAAAATGTTTTCCTCATTTCCAAATTTAATTTGTCTGGCTTCAGTTTTCACCCATTGATTCTTGTTATACCTTTCGCTGCTAGATTAAAGAGCCCATTTGTGGCTGATATTTTATCCCTGTGAAAGTGCTTGTATACTGTCTTTAAGTCACGTCCCAGTCTTCCCTACTTCTACTCTCTATGCCCCTGTTTATACAGCCGAAGGTAAATTGGAAATGACAAAGGAGAAAGACATCCTGGGAGCTCATGTGGAATTGTTTGTCTGCTATGACCCTCTTATGGGCCCTGGCCAATGGATTTGTCCCTCAGTAGATTCAGGAGAAAGCATAACTCAGTGTAATCATCTGGAAAAGGAAATGATCTTGGGTTCCTGTTTAATGATGTCATCGGAGGTTAATTCTCTGAGTTTCTGGTCATCTCAGTATGCTTAACCGGCAGCTTCACCCTGCTCAGCCATTATTCCCAGAGAGAAAGGATGGATCAGGGGTTAAAGTGTTATCCTGGGTCTCAGAAGAACTGGCTTCAGTTCCAGGCTCTTCCACAGATTCCTTCTGTGACCTTGGGCAATACAATTAGTCCCTCTATGCCTTAGCAATGTGTGTTTTATAATAGAGCTCTGTGTAAAGGTATACATCTTGGAAGAAGGGATGCTGGCCATCCTTACCTGATGAGGGACCCAATGCTGGGAAACAGTGACACTGAAAAAGACTTGAGGGTCATAGTGGATAATGAGTGGAACATGACCTCTGAGTGCAACACGATGGCTGAAAAAGCTTGTGCAATCTGGGATATACAACCAGGGGACTGTCAAGTAGAAATAAAGAGGTTATTTTACCTCTGTGTTTGGCACTGGTGCCACCCTTGTTCATAGAATCATAGAATCATAGAATCATAGAATATCAGGATTGGAAGGGACCTCAGGAGGTCATCTAGTCCAACCCCCTGCTCAAAACAGGACCAATCCCCAACTAAATCATCCCAGCCAGGGCTTTGTCAAGTCTGATCTTAAAAACCTCAAAGGAAAGAGATTCCACCACCTCCCTAGGTAACCCATTCCAGTGCTTCACCACCCTCCTAGTGAAAAAGATTTTCCTATAATCCAACCTAAACCTCCCCCACTGCAACTTGAGACAATTACTCCTCATTCTGTCATCTGCTACCACTGAGAACAGTCTAGAGCCGTCCTCTTTGGAACCACCTTTCAGGTAGTTGAAAGCAGCTATCAAATCCCCCCTCATTCTTCTCTTCCACAGATTAAACAATACCAGTTCCCTCATCCTCTCCTCATAAGTCATGTGTTCCAGTCCCCTAATCATATTTGTTGCCCTCCACTGGACACTTTCCAATTTTTTCACATCCTTCTTGTAGTGTGGGACCCAAAACTGGACACAGTACTCTAGATGAAGCCTCATCAATGTTGAATAGAGGGGAATGATCAGGTCCCTCAATCTGCTGGCAATGCCCCTACATATACATCCCAAAATGCCATTGGCCTTCTTGGCAACAAGGGCACACTGTTGACTCATATCCAGCTTCTCATCCACTGTAACCCCTAGATCTGTTTCTGCAGAACTGCTGCTGAGCCAGTCAGTCTGTAGCGGTGCATGGGATTCTTCCGTCCTAAGTGCAGGACTCTGCACTTGTTCTTGTTGAACCTCATCAGATTTCTTTTGGCCCAAACCTCTAATTTGTCTAGGTCCCTCTGTATCCTATCCCTACCCTCAAGCGTATCTACCACTCTTCCCATCTGCAAACTTGCAAAGGTGCAATCCATGCCATCTTCCAGATCGTTAATGAAGATATTGAACAAAACCAGACTCAGGACAACCCTTAGGGCACTCCGTGTGATACCAGCTGCCAACTAAATATGGAGCCATTGATGACTACCCGTTAAGCCAGACAATCTAGCCAGCTTTCTATCCACCTTATAGTCCATTCATTCAACCCATACTTCTTTAACTTGCTGGCAAGAATACTGTGGGAGACCATGTCAAAAGCTTTGCTAACGTCAAGCAACAACATGTCCACTGTTTTCCCCTCATCCACAGAGCCAGTTATCTCATTATAGAAGACAATTAGATTAGTCAGGCATGACTTGCCCTTGGTGAATCTATGCTGACTTTTCCTGATCACTTTCCTCTCCTCTAAGTGCTTCAGAATTGATTTCTTGAGGATGTGCTCCATGATTTTCCCAGGGACTGAGGTGAGGCTGACTGGCCTGTAGTTCCCAGGATTCTCCTTCTTCCCTTTTTTTAAAGATGGGCACTACAATAGCTTTTTTCCAGCTGGAATATTGTTTCCAGTTCTGGTGTCTACAGTTCAGGAAGGAAGTTGATTCTTTGGAAAGCGGTCAGAGAAGAGACACAAGAATTATTAAAGTATTAGAAAACTTGCCTTATAGTGACAAACTCAATGAGCGCAATATATTTAGCTTAATGAAGAGAAGGTTAAAGGTGACTTGATCACAGCCTGTAAGTACCTGCCTGGGAAACAAATATTTAACAATTGTCTCTTCAATCTATCAGAGAATGTTATAACAGGATCCAATGTCTGAAAGCTGAAGCTAGACACATTAAGACTGGAACTAAGGTATAATTCTTTTTGCAATGAGGATATTTACCATGTGTCAAGGTTCCTTCCCCATCTGAACTCTAGGGTAGAGATGTGGGGACCTGCATGAAAGACCCCCTAAGATTATTCTTATCAGTTTAGGTTAAAAACTTCCCCAAAATACAAACTTTGCCTTGTCCTTGAACCTTATGCTGCCACCACCAAGCGGTTTAAACAAAGAACAGGGAAAGAGCCCACTTGGAGACGTCTTCCCCCAAAATATCCCCCCAAGCCCTGCACCCCCTTTCCTGGGGAGGCTTGATAATAATCCTCACCAATTTGTACAGGTGAACACAGACCCAAATCCTTGGATCTTAAGAACAATGAAAAAGCAATCAGGTTCTTAAAAAAAGAATTTTAATTAAAGAAAAAGTAAAAGAATCACCTCTGTAAAATCAGGATGGTAAATATCTTACAGGGTTATAAGATTCAAAATATAGAGAATCCCTCTAGGCAAAACCTTAAGTTACAAAAAAGGCACACAGACAGAAATAGTTATTCTATTCAGCACAATTCTTTTCTCAGTCATTTAAATAAATCATAATCTAACACATGCCTAGCTAGATTACTTACTAAAAGTTCTAAAACTCCATTCCTGGTCTATCCCTGGCAAAGCAGCATACCGACAGACAGACAGAGACCCTTTGTTTCTCTCCCTCCTCCCAGCTTTTGAAAGTATCTTGTCTCCTCATTGGTCATTTTGGTCAGGTGCCAGCGAGGTTACCTTTAGTTTCTTAACCCTTTACAGGTGAGAGGATTTTTCCTCTGGCCAGGAGGGATTTTAAAGGGGTTTACCCTTCCCTTTGTATTTATGACAGTTTTACATATACATTCATTATGGCAGTTCAGCTCCATGTCTGTCACAATGCCGGTCATGGGTGCTACATATTTTATGAATACAGGACATAGATAGTCAAAGAGCAAGTGGGAGAGAACAACGGACTACTTTCATGTGGAAAATGAAGTTCCATTTCCATGTATACTCATGCATTTGACTTTCAAATCCACTTCCTGCAAACTCTCATCATGCCTGAATAACAGCTGCTGGGGTTACTATGTACTAGAAAGTGAGATCTCAGGGAATGTATATTTTACATTCGGATCCCAATGCCTGTTACCACCCTGGATAGAGGCTACAGACTGACAGAACATCACCTGTGGAGAACCAGTCAGCTATTAATCCAGGGACAGAGGAGCTACTAGACTTCTGTTTGCTGACAAGCGACTAATTGAGGGCTGAGACACTGATCTTTACAGGTTCTGAAGAAATCCAGATGACAGACGCTACATTTTAAATCCCACTCTAACCTGAAAAATCACCTCTGAAAAAAGATCAGAGGGAAAAGAATGGGTTGACATGTGCGTGCTAAAGTAAATATTATGCCAAATCTTTTTATTGTAAGACAAATATTACAAACCAAACTTTCAGGACATGCATGTATATCGAAAGTCAGCAGCAGAGTTGTTGGACTCTCTACAGGAAGAAACAGCGGTAACTTTATTTCTTAATGGGTTTTTCTTTAGAAAGTATTTCAGAAATACTCCAAATACTGTTTACAATGGGTTTGTGCTTACAACGGGTTTGTGCTATTAACTCTTTGTTCAGTGAACAGTTCCATAAATCCGTCTTCTGGTCATTGCCAAGAAGCTGTTTCTAAAGCTTATACTCTGGGTCATGAATGCAATCCCCCTGCAACTCTCTGGAGTGGAGAAAATAAAAAAGATATCTTTTTTTTTTAATAAAAAAGATATGCATTTATAAATAGCTTCAATGCAGGGGGGATAAATACAATGACCGTTTTCACCATGCACAGCCCATGTGTTAAAACATGTCATGATACAATGGACCACACTCAGAAGTGGAGGGCCAGAAAAGGTGTCTCTGGGATGGTCACAACTGTAAAATTACACAGTGTTCAAGTAGCCTATGGAACTACCAGCCCTGACCTATCAATGGTGCCAAGACCTTAGCAAGATTTAAAGGGGGACTGGAAATTTATATGGCTAACCATAAAATCAAATTACAGTTGGGAGGATTTTTTTAAAAATAGTCTTGGAGGGGCTCTAAACCTTTCTGATTTACACCACAAAATATGGCCAATGAGTGGCTGTCATGGGGGCATTTTCCCTGGGAGCAGGTTATCTCATAGGTGCATGTTGGAGGACTTTTTCCACCTTCCTTTGATGAATCTGGAACTGGCCACTGGATACTGTGCTAGATGGACTGCAGGTCTGATCCAGTCTGGCAGTACCTATCTTTCTTTCAGTGGTGTAAATCCAAGACAATGTTTTTCCTCATCTTCATTGAGCTCCTGGGAGTCTCTAGACCTCCATTGAGAACAGAAAGATGTCTCATTAAATATCATTAAATATCATCCTGTTCTTTTTTCCTTTCAGGAAGGAAAGTTCAAAACTCCTCTGACCTGCCCAGTCCATTATGTCAGCTGTCAATGACACCAAATCAAATTCTGCAGTGTTCCTTCTCACCGGAATACCTGGGCAGGAAGACGTCCATCTCTGGATCTCTATCCCCTTTTGCTTAATGTATGCCATTTCAATAGTAGGAAATTCAGTCATTCTGTTCATTATAAAAACAGATCCAAACCTCCATGAACCCATGTACATTTTCCTTTCCATGTTGGCAATCACAGACCTTGGCTTATTGATAGCCACCATACCGACGATACTGGGCATATTCTTGTTTAATTCTAGGGACATCAACCTTGATGCGTGTTTTGCCCAGCTCTTCTTCATCCACTCCCTTCAGTGTATGGAATCCTCTGTGCTTTTGTTGATGTCATTTGACCGCTTCATTGCAATCTGTAACCCACTGAGATATACTTCCATCTTAACTCTGCAGAGAGTAGCGAAGATGGGACTGGTCTTTGTGCTAAGATCAGTGGCCGTAATATTCCCACTCCCCTTTCTCCTTAAACGATACCAATACTGTGGAGCCAATGTCCTCTCCCATTCCTATTGTCTGCACCAGGACGTCATGAAAATGGCTTGTTCGGATATCACAGTGAACAACATCTATGGCTTGTCTGTTGCAATCTCAACTATGGGTTTGGACTCGCTGCTCATCTTCCTCTCTTATGTGATGATCATCAAAACAGTGCTGAGTGTTGCATCCCCCATGGAGTGCCTTACGGCCCTGAACACCTGTGTCTCCCACCTCTGTGCTGTCCTGCTCTTCTATATACCAGAGATCGGTCTGGCTCTGATACACAGATTCGGGAATAGTTCTTCTCATTTGCTTCAGATTCTCCTGGGCTATGTCTACCGGCTTGTTCCTCCCCTGATTCATCCAATCGTGTACAGTGTGAAAAGTAAACATCTTCGTGCGAGAATAATCAGAGTGTTCATCAAATGAAGGGTCAGTTAATCACCTGGCTCCCTCACTGGTGATACGGGAGATGAAAAACATGGGCCACAGCCACCCATTCCATCCTGAATTCTCTTCCCCCGAGGCCCCTCCCTCTGTCCTATCTCTTCCCCCAAGTTCCCACCCCCTGCTTCTGCTTTTTATCTGAGCCTCTGTCCCCGCTCCAGGCTGGAAGCCAGAGCCAGGCCTTGCTAAGAGCTTTCCAAGCAACCAGTGCCACTGTGGGGAGTCCCAGACCCTCCATCTCCCCTGGACAGGTAACTTGAAGGCCCGAGAGAAACCACCAGCCTGTGTTCCTGCCCCCAGGATATATAATCCAGGTAAGGTGGAGAGTCTGGGGCTCGCCACAGAGGCCTGGGATCACTGGGTAGCTCTTACCACAGCCCAGCTCTGGCCTGGCCTGGGGACAGAGTTTGGGGAAGTGAAGGAGCACAGAGTAGGGCTTAGTGGGAAATGATGGGTCAAGGGGGGCTAACCAAAAGAATGTAAGTTGGGGCAGTTCTCTCTATATATATCAAGACCAAAGCATGTCTAATTTAGCTTGTTGTGAAATCTGAGATAGATGAGTGTAGACGTGTGACATCTGCCTTTTATTTTAAAACCATTTTTTCATGGATCCGTTGTCTCTGGCATGTTGTGCACATTTCATTGTAAGTACCAACCACAGTCACAGTTTTGCTTTTGCTATTATCCCAATGAATTATAGGCTCATTCATGTACCAAAAAACCCCTCAAATGAAAAACAAAGAAACTGAAACTGATTCAATTGAAGCCTCGCCCCTGCATATATCAGTATATATATTTATGTGGTGGGGGGAGCATGAAGTTTGACAGACACAAAGAAGGGGGTATGTTCAAATAAATTAGATAACAACTGATCCAATCTGACATTCTGTATAGCACAAGCTGCAGAATTTAACCCAGTTGCCCCCGTATTGAGCTCAGTGACTTGTGCTTGACTATCGCATAACTTGTGCTCATCTAAAGTGTATCTTCCAGGAAGGCATCCAGTCTTGGTCTGGAGGTATCAGGAGAATCCACCACTTCCCTTGGCTCTTTTTTCCACTGGTTAAATACCCTCACTGTTAAAAATGTTTTCCTCATTTCCAAATTTAATTTGTCTGGCTTCAGTTTTCACCCATTGATTCTTGTTATACCTTTCGCTGCTAGATTAAAGAGCCCATTTGTGGCTGATATTTTATCCCTGTGAAAGTGCTTGTATACTGTCTTTAAGTCACGTCCCAGTCTTCCCTACTTCTACTCTCTATGCCCCTGTTTATACAGCCGAAGGTAAATTGGAAATGACAAAGGAGAAAGACATCCTGGGAGCTCATGTGGAATTGTTTGTCTGCTATGACCCTCTTATGGGCCCTGGCCAATGGATTTGTCCCTCAGTAGATTCAGGAGAAAGCATAACTCAGTGTAATCATCTGGAAAAGGAAATGATCTTGGGTTCCTGTTTAATGATGTCATCGGAGGTTAATTCTCTGAGTTTCTGGTCATCTCAGTATGCTTAACCGGCAGCTTCACCCTGCTCAGCCATTATTCCCAGAGAGAAAGGATGGATCAGGGGTTAAAGTGTTATCCTGGGTCTCAGAAGAACTGGCTTCAGTTCCAGGCTCTTCCACAGATTCCTTCTGTGACCTTGGGCAATACAATTAGTCCCTCTATGCCTTAGCAATGTGTGTTTTATAATAGAGCTCTGTGTAAAGGTATACATCTTGGAAGAAGGGATGCTGGCCATCCTTACCTGATGAGGGACCCAATGCTGGGAAACAGTGACACTGAAAAAGACTTGAGGGTCATAGTGGATAATGAGTGGAACATGACCTCTGAGTGCAACACGATGGCTGAAAAAGCTTGTGCAATCTGGGATATACAACCAGGGGACTGTCAAGTAGAAATAAAGAGGTTATTTTACCTCTGTGTTTGGCACTGGTGCCACCCTTGTTCATAGAATCATAGAATCATAGAATCATAGAATATCAGGATTGGAAGGGACCTCAGGAGGTCATCTAGTCCAACCCCCTGCTCAAAACAGGACCAATCCCCAACTAAATCATCCCAGCCAGGGCTTTGTCAAGTCTGATCTTAAAAACCTCAAAGGAAAGAGATTCCACCACCTCCCTAGGTAACCCATTCCAGTGCTTCACCACCCTCCTAGTGAAAAAGATTTTCCTATAATCCAACCTAAACCTCCCCCACTGCAACTTGAGACAATTACTCCTCATTCTGTCATCTGCTACCACTGAGAACAGTCTAGAGCCGTCCTCTTTGGAACCACCTTTCAGGTAGTTGAAAGCAGCTATCAAATCCCCCCTCATTCTTCTCTTCCACAGATTAAACAATACCAGTTCCCTCATCCTCTCCTCATAAGTCATGTGTTCCAGTCCCCTAATCATATTTGTTGCCCTCCACTGGACACTTTCCAATTTTTTCACATCCTTCTTGTAGTGTGGGACCCAAAACTGGACACAGTACTCTAGATGAAGCCTCATCAATGTTGAATAGAGGGGAATGATCAGGTCCCTCAATCTGCTGGCAATGCCCCTACATATACATCCCAAAATGCCATTGGCCTTCTTGGCAACAAGGGCACACTGTTGACTCATATCCAGCTTCTCATCCACTGTAACCCCTAGATCTGTTTCTGCAGAACTGCTGCTGAGCCAGTCAGTCTGTAGCGGTGCATGGGATTCTTCCGTCCTAAGTGCAGGACTCTGCACTTGTTCTTGTTGAACCTCATCAGATTTCTTTTGGCCCAAACCTCTAATTTGTCTAGGTCCCTCTGTATCCTATCCCTACCCTCAAGCGTATCTACCACTCTTCCCATCTGCAAACTTGCAAAGGTGCAATCCATGCCATCTTCCAGATCGTTAATGAAGATATTGAACAAAACCAGACTCAGGACAACCCTTAGGGCACTCCGTGTGATACCAGCTGCCAACTAAATATGGAGCCATTGATGACTACCCGTTAAGCCAGACAATCTAGCCAGCTTTCTATCCACCTTATAGTCCATTCATTCAACCCATACTTCTTTAACTTGCTGGCAAGAATACTGTGGGAGACCATGTCAAAAGCTTTGCTAACGTCAAGCAACAACATGTCCACTGTTTTCCCCTCATCCACAGAGCCAGTTATCTCATTATAGAAGACAATTAGATTAGTCAGGCATGACTTGCCCTTGGTGAATCTATGCTGACTTTTCCTGATCACTTTCCTCTCCTCTAAGTGCTTCAGAATTGATTTCTTGAGGATGTGCTCCATGATTTTCCCAGGGACTGAGGTGAGGCTGACTGGCCTGTAGTTCCCAGGATTCTCCTTCTTCCCTTTTTTTAAAGATGGGCACTACAATAGCTTTTTTCCAGCTGGAATATTGTTTCCAGTTCTGGTGTCTACAGTTCAGGAAGGAAGTTGATTCTTTGGAAAGCGGTCAGAGAAGAGACACAAGAATTATTAAAGTATTAGAAAACTTGCCTTATAGTGACAAACTCAATGAGCGCAATATATTTAGCTTAATGAAGAGAAGGTTAAAGGTGACTTGATCACAGCCTGTAAGTACCTGCCTGGGAAACAAATATTTAACAATTGTCTCTTCAATCTATCAGAGAATGTTATAACAGGATCCAATGTCTGAAAGCTGAAGCTAGACACATTAAGACTGGAACTAAGGTATAATTCTTTTTGCAATGAGGATATTTACCATGTGTCAAGGTTCCTTCCCCATCTGAACTCTAGGGTAGAGATGTGGGGACCTGCATGAAAGACCCCCTAAGATTATTCTTATCAGTTTAGGTTAAAAACTTCCCCAAAATACAAACTTTGCCTTGTCCTTGAACCTTATGCTGCCACCACCAAGCGGTTTAAACAAAGAACAGGGAAAGAGCCCACTTGGAGACGTCTTCCCCCAAAATATCCCCCCAAGCCCTGCACCCCCTTTCCTGGGGAGGCTTGATAATAATCCTCACCAATTTGTACAGGTGAACACAGACCCAAATCCTTGGATCTTAAGAACAATGAAAAAGCAATCAGGTTCTTAAAAAAAGAATTTTAATTAAAGAAAAAGTAAAAGAATCACCTCTGTAAAATCAGGATGGTAAATATCTTACAGGGTTATAAGATTCAAAATATAGAGAATCCCTCTAGGCAAAACCTTAAGTTACAAAAAAGGCACACAGACAGAAATAGTTATTCTATTCAGCACAATTCTTTTCTCAGTCATTTAAATAAATCATAATCTAACACATGCCTAGCTAGATTACTTACTAAAAGTTCTAAAACTCCATTCCTGGTCTATCCCTGGCAAAGCAGCATACCGACAGACAGACAGAGACCCTTTGTTTCTCTCCCTCCTCCCAGCTTTTGAAAGTATCTTGTCTCCTCATTGGTCATTTTGGTCAGGTGCCAGCGAGGTTACCTTTAGTTTCTTAACCCTTTACAGGTGAGAGGATTTTTCCTCTGGCCAGGAGGGATTTTAAAGGGGTTTACCCTTCCCTTTGTATTTATGACAGTTTTACATATACATTCATTATGGCAGTTCAGCTCCATGTCTGTCACAATGCCGGTCATGGGTGCTACATATTTTATGAATACAGGACATAGATAGTCAAAGAGCAAGTGGGAGAGAACAACGGACTACTTTCATGTGGAAAATGAAGTTCCATTTCCATGTATACTCATGCATTTGACTTTCAAATCCACTTCCTGCAAACTCTCATCATGCCTGAATAACAGCTGCTGGGGTTACTATGTACTAGAAAGTGAGATCTCAGGGAATGTATATTTTACATTCGGATCCCAATGCCTGTTACCACCCTGGATAGAGGCTACAGACTGACAGAACATCACCTGTGGAGAACCAGTCAGCTATTAATCCAGGGACAGAGGAGCTACTAGACTTCTGTTTGCTGACAAGCGACTAATTGAGGGCTGAGACACTGATCTTTACAGGTTCTGAAGAAATCCAGATGACAGACGCTACATTTTAAATCCCACTCTAACCTGAAAAATCACCTCTGAAAAAAGATCAGAGGGAAAAGAATGGGTTGACATGTGCGTGCTAAAGTAAATATTATGCCAAATCTTTTTATTGTAAGACAAATATTACAAACCAAACTTTCAGGACATGCATGTATATCGAAAGTCAGCAGCAGAGTTGTTGGACTCTCTACAGGAAGAAACAGCGGTAACTTTATTTCTTAATGGGTTTTTCTTTAGAAAGTATTTCAGAAATACTCCAAATACTGTTTACAATGGGTTTGTGCTTACAACGGGTTTGTGCTATTAACTCTTTGTTCAGTGAACAGTTCCATAAATCCGTCTTCTGGTCATTGCCAAGAAGCTGTTTCTAAAGCTTATACTCTGGGTCATGAATGCAATCCCCCTGCAACTCTCTGGAGTGGAGAAAATAAAAAAGATATCTTTTTTTTTTAATAAAAAAGATATGCATTTATAAATAGCTTCAATGCAGGGGGGATAAATACAATGACCGTTTTCACCATGCACAGCCCATGTGTTAAAACATGTCATGATACAATGGACCACACTCAGAAGTGGAGGGCCAGAAAAGGTGTCTCTGGGATGGTCACAACTGTAAAATTACACAGTGTTCAAGTAGCCTATGGAACTACCAGCCCTGACCTATCAATGGTGCCAAGACCTTAGCAAGATTTAAAGGGGGACTGGAAATTTATATGGCTAACCATAAAATCAAATTACAGTTGGGAGGATTTTTTTAAAAATAGTCTTGGAGGGGCTCTAAACCTTTCTGATTTACACCACAAAATATGGCCAATGAGTGGCTGTCATGGGGGCATTTTCCCTGGGAGCAGGTTATCTCATAGGTGCATGTTGGAGGACTTTTTCCACCTTCCTTTGATGAATCTGGAACTGGCCACTGGATACTGTGCTAGATGGACTGCAGGTCTGATCCAGTCTGGCAGTACCTATCTTTCTTTCAGTGGTGTAAATCCAAGACAATGTTTTTCCTCATCTTCATTGAGCTCCTGGGAGTCTCTAGACCTCCATTGAGAACAGAAAGATGTCTCATTAAATATCATTAAATATCATCCTGTTCTTTTTTCCTTTCAGGAAGGAAAGTTCAAAACTCCTCTGACCTGCCCAGTCCATTATGTCAGCTGTCAATGACACCAAATCAAATTCTGCAGTGTTCCTTCTCACCGGAATACCTGGGCAGGAAGACGTCCATCTCTGGATCTCTATCCCCTTTTGCTTAATGTATGCCATTTCAATAGTAGGAAATTCAGTCATTCTGTTCATTATAAAAACAGATCCAAACCTCCATGAACCCATGTACATTTTCCTTTCCATGTTGGCAATCACAGACCTTGGCTTATTGATAGCCACCATACCGACGATACTGGGCATATTCTTGTTTAATTCTAGGGACATCAACCTTGATGCGTGTTTTGCCCAGCTCTTCTTCATCCACTCCCTTCAGTGTATGGAATCCTCTGTGCTTTTGTTGATGTCATTTGACCGCTTCATTGCAATCTGTAACCCACTGAGATATACTTCCATCTTAACTCTGCAGAGAGTAGCGAAGATGGGACTGGTCTTTGTGCTAAGATCAGTGGCCGTAATATTCCCACTCCCCTTTCTCCTTAAACGATACCAATACTGTGGAGCCAATGTCCTCTCCCATTCCTATTGTCTGCACCAGGACGTCATGAAAATGGCTTGTTCGGATATCACAGTGAACAACATCTATGGCTTGTCTGTTGCAATCTCAACTATGGGTTTGGACTCGCTGCTCATCTTCCTCTCTTATGTGATGATCATCAAAACAGTGCTGAGTGTTGCATCCCCCATGGAGTGCCTTACGGCCCTGAACACCTGTGTCTCCCACCTCTGTGCTGTCCTGCTCTTCTATATACCAGAGATCGGTCTGGCTCTGATACACAGATTCGGGAATAGTTCTTCTCATTTGCTTCAGATTCTCCTGGGCTATGTCTACCGGCTTGTTCCTCCCCTGATTCATCCAATCGTGTACAGTGTGAAAAGTAAACATCTTCGTGCGAGAATAATCAGAGTGTTCATCAAATGAAGGGTCAGTTAATCACCTGGCTCCCTCACTGGTGATACGGGAGATGAAAAACATGGGCCACAGCCACCCATTCCATCCTGAATTCTCTTCCCCCGAGGCCCCTCCCTCTGTCCTATCTCTTCCCCCAAGTTCCCACCCCCTGCTTCTGCTTTTTATCTGAGCCTCTGTCCCCGCTCCAGGCTGGAAGCCAGAGCCAGGCCTTGCTAAGAGCTTTCCAAGCAACCAGTGCCACTGTGGGGAGTCCCAGACCCTCCATCTCCCCTGGACAGGTAACTTGAAGGCCCGAGAGAAACCACCAGCCTGTGTTCCTGCCCCCAGGATATATAATCCAGGTAAGGTGGAGAGTCTGGGGCTCGCCACAGAGGCCTGGGATCACTGGGTAGCTCTTACCACAGCCCAGCTCTGGCCTGGCCTGGGGACAGAGTTTGGGGAAGTGAAGGAGCACAGAGTAGGGCTTAGTGGGAAATGATGGGTCAAGGGGGGCTAACCAAAAGAATGTAAGTTGGGGCAGTTCTCTCTATATATATCAAGACCAAAGCATGTCTAATTTAGCTTGTTGTGAAATCTGAGATAGATGAGTGTAGACGTGTGACATCTGCCTTTTATTTTAAAACCATTTTTTCATGGATCCGTTGTCTCTGGCATGTTGTGCACATTTCATTGTAAGTACCAACCACAGTCACAGTTTTGCTTTTGCTATTATCCCAATGAATTATAGGCTCATTCATGTACCAAAAAACCCCTCAAATGAAAAACAAAGAAACTGAAACTGATTCAATTGAAGCCTCGCCCCTGCATATATCAGTATATATATTTATGTGGTGGGGGGAGCATGAAGTTTGACAGACACAAAGAAGGGGGTATGTTCAAATAAATTAGATAACAACTGATCCAATCTGACATTCTGTATAGCACAAGCTGCAGAATTTAACCCAGTTGCCCCCGTATTGAGCTCAGTGACTTGTGCTTGACTATCGCATAACTTGTGCTCATCTAAAGTGTATCTTCCAGGAAGGCATCCAGTCTTGGTCTGGAGGTATCAGGAGAATCCACCACTTCCCTTGGCTCTTTTTTCCACTGGTTAAATACCCTCACTGTTAAAAATGTTTTCCTCATTTCCAAATTTAATTTGTCTGGCTTCAGTTTTCACCCATTGATTCTTGTTATACCTTTCGCTGCTAGATTAAAGAGCCCATTTGTGGCTGATATTTTATCCCTGTGAAAGTGCTTGTATACTGTCTTTAAGTCACGTCCCAGTCTTCCCTACTTCTACTCTCTATGCCCCTGTTTATACAGCCGAAGGTAAATTGGAAATGACAAAGGAGAAAGACATCCTGGGAGCTCATGTGGAATTGTTTGTCTGCTATGACCCTCTTATGGGCCCTGGCCAATGGATTTGTCCCTCAGTAGATTCAGGAGAAAGCATAACTCAGTGTAATCATCTGGAAAAGGAAATGATCTTGGGTTCCTGTTTAATGATGTCATCGGAGGTTAATTCTCTGAGTTTCTGGTCATCTCAGTATGCTTAACCGGCAGCTTCACCCTGCTCAGCCATTATTCCCAGAGAGAAAGGATGGATCAGGGGTTAAAGTGTTATCCTGGGTCTCAGAAGAACTGGCTTCAGTTCCAGGCTCTTCCACAGATTCCTTCTGTGACCTTGGGCAATACAATTAGTCCCTCTATGCCTTAGCAATGTGTGTTTTATAATAGAGCTCTGTGTAAAGGTATACATCTTGGAAGAAGGGATGCTGGCCATCCTTACCTGATGAGGGACCCAATGCTGGGAAACAGTGACACTGAAAAAGACTTGAGGGTCATAGTGGATAATGAGTGGAACATGACCTCTGAGTGCAACACGATGGCTGAAAAAGCTTGTGCAATCTGGGATATACAACCAGGGGACTGTCAAGTAGAAATAAAGAGGTTATTTTACCTCTGTGTTTGGCACTGGTGCCACCCTTGTTCATAGAATCATAGAATCATAGAATCATAGAATATCAGGATTGGAAGGGACCTCAGGAGGTCATCTAGTCCAACCCCCTGCTCAAAACAGGACCAATCCCCAACTAAATCATCCCAGCCAGGGCTTTGTCAAGTCTGATCTTAAAAACCTCAAAGGAAAGAGATTCCACCACCTCCCTAGGTAACCCATTCCAGTGCTTCACCACCCTCCTAGTGAAAAAGATTTTCCTATAATCCAACCTAAACCTCCCCCACTGCAACTTGAGACAATTACTCCTCATTCTGTCATCTGCTACCACTGAGAACAGTCTAGAGCCGTCCTCTTTGGAACCACCTTTCAGGTAGTTGAAAGCAGCTATCAAATCCCCCCTCATTCTTCTCTTCCACAGATTAAACAATACCAGTTCCCTCATCCTCTCCTCATAAGTCATGTGTTCCAGTCCCCTAATCATATTTGTTGCCCTCCACTGGACACTTTCCAATTTTTTCACATCCTTCTTGTAGTGTGGGACCCAAAACTGGACACAGTACTCTAGATGAAGCCTCATCAATGTTGAATAGAGGGGAATGATCAGGTCCCTCAATCTGCTGGCAATGCCCCTACATATACATCCCAAAATGCCATTGGCCTTCTTGGCAACAAGGGCACACTGTTGACTCATATCCAGCTTCTCATCCACTGTAACCCCTAGATCTGTTTCTGCAGAACTGCTGCTGAGCCAGTCAGTCTGTAGCGGTGCATGGGATTCTTCCGTCCTAAGTGCAGGACTCTGCACTTGTTCTTGTTGAACCTCATCAGATTTCTTTTGGCCCAAACCTCTAATTTGTCTAGGTCCCTCTGTATCCTATCCCTACCCTCAAGCGTATCTACCACTCTTCCCATCTGCAAACTTGCAAAGGTGCAATCCATGCCATCTTCCAGATCGTTAATGAAGATATTGAACAAAACCAGACTCAGGACAACCCTTAGGGCACTCCGTGTGATACCAGCTGCCAACTAAATATGGAGCCATTGATGACTACCCGTTAAGCCAGACAATCTAGCCAGCTTTCTATCCACCTTATAGTCCATTCATTCAACCCATACTTCTTTAACTTGCTGGCAAGAATACTGTGGGAGACCATGTCAAAAGCTTTGCTAACGTCAAGCAACAACATGTCCACTGTTTTCCCCTCATCCACAGAGCCAGTTATCTCATTATAGAAGACAATTAGATTAGTCAGGCATGACTTGCCCTTGGTGAATCTATGCTGACTTTTCCTGATCACTTTCCTCTCCTCTAAGTGCTTCAGAATTGATTTCTTGAGGATGTGCTCCATGATTTTCCCAGGGACTGAGGTGAGGCTGACTGGCCTGTAGTTCCCAGGATTCTCCTTCTTCCCTTTTTTTAAAGATGGGCACTACAATAGCTTTTTTCCAGCTGGAATATTGTTTCCAGTTCTGGTGTCTACAGTTCAGGAAGGAAGTTGATTCTTTGGAAAGCGGTCAGAGAAGAGACACAAGAATTATTAAAGTATTAGAAAACTTGCCTTATAGTGACAAACTCAATGAGCGCAATATATTTAGCTTAATGAAGAGAAGGTTAAAGGTGACTTGATCACAGCCTGTAAGTACCTGCCTGGGAAACAAATATTTAACAATTGTCTCTTCAATCTATCAGAGAATGTTATAACAGGATCCAATGTCTGAAAGCTGAAGCTAGACACATTAAGACTGGAACTAAGGTATAATTCTTTTTGCAATGAGGATATTTACCATGTGTCAAGGTTCCTTCCCCATCTGAACTCTAGGGTAGAGATGTGGGGACCTGCATGAAAGACCCCCTAAGATTATTCTTATCAGTTTAGGTTAAAAACTTCCCCAAAATACAAACTTTGCCTTGTCCTTGAACCTTATGCTGCCACCACCAAGCGGTTTAAACAAAGAACAGGGAAAGAGCCCACTTGGAGACGTCTTCCCCCAAAATATCCCCCCAAGCCCTGCACCCCCTTTCCTGGGGAGGCTTGATAATAATCCTCACCAATTTGTACAGGTGAACACAGACCCAAATCCTTGGATCTTAAGAACAATGAAAAAGCAATCAGGTTCTTAAAAAAAGAATTTTAATTAAAGAAAAAGTAAAAGAATCACCTCTGTAAAATCAGGATGGTAAATATCTTACAGGGTTATAAGATTCAAAATATAGAGAATCCCTCTTGGCAAAACCTTAAGTTACAAAAAGACACAAAGATAGGACTATACATTCCATCCAGCACAGCTTATTTTACCAGCCATTAAACAAAAGGAAATCTAATGCATTTCTAGCTCGATTATTTACTAATTTAACAGAAGTTGGAAGGCTGCATTCCTGATCTGTTCCTGGCAAAAGCATCACACAGACAGATCCTTTGTCCCACCCCCCTCCAGATTTGAAAGTATCTTGTCCCCTCATTGGCCATTTTGGGTCAGGTGCCAGCGAGGTTACCTTTGCTTCTTATCCCTTTACAGGTGAAAGGGTTTTGTCTTTGGCCAGGAGGGATTTTATAGTACTGTATGCAGAAAGGTGGTTACCCTTCCCTTTATATTTGTAACACCATGGGAACAATTTAGAAAATGATGTAGTACATTCTACAGCACTGACAATTGTTAAATCAAGGAAGGATGTTATGCTAACAGTTCTGCTCTGTTATTGTGGATCAGGTCTCTGGCCTGTGCTATACAGGGGGACAGGTTAAGTGGTCACAATGGTGCCTTCTGGCCTTGGGATCTACCCAGTGGTTTTAATAGCACTGCCCTGCCGCACAGAGTGTTGTACTGGCAAATATGTTACAGATTGTGAGACCCTCGGATGCTCGAATAATTGGGACCAGAGCTAAGTGCCTTAAGGAAAATTCAGCTTTGTTTGCTTCATAAGGAGAGTTTGGGGCACTGGGTGGAGAACCTGAACTCTTCCCAAAACCCCTTCGTGATGAGGCCTGTCATTAGCACAGCACCTTTGACAAGGGAGTTCTGGGCCCCTCCTGCAGCTTGGCAGAAAGAGGGGGAATCAGGACATGCTTTCAGAGGCTGAAGGATCTGAAGAGCATTGCCTGGCCAAACAGAGCCCTGCTTGGCTACCCCTCGCTCTGATGCTGACCCATCCTGTTCCATGAGCAGTGAGAGCTGATCTAGCAATGGAAATAGACCTCACATCCTGCATCCCAATTACCATCATCACCAAGTTTATGGGGGAAGGAATTTTTTTGGGTCCTACAGAGAGCGAGCTGTAGGCACTTGGAGCTGGTCTTGGGTCACACTCATTTCTATTAAGAATGTGCATGATCCTCTGAGCTATGCCTCAAGAACCAGTGACTCTGTGAGCCAGTCACCAACATGTCTGGCTGTCTGCGCCATAGCCCTGTTCATTACAGCAGGAAGCTCTGTAGACCAGTGCAGAGGGAAATAGCATCTCTGCCAGTGATGGACTTTGTGACCAGAATAGTCCAATAATCTTTGTTTGTGGGTGCTTCACTTCAGATATGGCCAGAAGTGCCTCCTCTTGGGATTTTATTGACAGTCTCACACTCAAGGTGACTGACAGACTTAGCCAGGACCTGGTCAAGGTGTGGGAGGTATGACTCCAGGCCCCTGGAAGGGGTGGGGCCTTGGGCAGAAGGGGTGGGGCTGTGAGCTAGTCTCCTCCAGCCAGCCCTTAAGCACAGACCAGGGTCCTGGCAACAATTTAAGAAGGTGCTCTGGCTTCGGCCATTTCTACTACTCCAGGAGCGGCGGTAGCGGCTGGGAATCCCTGGCTCTTTTAAATAATCAGGCACTGGGGCAGCTGTCCCCTTTGCCCTCCCCTTCCTAGTCAGTGGCCCTGTTCACACTATTTCCTGACTGTCTTAAAGCCCCATTTTCTAGGATCAAGACACTGCATGGGAATCTCAGCTTTCGGTTTTCTTAAAAAACTTTATTTCAAAAAGTGAGTTGCAGAAAAGTTGAAAAACTGTAGTAGGTGCACCCCCGAGGCCCAGAAAGCAAAAGCAAATGAAAACAAAGTGCACATTAGAATATTTTTATATCTCATCCTTTTAATCCAATCTCATGGTTTTTTGGAGTGTGACTCATAAGTTTTGAATGGGGTATGACAATACTGCATACCTAGTTTAAAAGATCTGAAGAGCAATTAGCAAGAGATACAAAAACCAGCATTTTTTTAAAGTACATCAGAAGCAGGAAACCTGCCAAGCAATTAGTGGGGCCACTGGACAATTGAGGTGCTAAAGGAGCAGTCAAGGAAGATGAGTCTGTTGCAGAGAGGCTAAATTAATTCTTTGCATTCGTCTTCACTGCAGAGGATGTGAGGGAGATTCCCACACCTGAGCCATTCTTTTTAGGTGATAAATATGAAGAACTGTCCCACACTGATGTGTAAATGGAGGAGGTTGTGATGCAGCACCCAATACTCATCATAGTGGTATGATTATGAGATGATTATAACATAATTATGATGCATCAAGTACACGATATGTCTTGTGAAGTGTCTTTGGAAAAGTTTTGATTTACTGAATATGATTATCCTATTGGCATCCATGTATCATTTTTGTACCTGAAGTTATGCATAATGACTATGTATTTGTACTTCAGATGTGCTACCTCTTGGTAACACCCACAACTAGCCTTTCTGGAACATTAATGAAGAAGCTAGACAGGGATGTTGGCTCATCAACAAAGACAATGAACAAGGGAAGAGCTTAGCCACCCTGTGAACATTTCAGCCAGTCTATCAGTAATGGCTGCTATGACTCAGCACGGCATGCAAGGGCAGGGCACCAGAGCACATGACACTGGACTTCATTTTGGTACCTGTATTTTTCTACAAACTGACATGGAACTTGGCTTGAAACAAAGGGTTCCCACCATAAGGAAAGACTTTATGAAGTGGAGGATGATATCATCTCTTGGCCTCACTCCACAGGCAAGAGACTTCTTGTAAACCCTGGCAGAACAAAGACTGAATTAGGGAAGTAGTGGTCCAGGCCAAAGGGATTTCTATCCTGCGTATAAAAACTTGCTGGACTGCTTGTATCATCAGTCAGGGTGAGAAACTGCCATTCCATATCCTATCTAGTATGGTAGCCTTAGGTAATTTGCTTTGATCTGTTTTCTATCACTTATACTCACATAACATCTATCTTTCTGTAGTTAATAAACTTATCATAGAATCATAGAATATCAGGGTTGGAAGGGACCCCTGAAGGTCATCTAGTCCAACCCCCTGCTCGAAGCAGGACCAATTCCCAGTTAAATCATCCCAGCCAGGGCTTTGTCAAGCCTGACCTTAAAAACCTCTAAGGAAGGAGATTCTACCACCTCCCTAGGTAACACATTCCAGTGTTTCACCACCCTCTTAGTGAAAAAGTTTTTCCTAATATCCAATCTAAACCTCCCCCACTGCAACTTGAGACCATTACTCCTCGTTCTGTCATCTGCTACCATTGAGAACAGTCTAGAGCCATCTTCTTTGGAACCCCCTTTCAGGTAGTTGAAAGCAGCTATCAAATCCCCCCTCATTCTTCTCTTCTGCAGGCTAAACAATCCCAGCTCCCTCAGCCTCTCCTCATAACTCATGTGTTCCAGACCCCTAATCATTTTTGTTGCCCTTTGCTGGACTCTCTCCAATTTATCCACATCCTTCTTGTAGTGTGGGGCCCAAAACTGGACACAGTACTCCAGATGAGGCCTCACCAATGTCGAATAGAGGGGAACGATCACGTCCCTCGATCTGCTCGCTATGCCCCTACTTATACATCCCAAAATGCCATTGGCCTTCTTGGCAACAAGGGCACACTGCTGACTCATATCCAGCTTCTCGTCCACTGTCACCCCTAGGTCCTTTTCCGCAGAACTGCTGCCTAGCCATTCGGTCCCTGGTCTGTAGCTGTGCATTGGGTTCTTCCGTCCTAAGTGCAGGACCCTGCACTTATCCTTATTGAACCTCATCAGATTTCTTTTGGCCCAATCCTCCAATTTGTCTAGGTCCTTCTGTATCCTATCCCTCCCCTCCAGCGTATCTACCACTTCTCCCAGTTTAGTATCATCTGCAAATTTGCTGAGAGTGCAATCCACACCATCCTCCAGATCATTTATGAAGATATTGAACAAAACCGGCCCCAGGACCGACCCTTGGGGCACTCCACTTGATACCGGCTGCCAACTAGACATGGAGCCATTGATCACTACCCGTTGAGCCCGACAATCTAGCCAGCTTTCTACCCACCTTATAGTGCATTCATCCAGCCAATACTTCCTTAACTTGCTGACAAGAATACTGTGGGAGACCGTGTCAAAAGCTTTGCTAAAGTCAAGAAACAATACATCCACTGCTTTCCCTTCACCCACAGAACCAATAATCTCATCATAAAAGGCGATTAGATTAGTCAGGCATGACCTTCCCTTGGTGAATCCATGCTGGCTGTTCCTGATCACTTTCCTCTCATGCAAGTGCTTCAGGATTGATTCTTTGAAGACCTGCTCCATGATTTTTCTAGGGACTGAGGTGAGGCTGACTGGCCTGTAGTTCCCAGGATCCTCCTTCTTCCCTTTTTTAAAGATTGGCACTACATTAGCCTTTTTCCAGTCATCCGGGACTTCCCCCGTTCGCCACGAGTTTTCAAAGATAATGGCCAATGGCTCTGCAATCACAGCCGCCAATTCCTTCATCACTCTCGGATGCAACTCGTCCGGCCCCATGGACTTGTGCACGTCCAGCTTTTCTAAATAGTCCCTAACCACCTCTATCTCCACAGAGGGCTGGCCATCTCTTCCCCATTTCGTGATGCCCAGTGCAGCAGTCTGGGAGCTGACCTTGTTAGTGAAAACAGAGGCAAAAAAAGCATTGAGTACATTAGCTTTTTCCACATCCTCTGTCACTAGGTTGCCTCCCTCATTCAGTAAGGGGCCCACATTTTCCTTGGCTTTCTTCTTGTTGCCAACATACCTGAAGAAACCCTTCTTGTTACTCTTGACATCTCTTGCTAGCTGCAGCTCCAGGTGCGATTTGGCCCTCCTGATATCATTCCTACATGCCAGAGTAATATTTTTATACTCTTCCCTGGTCATATGTCCAACCTTCCACTTCTTGTAAGCTTCTTTTTTATGTTTCAGATCCGCTAGGATTTCACCATTAAGCCAAGCTGGTCGCCTGCCATATTTACTATTCTTTCGACTCATTGGGATGGTTTGTCCCTGTAACCTCAACAGGGATTCCTTGAAATACAGCCAGCTCTCCTGGACTCCTTTCCCCTTCAAGTTAGTCCCCCAGGGGATCCTGGCCATACGTTCCCTGAGGGAGTCGAAGTCTGCTTTTCTAAAGTCCAGGGTCCGTATCCTGCTGCTTACCTTTCTTCCCTGCGTCAGGATCCTGAACTCAACCAACTCATGGTCACTGCCTCCCAGATTCCCATCCACTTTTGCTTCCCCCACTAATTCTACCCGGTTTGTGAGCAGCAGGTCAAGAAAAGCGCCCCCCCTAGTTGGCTCCTCTAGCACTTGCGCCAGGAAATTGTCCCCTACGCTTTCCAAAAACTTCCTGGATTGTCTATGCACCGCTGTATTGCTCTCCCAGCAGATATCAGGAAAATTAAAGTCACCCATGAGAATCAGGGCATGCGATCTAGTAGCTTCCGGATGCATACCTTGGAAACTGCAGCAGACTTTATATACACACAGAGAATATGAAACAATACCCCCTCCCACCCCACTGTCCTGCTGGTAATAGCTTATCTAAAGTGATCATCAGGTTGGGCCATTTCCAGCACAAATCCAGGTTTTCTCACCCTCCACCCCCCCACACACAAATTCACTCTCCTGCAGCAGGGTATAAGTAGGGGCATAGCGAGCAGATCGAGGGACTTGATCGTTCCCCTCTATTCAACATTGGTGAGGTCTCATCTGGAGTACTGTGTCCAGTTTTGGGCCCCACACTACAAGAAGGATGTGGATAAATTGGAGAGAGTCCAGCAAAGGGCAACAAAAATGATTAGGGGTCTGGAACACATGAGTTATGAGGAGAGGCTGAGGGAGCTGGGATTGTTTAGCCTGCAGAAGAGAAGAATGAGGGGGGATTTGATAGCTGCTTTCAACTACCGGAAAGGGGGTTCCAAAGAGGATGGCTCTAGACTGTTCTCAATGGTAGCAGATGACAGAATGAGGAGTAATGGTCTCAGGTTGCAGTGGGGGAGGTTTAGATTGGATATTAGGAAAAACTTTTCCACTAGGAGGGTGGTGAAACACTGGAATGCGTTACCTAAAGAGGTGGTAGAATCTCCTTCCTTAGAGGTTTTTAAGGTCAGGCTTGACAAAGCCCTGGCTGGGATGATTTAACTGGGAATTGGTCCTGCTTCGAGCAGGGGGTTGGACTAGATGACCTTCTGGGGTCCCTTCCAACCCTGATATTCTATGATTCTATGATTCTATGATTGGATAGAGGGCAGGGGAGTTTGGGGTGGTGGTTAGGGGCTGGGGGTGTGGATAGGGGTTGGGGCAGTCAGAGTGTGGGGAACAGAGGATTGATTGGGGCAGGAGTTCCGGTGGGCAGTCAGGAAGGAGCGGGGGTTGGATGGGGCAGCAGGGGGCAGTCAGAGGCAGGGGATCCAGGGGCAGTCAGGGAACAGGGAGCAGGGGGAGTGGATGGGGCAGCGGTCCCGGGGGGACCATCAGGGAATTGGGGGTTTGGATGGGGCAGGAGACCCGGGGGGACGGGACGGATAGGAGTTGGGGGCCGGGCCACAACCCCCTCCCCTAACCGGCCCTCCATACCATTTCTGAAACCTGGTGCGTACCTCAGGGCAAAAAGTTTACCTGCCCCTGGTGTACTATCTACCCAGCCACCCTGGCACGTACAGGGTATCAGGCACAATAGAGAGCTAACATTAACCCTCGTTTTCTTGCTAATCAACTATAATGTTTTCAATATACACAAATACACAGAGTAGCCAATTCTTCTCTGGCTCAGCACAGATCTCAAGAGTTCTCCTCTCCCTTGGGAAGACCCCTTAATTACTGTTTGCTGCTAAAGCTGGATAAACAGCACAGAAGAACAGACAGGCTTGTCTCCAGCCTGTTTACATCCAGATGCCTCTTCTCCGCTAGAGTCTGAGTGAACCCCACTGGGATAGCACAGAGCTATATAATATAATGTGCACATCACGCTGTCAGTTCTCAGTTTGTAATGTGAGACAGATGTGGGACACAACTATCTGAGGGGAATTCCTAGGGAAGACTCGTCTGTCTCGGAATTCACTGCTCCCCATCTCTTGCTGAGGAGTTTACCTGCTCGACAAACCCCATGCAACGTGGGCATGATGAGATAGAGAGTAAGTCTGTGGTCTTTTCCACTGTGCACAGCCATGAAACATACCTGGGCCGTTGCCTCAGGACTTGAGCTTGCTCCGGTATCATGGGCCAGAATGTCCCTGTTTGCTGTGTCCCCATGGCTGATGGCCTTGAGCCCCAATGTGGCTACATTCCAGTGGCACAGGGGCTCCTTCAGGATGAAAGGTGTTAGAGGATGTGTGATACAAGGCCAAATTCTCTGGCTGTAGCTCATTGTTTGGTCAAGCGCCACTGAATCAAAGCTCCCCTTGGAGTAAGAATTGAGTAAATACCTCAGGAGCGAGCAGTGAGTTAATGCATAGACACTGTCCTCCTCCTCTTAAATTTCAGGGCTCTGGTAGTTAATAGGTGCATGGAGAGGGGGGAATGCTCACCTGCCTTTATCTGCTGGAAAGCATGGAGATGCTCGGGCTCTTCACTGGAACAATTATAAGAATTTTTCAACATGGGCAAGACATTTTCTCTCCTAACTTAATTCAAGAAGTTGCTTGTACTGTTATGCTGGAAAATTTCAAAAAAACAATTCAGCCAGATGCAGACACCCAGTGTGGAATATTTCAGTCCAAAAGGTTAAACTTCGACAAACTTATAAGCAACTGAAAATGAGGTCTCCTAATTGAAGGTGTCAGGCAGCCTTAACTGAAGTTGGTGACACCAGCACAACCCACAACGGCCAATACATTTGTGAATTACATCAAGCTAAACTCTTCTTTCCAATAAAGACAGTGGCAGGGAGTTCCACAGACTAAATATGGATTATGTAAACAACTTTCTTTTCTGAATGTGATATGTTCAGACTTTCAGTGTAATTCCGTATTCCCTTGTTTGAGTGTTATGATACACAGTAAATATGAATGTCTGATCTACTTTCTTTATCAATAAAGATACTTTCTTTATCTTTAGCTGTGAATTCCTGTATAACACGGGCCACTAAATTTCACCCATTTCCCCCTGTATTGAGCTCCATGGCTTCTGTTTGACTAAGACTTGGTCTACACTAGGATTTTACATTATGGACTCACAGAGCTATAGGGTTAGAAGGGACCGCAAGGGTCATCAAATCTGACCCCTGCCAAGATGCAGGATTTGTTGTGTCTTAGTCATGCCAGACAGATAGTTAGCCACTTCCTTTGGAAAACTTTCAGCGAAGGAGATCGAACAACCTTCCCTGGCATCTGTTACTTTGTCCTACTTTTCTTACATTAGAAAGTGCTTCCTGAGATTTCATCTAAATCTGCCATGCTGTAGTTTGAACCCATTGCCTCTTGTCCTGAGCTTTCTGGCAAGAGAGATCAACTTTACTCCACATTTTTAAGGAAGGCTTTCAAGTATTTGAACACTGCTATTGTGTCCTCTCTTAATCTAATCTTTTAGAAACTAAACATACCTGGTTCCTTCAGTTTACTCATATGTCTTGTACTCCCTCCCTTTGATCATCTTTGCCACTCGCCTCTGGATCCTCTACAGTTACTCTACATCCTTTGTATTCAGCGGTGACCAAAACTGGGCACAGTACTCCAGAAGAGGACTAACAAGCGACAAGTAGAATGGTAATATCACCGCTCATGACCTGCATGCTATGCCTCTGATAATGCAACTTAACATTGCATTTTCATTTTTTTGAAGCAGCAAAAATAATCCACACCCCTGAGAGATGTAGCTATATCACATTAACCCTGGTGTAGACAGCATGAAGTCAATAGAAGAATTCTTCCATCTACCTAGCTACCACCTCTCAGGGAGGTGGATTACCTACGCTGATGGGAGAACCCCTGCTGTCGGTGTAAGTGATGTCTACAATGAATCGCTACGGCCGCACCGCTGTAATGCTTTCAGTGTGGAGAAGCCCTGAAGCAGATCTTCCAGGAAAGCATCCAGTCTTCATCAGCAGATGATGGGGAGTTGGAGAATCCACCACTTCCATTTCCAGTGTATTCCAACACTTAATCACCTTCAATGCTAAACCTTTGGCCCTTATTTCTAACTGGAGATTGTCTGTTTTCAGCTTCCAGGCATTGGGTCTTGCTCTGCTCCTCTCTGCTAGATTTCAGAGCCCATTAGTACCCAGGGTTTTCTCCCCATGAAAGTCTTTGTTTGATCCTCTTTTTGATAAGATAAATAGATTAAGCTCATGAAGACTCAATGTCAGAGGCATTTTCTCCAGCTGCCAATCATTTTTGTTGTTTTTTTTAATGTACCCTCTCCCATTTTTTAAGATCCTTTTGGAAAAGTGGAACCTAGGACTGCATGCAGTCAGTTTCACCAATGCCATATGGAGAGGTAAAATCCTTTCGCTGCTCCAACTCACCACTCCCTTGTTTATGCATCAGAGGATCTCCTCAGCCCTTTCCACCACAACATCACACTGGGAGCTCATGGGGAGTTGGTTCTCCACAGTCACCCCTAAATCCTTTTCAGGGTCCCTGCATGTAATACTATAGTGCCCTAGTCTGTGGGTCAGGCTTGAATTCCCAGTTCTGAGAGGATAATTTTGCATTTAACTGTATTAAAACATTGTGTATGCATGGGCTCAGCTCACCAAGCCCTCCACAGCGATAAATATGCCTGCCATGTTCTCCTCATTGTAACCAATCTGCCAGGCTTTGTATCATCCACAAATTTTATTTTCACTGATTTTCTTTTTGCTTCCAAATCATTGATGGAAACATTGAATAGCATCAGGCCGAAAACTGATCCCTGCAGAATACCACTAGAAACACCCCCATTCGTTGAAGAAGTGAGCTGTAGCTCACGAAAGCTTATGCTCTAATAAATTGGTTAGTCTCTAAGGTGACACAAGTCCTCCTTTTCTTTTTGACTTATAACTGCTTTCTGAGATCTGTCGCTTATCCAGTTTTTAATCCATTTAACATGTACTAAAAGCTATTGCATTGTGTTCATTTTTTATCTGAATGTTTCCCCTACTAAATCAAATGCGTCAGAGAAATCAAAGTCTTTTGCATCTGCATCATTCCCTTGATCAACCAAACGTGTACTCTCATTAAAGGATGAAATTGGGTTTATTTGACAAAACTGGTTTTCCATAAACCATGGTGTGGACTGTCATTACTTATATTCCTCAACTTGTTTTTTAACTAATCCCACACCAGGATTTTTTTCCATTTTTTCCTCACCTTCTCAAAGATTTGCAATAAACTTTCCCTTTTATTTTGTTATAGTTTACATTTAACACTGAACTGTCCTCTACTTGCCATTTTTCTTTGTCTCTGTTGCTGCCTGATTGCATACTTCTGGTTCCGAATGAGGTGTGTGGTTGATCTGGGAGATTGTAACCTGTGTTCGTAATTCTAATGTACTACAGTAGATGCTGTTTAAAATCCTCCTCGACTGCTAATGCACTGAAAATATTTCATCACTTCAGGTGATAGAAGCACTTGATCCTGCTTCAGAAAAAAAATTTCTTGAACACATCTACTGTTTCTTCAACACTAACAAGTTTCCTTTCTCTTTGCTACATGTTGCTTTCAGCCTCTTAATTGCTGTCTGTATTTTGTCTTTGAACCCAGTTATTGTCCAAATTCTCTGCTTTTTTGACTGTGGAATTTTGGCTTTGTAATAATCTCTTCTTAAAGAAGTCTCAGTTTTCATTCCCATTTTTTGGTCTTTGTTGATAATTTGCCTCAGCTTTGGAGAACTTGTCCTTTCGAAGAACTAAATGTCTTTAGATGTTACTGGTTGGGAACGTCTTCTCTGTTTGTCCATTTGAATGTAATCAGTTCCATTCTTTATTTTGTTCTCCTCTATCAAATGTCCCTTTTCTTGTTTCTTCTCTAAACTAAACAGTCCCAGACTTTTCAGTCTGTCCACATAGGGCAACCTCCCACATTCACAGAGCCTGTCTTGGAACTCCCCTTTCTATCTGCTATGTCCTTGGGTGACCACAATGGAGTGCTTATCCAGAGCAGGTTATTCTCTGCCCCATTCCTTGGGCATCCGAACATTATCTTTGTTTTGGCTACTACTGTGAATAAGCAGGTGTTTTCATGGCACTGCTAACAGTGAGGCCCAGGTATTTTCCCTGGGGTATGTTCTATTTGGGATATTTGCCCCTGGCACCTGTCTTGGCAAAGGTTTGGGTTTTTTCCACTCTCAGGTTTTGAGCAACTGGGTGTATGGGCAAGTCCCTACAGCATGGACCCTGTAGCCTGGCTTTCATTGCATTTCCACACCTTTATTTCCTGCTGGTGCCTTTTCAGGTTTCCCTCAACACAACGTGTAGGAATGATTGATGCATGGAGCACAATAAAAATGGAATTGGCATTAGTAGGGTTAAAGTTTTTCATAATTCATTTATCTCAATAATGAAAATGGCATTTCTCTGTTTGTGAAGATTGAGCAATCTATTTCACCCATGAAAACAGCCTCCAGCTGTGCATGTTGTGTCTCATATTAACATTGTTTCTCCATCCAGGCATTTGTCCTGCGACCTTCACGCTAGACCCTGGGCACCTACAGGAAGACAGGGGAACATACGGTACATGCAGGAGACACTGTTCTGCCTCAGAGTTGGACACTTTCTCCCCCTACTCCATGTCAGATTCCAACACAACCGACTTCACCAACCCCTCCACCTTCATCTTGCTGGGCATTCCTGGCCTGGAGGCTGCCCATGTCTGGATCTCCATCCCCTTCTGCACCATGTACATCATAGCCATCTTGGGGAACTTCATCATCCTGTTCATCGTGAAGACGGAGCCGAGCCTCCATGGGCCCATGTACTATTTCCTCTGCATGCTGGCCATCACCGACCTGGTCCTGTGCACAAGCACAGTTCCCAAAATGATGAGCATCTTCTGGTTCAATTCCAGGGAGATCGATTTCAGTGCCTGTCTCACCCAGATGTTCTTCATTCATTGCTTCTTTGCAATAGAGTCTGGGATCTTCATGGCCATGGCTTTTGATCGCTACGTGGCCATCTGCGATCCACTGAGACACTCCACCACCCTGAGAAACCCAGTTGTGGCCAAGATTGGCCTAGCTGTGGTTTTGCGTGGTAGCATGCTTGCACTGCCCTGTCCCTTGTTGGCAAGGCAGTTGCCATATTGCAGAACCAATATCATCCTGCACACATGCTGCGAGCACATAGCCGTGGTGAATCTGGCCTGCGCTGACACCCGCATCAGTAGTTACTATGGCCTCATTGTGGCAAGCTCAGCCATTTGTCTAGATATGTTTTTTATAGCTGTGTCCTATACCCAGATCCTCAGGGCCATCTTCAGCCTCCCCACAAAGGATGCCCGGCTCAAGACTTTTGGGACCTGTGGCTCCCACCTCTTTGCCATTTTAGCCTTTTACATCCCAGGTCTCTTCACTCTCCTCACGTATCGGTTTGGCCACCATGTGGCCCTGCATTTCCACATTCTCTTTGCTAATGTGTGCCTACTGGTACCCCCCATGCTAAATCCCATCATTTTTGGTGTGAGGACGAAACAGATCCGGGACAGGATGCTCCGGCTCTTTTCACATAAAGGGACCTAATTTTTTCTCCTAATGCTCTGGCTCTCAGACCGAGCTCTGCACTGAGCTGGCTTGTGACATGGTGTTGGGCCCTCTTCCCTGGATCACATACAGGACAGTCTGAGAGGCATTAAACCCTTTCTTGACCATACTGTGCTGGCTTAGCATGACAAACAGAGGAACTGGTCTGTGTACAACTCACTGAGCTGACACCTTTCAAATTGCTTTTAACTTGGCCACCAAGGCCCCACTCCTTGCCCACATCTTCCACCAAGGCCCTACCCCTGCTCTGCCTCTTCCCTCCCAAAGGCCATGCCCCTGTCACTTGCTCCTCCTGTCCCCCTGTCACTCTCTGGATCATCTCTATGTCCCTCCCCACGAGCTGCAAGCACGCCATTTCAGATTTTGGTAGGGGTGACATCTTTAACCCCAATTCAAGGTGCTACTTAGGCTCTCGGAAGTCTAAGTTTTTTGGCAGATAACTTAGAAAAGAGCTGACAGGAGCACTTTATCTAATTCATATATATATATATATATATATATATATATATATATATATATATATATATATATATATATATATATATATATATATATATATAAGTAAATATTAGAACCACTCATGTGATACTTTGAAAATGAAAACCAGCAGGATCTTTTTCAGGGGATAAGGCAATACGCCACTTTTATTCTGAATACAGAAAGAATCAAAGTAAGCAATCAGTTATAGCTATAACATTCTATTCACTCACACATTCATTCACACACAGTCAAGTTCTTCCAGGTTGTTGTTATAGTTACCAGCCTAGCAGTGCTCGTGCCAAGTCATTGGCCAGGTGGCCTGGAGACGAGGATGGAGTCAGGCCTTGTCACATGCGCATCTGATGAAACTGGAAGTTGTTTGCAGAACCAGACCCAAAGTCTTCAGTCTTTTGGGTCTGTCTTTACAGGGTTTCATCCTCATACAAGTCTATTGGGTTTGCCTCGTCATGCTGTTCTCACATTTGAAGTGATACTCAATCACGCAGATGGCACAGGAATGATAGTTAGTTGTTATTTTGCTCTTTGGTTCTTTGGTCCCGCTGCCCTTGGGGCAGCTGGGGCTGGATTCCGGTGTACCTTCAGGGTTATCGGGTTATCTCGCCCAGCGCATTCTTCGGCCAAATGGTCCTCTCGGAGGGTAGTTGCTTTTCTTCCTCCAGATGCTGTGTTATTTATTATGATTCTAAGGCTGGCACCTCAACCCAAGTGTGATTGTGGTTGTATGTTTGGATGGGTTTTATTACCCATCCAAACATACAACCACAATCACACTTAATATTTTCTTTCGATCATATCTACATTTTATTATCAATTCATTCTTTAACATAACCATTCTAAAATAATAGAGGCATGACAGACTCCAATAAAGCTATTCATATCACTTGTTACCTACAAAAAGAAAAGAAGCAAGATAAAAAAAATGCAAGAGTGGGGGTTAACAGATCTTATTCCTGAGTTGAGGAAAACAGTTGTAACAGCAGCTGTCCTTAAAGGTAATCTTATCACGTTAGAACAGACTTTTTGTTTCGGGATGTGCTTCTACTTGCAACATGGACCTTGTAAACTGACAGGCATATTTCTTTCTAATGGGCATGCCAAATCTGGGCCTCTTCTGAGCCATTCTTTCTCACACTTTCTCATAACATAAACATATTAATTGTTACTTTAATCCAACACTCAGCTCTGGTACTAACATACTCTGGCATTCTGTGGCAACTCACTTAAGGGACACTGCTTAGGTTTAAAATGTTAATGCATATTCTTTCTTTGTTACTAACTCTGTGGATGAAGAGACCCTGTCAGTCACTCCTGGGTTACAGCTCAGCTCTAGGAGGGAAGAGGGTTCTGGTGCATTACAGCGGGGGCAGATATATCTGGGGTCTATGTGAGCATGAGAATGACCATACTGGGTAAAACCAATGGTCCATCTAGCCCAGTATCCTGTTCTCTGACAGTGGCCAATACCATGTGCTTCAGAGGAAATGAACAGAACAAGCAATCATCGAATGATTCACCCCTGTCCCCCACTCCCAGGTTGTGGAAAATAGATGCTATGGACATGCAGAACATGGTGTTGGATCCCTGCCCATCCTGGCCAATAAAAATGATGGATCTATTGTCCATGAACTTATCTAGTTCTTATTGCAATCTGTGAAGAAATTATTTCTTTTGTTTGTTTTAAATCTGCTGATGATTAATTTCATTGGGTGATCCCTAGTTTGTGTGTTGTGAGGAGTAAATTACACTTCCTTATTCAATTTCTCCACACCTGTCATGATTTTATAGAACATCTATCATATCAATCTCTCCTCATACAGAAGGCATTCTGTACCCCTAATCATTTCTGTTGTCCTTCTCTGTACCTTTGCCTCTTTTAGTGTATCTTTTTTTGAGATGGGGCAACCAGATCTGTGCACAGTATTCAAGATGTACATCACAGAATCACAGAACTGGAAGGGACCTTGAGAGGTCATCAAGTCCAGTCCCCTGCACTCATGACAGTACCAGCACCATTTATAACATCCCTGACAGGTGTCTGTCCAACCCGCTCACAAAAATCTCCAATCATGGAGATTCCACAGCCTCCCTAGGCAATTTATTCCAATGCTTAAGCACCCTGACAGTTAGGAATATTTTCCTAATATCCAACCTAACCTCCTTTGCTGCAATTTAAGTCCGTTGCTTCTTGTCCTATCAGAGGTTAAGGAGAATAATTTTTCTCCCTCCTTGTAACAATCTTTTAGGTATTTGAAAACTGTTATCATGTCACAGGATCATAGAATCATAGAATATCAGGGTTGGAAGGTGTGACAGGTTGGATCACAAAAACTCCCTTGGGGTTGCCAACTGATGTGCCAAGACTACTTCTGCCCCTGATTTCCTGTTCTGGCTGCTTGGGACTTCAGTACCCAGCCTGGTTTGAGCCAGACCCACTAGCCTGCTGCAATCCCAGACCCACCTCTGAACCACGTCCCACAAACTGCAAGCTTAATTGAAAGCAGCTTTAGAGGTGTTCCTGTCTTTAACACTCAGATGCCTAACTCCCAATGGTGTCTAAACCCCAAATACCTCTGTTTTATCCTGTATAAAGCTTCTACAGGGCAAACTCATAAATTGTTCTCCCTCTATAATATTGATAGAGAGATATGCACAGCTGTTTGCTCCTTCCCCTCTTCCCCCGCCCTCCCCAGGTATTAATACATACTCTGGGTTAATTAATAAGTAAAAAGTGATTTTATTAAATACAGAAAGTAGTATTTCAGTAGTTCCAAGTAGTACCAGACAGAACAAAGTGAATTACCAAGCAAAATAAAATAGAACATGCAAGTCTATGACTAATACAGTAAGAAAACTAAATACAGTTAAAATCTCAGCCTCAGAAGTGTTCCAGAAAGCTTCCTTTTACAGACTAGTCTCCTTCTAGTCTGGGTCCAGCAATCACTCACATCCCCTGTAGTTACTGTCCTTTGTTCCAGTTTCTTTCAGATATCCTTGGGGTTGGAGAGGCTGTCTCTTGGGCCAGCTGAAGATCAAATGGAGGGGTCTCTCAGGGGTTTAAATAAACTTTTTCTTGTGGGTGGAGACCCCCTCCTCTCTCCTATGCAAAGTTCAGCTCCAAGATGGAGTTTTGGAGTCACATGGGCAAGTCGCATATCCATGCATGACTCAGAACTTATAGGTAGCAGCCATGGTTCAAATGCTGCCTTGAACGTCTTCAAATAGACTTCTTATGTAGATTAGAGCCTTCCAAGATCCATTGTCCATTAAGTGCTTCTTGACTGGACACTTAACTTGCCCATTCCTTTTTCAAGAATCTGACCAAATGCTTTATTAAGGCTACTGTCAAGGTTCCTTCCCCACTCTGAATTCTAGGGTACAGATGTGGGGACCTACATGCAATAAAGGCACACTGTTGACTCATATCCAGCTTCTTGTCCACGCTAACCCTTAGGTCCTTTTCTGCAGAACTGCTGCCTAGCCACTTGGTCCCTAGTCTTAAGCGCAGGACTCTGCACTTCTCCTTGTTGAACCTCACCAGATTGTCCACTCAAAAGACTGTCCCCCTCTCAGTCTTTTCTTTCTTAGACTAAACAAACTCAGTTCTTTCAATCTTCCCTCATAGGTCAAGTTTTCCAGACCCCTAATCATTCTTGTTGCTTTTCTCTGGACTCTCTTCAATTTGTCCATATTTTTCCTTAACTGTGGCACCCAGAACTGGACACAATACTCCAGTTGAAGCTAAATCAGCACAAATGTACCATACATTTATAAAAAGAAAAGGAGTACTTGTGGCACCTTAGAGACTAACCAATTTATTTGAGCATAAGCTTTCATGAGCTACAGCTCATTCATCCAATGACGTGAGCTGTAGCTCATGAAAGCTTATGCTCAAATAAATTGGTTAGTCTCTAAGGTGCCACAAATACTCCTTTTCTTTTTGTGAATACAGATTAACACGGCTGCTACCCTGAAACCTGTCATAGATTTATAGAGGCAATATGATATTTTCTGTTTCATTATTTATCCCTTTCCTAATACTTCCCAACATTCTGTACGCTTTTCTGATTTCCACTGTTGTTTTCAGAGAAATATCCACAATCACTCCAAGATTTTTTTACTTTCTAACTTAGACCCTATCATTTTGTCTGTATAGTTGGCATTGTATTTTGCCATGTACATTATTTTGCATTTATCAACACTTAATTTCATCTGCCATTATGTTGCCCCATCACCCAGTTTTGTGAGATCTCTTTGTAGCTCTTTGCTATCTGCTATGGATTTAACAATCTTGATTAATTTTATGCTATCTGCTAATTTTGCCACCTCACTCTTTATCCCTTTTTCAAGATCATTGATGAGTATATTGAACCTCACTGGTTCTCGTATAGACCCCTGGGGGACAGCACTATTTACCTCTTTCCATTCTCACCAGGTGTTCTTACCTTTCATTCCTATCTTTTAATGGGGAGGCCTGATATTGCTTTTAGGATCATCTAACAAGCCTTAATTTAATTTAATGACCAGCCCTTTGTTATCCTAATCATCCTGCCTCTGTTCATAAACAAACTTCCTGTCCTAAAGGCAGAAGCTGGGAGGATCTCTTTATAAATAGGTTGGTCATTAAAGACTATCAGCCCTAACAAGATCTTGCCCAGACAGAAGAAAGGAGTAACTGCATTCTAGATAAAGCCAGTTTTCTTCAGTGTCTCAGCAGTGGGGTGGGCATGGAAGGAATGGAACCTCCACAGAAGAGTGGAAAAAGAGAGGTGGTGTAAGTCCAGCCCTTTCAAAACACAGAGAGAGAATGAGCCAGAAGAAACTGGGGCAGGAGAGAGGCACAAGGGCTGCAGAGGAGGCTCTTTTTTTGCAGGGCTATGGCTGCAGCAGAGATACAGACTGCAGCTCGAGAAGAAGCCACGAGTATTGCACATGTGCTGGGTAGCAGGGAAAACACTCTTTCAGTTTCCTTTGCTCTGTACCTCGGTTTGTTTTTCTCCTGTGGTACAGACCAGAATGCAGTCTTTTCAGGACATGGATGCATGTCTTATTTAAAATAGAAAATTAGAGCTCAGAGAGCTCTAGTTCTATAAATGTATTGCTGTAATCCTCTATACCCCAAAGCAACACATCTTTTGCCTGTACTTTTCCATTAACCATACTGAGGGCTTTGTTTGGGACAATGAACTTGAAAAAGACTTTGACTGGGGAGGTGGTTGCAGAAAACCCAGTCCATGTATGGAAGAATGGAGAACTGTTTACACCATCAGGATGAGACAGTGCATGATTCAAAACCTGTCTCTTTTATAGCACACAGATTGCAATTTTGCTTTATGGTAATCTACTTTGATCTGTACACTTGTTACTTATAATCACTTAATATCTATCTTTCTGTAATTTATACATCTGATGTCAATTTTTTACATATGTAACAATGTCTTGTTTGAAGTGTAAAGGCAAATCTGCTCAGGCAATCTGCTGCTGCTTTGTCCTCTCCAGATTGAGGGAGGGATGGACTGAGTAATTAACTTGAACTGGTCAGGCATCTGACAAGGCCAAGACAGTACAGCACTGGGGAGCTGGGGGGACTGTCTGAAACCTCTCTATTATTATTTCATCAGTGGCTGGCAAAACCATTTACATACCTCAGCTGGGTGTGACCCTGCCTGTAAATATTTGTGTGAGTGCAGCACCTGGAGGAGCTTTTCACATTATCACACTTGAGAGGGGGCCAAGACTGGTATGCTAGAGGGCTCAATAATACCCCAGTTCCAGGTTGCACCCTGAGGAAGTCTGTCACAGTGATGCAGCAAACAAGGTGAAACGCACAACCTGTTCTGAGTGAGATTTGCTCTTCATACACTTGTGTGGAGATTTTAAGTGAGACTTGATGTGTGGTGGCTCAAGATCAGTTTCAGAGGTTCTGAAACCAGTTTGTTATTTTCTGTTACTTATTTCAAGGAAGGGAGGTAGAGGAAGATGAGTGAAAACACTGAAACAATTGTGAAATTGAGCCCTTCACATTGCAGACAGTAGAAAAAGAACAAAAGGAGAATTCTGGAGATAAGGCAGAGAGAGGCTGGCAAGAAGAGCCTGGACACAGAAGGGCTATGGCACTAAAACTACAAGAAACTGAGGAGAAAGAGAGAGAACAGAAACACCTTTACTACCTTTGAGAGGCTTTGTATGATTCTTAAGATTCAATAAATTGCCAATTGAGGATGCTTTAGATTATTGTAAATTCAAATAAATGGTTTTGAAACAATTCCAGATTACCCCTTAAGCATATTGAGCGAAATTTAGGAATCTTAAGAGGGATAATGGTATGAGTAATGAGGAATATGTAAACAAATGAAAGATTTGGTGGGAAGGGGTAAAGGTGTTACAAGCTTTGAAGGAATGTTTGACTTTGTTGCTCAGGATCATGCCTGAAACATATGTAAAGATGTTGTAAAACAATGGTTATGGGACAAGAAGGTAAAAACTCTGGATGAGATGGCTTCGCTAGCTGATGATTTGAGCAAACACAGGCATTTATAGTGAAAAAAAAACTACAGAGAGGGGTTGAAACTGTAGCCCTAAGGGTTAATCTGCTTGGTTGCATAGATATATCTTTTCTTATAAGTTTAAGTATGTGATGTATTGTAATCGGTTTATAGATTTATATTAAAAATAAGTTTGGCTTTAATGCAAGAGAGCTACAGGCCCAAAACCTGTATGTTAAGCTAAGGCAAAGTTAGCCTATCTATTTTAAGACCTTTTACCCAGACAGTAAAGTTGACCTTCATCTTGTTACCCAAATAGATAAAGTACCCATGCCTATGTCTAAGACCTTTGCCAAGACCAATAGACAAGGAAGAATAGCATAGGGTTTTTTTCAAAGTTTTACCCACAGACGTAACAAGTACACCACAAGTGCATACATACCTGTCATCTATATGCACATACATACTAGCCTATGGGGTAAGCGTACCCTAACATTTCTATGGGGGAGTAATGAAATTTGGGCATAAGAGGAAGGATTTCCGGTTCTGGTGCCCTATAAAAGAGGTGACTCACCTTGCTATCTTAAGCTTATTCTCTTCATCTTCAACTAACTATCGATGCTCTCCATCTATGATGGCTATTAATTATTGATAGTCTGTACTTCTTTTCTTTTCAAACTTTAAGTTCCCAGGGGACGAGGCTGAGCTTGGTTTTCCTAAACTTTTATTCTCAGTTTTGTTTATTAGGTTTTAATTTTAAGTAAGTTAAATAAGTAAACTCTAAGGCAGCTTTGACATCTTGTTGCCTTAGTTTCCTCTGCAAGAGGTGAGAAACTGGAACCGCCAGAGGCGAAGTCCTGTGTCTTTCAACACCAGGTTATCAAAACAGGGTGTGAGTATAGTAACGAAAGTTTTGAAGGACATAATATTGTATTACCATATCTATATCTTGCATAACAGTAATACAGTAAAAACTCTGAAACTCTATTTTACCATTTACTTACTATTTCATCGACTTTAATAAAAAGGTCTTTGTGATGATACCTATCTCAGTGTGAGCTTCCTGTCATACCCCTGAGCGTCCTTTATAAATTCTGTGCAGCCTGATTAGGGACAAGAACTTTATCTTCTGATCACACAGATTGGCGAGCCTAAATCCATACAAATTAATATTCTTAATTAATCAATAATATGATTGATTAATTAAAATATTAAATTATATTGAACTGATACATTAAACCAATGATATTAACACACCCTCAATGAGTCTACAAAACTTGGTCGGAAGCAAGGTTCAAGTTTTACTCCTGGGAAGAAAGAGTCTGGCTGGGAGTCTGGGCGCTCACCTCCCCAAAACCATTCCTCTAATCCCTGACCTAAATCTCCTGTAAAAACAGAGGAGATGGGAATGTGCTATCAGTGTACTCCCACTGATCAGATGAGCAATAAATTCCCTGTGCTGGGGGGAAGCAAGCAACAGGTATCTTATCTGAATGCTGCTACCCTGAGGACAGAAGCTTCTCAGGTGTCTGTCACTTGTCACATTGGATTTAAAAATTAGCCTGTGCACAAGGCATGAAGCACATGAAGGCTGTCAGCATTAATGGCAGGGAACACCTTGGGTGGGAAGATACAGGGCCAAAAGTTGGGTGGTCAGGTGAAATGTAGTGCAAGCAGGGGACATAATGCCAGGATAGATTCAATTCCTTTTCTAAGTAGATGGATAGAAAATCCTTGTGTCTGGCTAAAGTGCAGATAGAAACGGAGAGTTTGGAAGCTGTATGCTGGAGGAAGTAAACAATTATGCTATTTCTGTGCTAATGGGCAATGATTTCTTTCGCGTTGCTCAGGATGTTAAGGGGACCCCAGAGGGAAAGGGTAAATCCCAGCAACTGCTGAAAGAATGGGAGAAAGTCTTCTCCATTGCTATGCAGCAGAGCAAAATGGCATCCTTCCAGGGGTGGGGGGTGGGGGTTAAGGTGAGAGTTCCCCTAACACTGCAGTGGGAGGCAAGACCTCAACAGGAAGGTCAGGGGTGTAGCACCTGCCAATGAGATAACTGTCCAGGCAGTTCGCTTTGATCAGGGGACAGATTCCACTTTAGAGCACTTAGAGTTATAGGTCCAGGGGGCAAGGGCCAGAATAGGAAACTCGGGGAGGAATAGTGGGAGTACAAAAATGACTCCTCACTGATCACATGGGGCAGGATGCCCAGGACAGAATGGATGACTCAGCTGCTGTGCCCCCAGGCACCCAAAACCTGTGGCTCAGAGTGGGAGGGCTGCTATCTGGCACTTATCTTCTCGAAAGCATGGAGGTGATAGGAATCTTGACTGGAACCATTACAAGAATTGTCCATCATGGGCAAGACATATTTCCCCCTAGCTTCATTTGAGAAGTCAGCTGAAGAGTTATGCTTTCAAAAAATAATGCTCTAGGGCAGTGAGAACACAGATGCAGGGAATGGTGTGCAGGGATTATACTGTGTTTACCTCAATACGGGTATATCTTGTGGTGTCTAAAATAAAGGAATTGTTTTTGCAACCCCTTTTGCAAGGCCTGCATTTGTTTGCTTTAAGAATCACGAGCCTTGAAAGAAAGAAACTGGAAACAGAGTGCACCGAAGGTGGAGCTCTGGGAAATGTATGCTGAAGTAATCGGAGCGCCTGGGGGAGCTGGGCCTGAAACTAGCCTTAGGGCCTCGGCATGCTGCTCTCCACTCCCAGAGGGAGGGGTTAGATCAAAAGCTGCACCCCGAGAGCGGGCCTAGAAACCCAGATCCCAAGGCGTGTCTCTGTCTCAATGTGAACAGGAGTAGCAGTGGGACTGTGATAGCAAACTTAGAGCTGCTACCCAGATGTTAGGAGACTGTGAGGGGAAGTGGAATGGGGCTGGGCAAGGAGGTGTGCACAAGATGTTCTCTTCACCCAAATGTGACTCATTCATCCCTGCCCTCGATGTTTCCCTGAGTGCTCAAGTTCCTGGACTGACCCAGCTGGGTTGCCCTGAACCAGGCAGTGTTAGTTTAGGGTCAGGGAGGAGATTTGTTTCTCCCTTAGTAAGTGCTCCCCAGAACGGCAGAGGCAAGGAGACCCTGTTCTACTGGGTTTTGTCCCATCTCTCTCTCCCCCCCCACTGTGTGAATATAGAACCAGACCCCCTTAAGCACATTCTCAGAGATCAATCTGGACAGCACTCGGTTTGCAAGAAGGCTACGTTCCTTTGAGATTTGCCATGAAGATGCTGATGATGATTGATGGGACAAATGGCTCCCCACATAGAATCAAAGAAGAATCATAGAAGATCAGGGTTGGAAGAGACCTCAGGAGGTCATCTAGTCCCACCCCCTGCGCAAAGCAAGACCAACCTCAACTAAATCATCCCAGTCAGGGCTTTGTCAAGCCAGGCCTTAAAAACCTCAAAGGATGGAGATTCCACCACCACCCTAGGTAACACATTCCAGTGCTTCAGCACCCTTCTAGTGAACTCGTGTTTCCTAATATCCAACGTAGACCTCCCCCACTGCAACTTGAGACCATTACTCCTTGTTCTGCCACCACTGAGAACACCTTAGCTCCTTCGTCTTTGGAACCCCCCTTCAGATAGTTGAAGGCTGCTAACAAATCCCCCCTCACTCTTCTCTTCTGCAGACTAAACAAGCCCAGTTCACTCAGCCACTCCTCAGGAGTCGTGTGCCTAATCAATTTTGTTGTCCTTCGCTGGATTCTCTCCTATTTGTTCACATTCTTTTTTGTAGTGGGGGGCCCAAAACTGGATACAATAATCCAGATGTGACCTCATCAGTGCTGACTATCGGGGGAAAGCACTTCCTTCGATTTGCTGGCAATGCTCCTACCAATGCAGCCCAATATGCCTTTAGCTTCTTGGCAACACTGTCACACTGTTGACTCATATCCAGGTTCTAATCCACTAATCTCCAGGTCCTTTTCTGCAGGACTGCCACTTAACCAGTTGGTCCCCAGCCTGTGGTGGTTCATGAGATTCTTTCATCCTAAATGCAGGACTCTGCGCTTGTCCTTGTTGAACCTCATCAGATTTCTTTTGGCCCACTTCTCCAATTTGTCTATGTCACTCTGGACCCTATCCCTACCCTCCAGCATATCTACTTCTCCCTGCAGCTTAGTATCATCTGCGAACGTGCTGAGAGTGCAATCCATCCCATCATCCAGATCATTAATGAAGATGTTAAACAAAACCGGCCCCAGGACCGACCCCTTGGGCACTCCATTTGATACCGACTGCCAACAAGACTGTGACGTTATTGACAGGAACTGTGACTGTATATGTCATTGTTGCAACCAAGGTGCTATAGTTGCACCAAATCTTGTACAAATGAGGTCAAGTAAGTTGTCTGTGGATAGGTTGTAATTTGGTAGTTAATATTATGCTGTCTGTATGTGTGTATCATTTTTGTATTGGAAGTTATGAATATTAGCTATGTACTTGTATCTCAATGTGTTTGATTCTAAGTAGCACCAGTGAAGCATTTGGTCAGCCTCTTGAGAAAGGACCCAGTCAAGAAACTCTTAACTGACAATGGAATTTGGAAAACACCAATCCACATCTGAGCTTTCCTGGCAACATTCATACTAACATGTAAACAATGGCGTCGGCCTGCATAAAGCTGAATCATTCATGGACATGTGACTTGCCCAGGTGGCTAAAAACTCCATTTTGTTGCTGTGATTTTGCACAGGAGAACAAAGGGGTTTCTGCCCACAAGAGAGAGAATGTAAAAGCCCTTGGAAGCCTCTCCATTTTGTCTTCAGCTGCCTCAAGAGATGGTCCCTCCAACCCAAAGAGATGCTGAAAGAAACTGGAACTAAGGACAGTAACTAAAGGGGGTGTGAGTGATTGCTGGACCCAGGCTATAATCAACAAAGTTGGTCTGAAAAGGATTGGACCTGAACGAGGAAGGAGTCCAGTCTGTGAAAGAAGCTGATGGGAACATCTCGGAGGGTGAGATGTTACCCGTCATCAGTTTCTTAATGAATTAATCTGAGACTTGTGTGTTTTGTTTTATTTTGTTTGGTAACATACTTTGTTCTGTCTGTTATCACTTGAAACCACTTCAATCTGTCTCGTTATACTTAATAAAATCACTTTGTTTTATTAATTAACCCAGAGTAAGTCATTAATACATGGGGGAGCAAACAGCTGTGCATATCTCTGTATCAGTGTTATAGATGGCAGACAATTTATGAGTTTACCCTGTATAAGCTTTATACAGAGTAAAACAGATCTATTTGGGGTTTGGATCCCATTGGGAACTGGGTGTGTCTGGGTGCTGGAGACAGGAGCACTTGCTAAGCTGTTTTCAGTTAAGTCTGCAGCTTTGGGGATTTGGTTCAGACCCTGGGCTTGTGTTGCAGCAGGCTAGTGTGTCTGGCTCAACAAGACAGGGTTCTCAAGTCCCAAGCTGGGAGGGAAAACGGGCTCAGAGGTAGTCTTAGCATATCAGGTAACAGTCCCCAGGGGGTCCCTGAGACCGAACCCTTCACAAAGACATGAAGCCATTGACCACTATCCGTTGAGCCTGATGATCTAGCCAGCTTTCTCTCCACCTTATAGTCCATTCGTCCAATCCATACTTCTTTAACTTGCCGGCAACAATACTTTGTAAAAAGGTCTGTTGATCCAGTAATGTGTGTGAGACTGAGGTCTGGCAAACAGAAAGTGCAGGTGACATTTGCTGAACAAGGAAAGTGAGAGGAACATTTTCAGGGGGTCATATATTGTGCATGTGTTGCATGGTAAGGGAAACACTCTTTCATTTTCCTTTGCTCTGTACCTCAGCTTGCTTTTCTCTTTCGGTACAGATCAGAATGTAGTCTTTTTCAGCTAATGGATCCAAGTCTTCTATAAAAATACAAAATTAGATCTCAGAGAGCTCTAGTTCTATAGATATATTGCTGTGACACTCTGTACCCCAAAGCAACACCCTAGCACCCCCTTATTCACCACTGCTATATAGTTGTAACACATCTTGTAAAAAATATGTCATGTGAGTTGTCAATGGAAAAGTTATGGTTTCCTGAATATGACTCCTTATTTGTATGCATGTGTCATTTTTGTACAACACTCCTGGAGTGAACTAAGTGGGGAGATATGACACTCTGTGCCCCAAAGCAACACCCTGGCATCACCATATTTACCATGGTGATATGTTTATGATATATTTTATACAAAGTCTGTCATGTAACATATTGCTGGAAAAATTATGGTTTGCTGAAAAACATTACTCTATTTGTGTGCATGCATCATTTTTGTACCTAAAGTTATGAAAGCATGCACGGGGATATGACCAGCATGGATCAAACTGTGGATGTGGTCCCAGGCTGATGGGATGTGTAGGCTTTGTATGGAAGATTGCTGGACTGTTTGTATCATCAGGCTGAGACACAGCTTGATTCAAATCCTCTCTAGTGTATGGAATTTAGATTGTGATTTTGTTTACTTCTCAGATAACCAACTTTGTTCTGTAAGTTATTCCTTTCAATCACTTAATAAATCAGTTTTATATTTTGTTTTTACCTAAAACAGTGAGTTGTTTGAAATGCAAAGGGAATGGGATAGCTCAGGGGTTTGAGCATTGGCCTGCTAAACCAAGGATTGTGAGCCCAATCCTTGAGGGGGTCATTTAGGGATGTGGGCCAAAAATTGGGGATTGGTCCTGCTTTGAGCAGGGGGTTGGACTAGATGACCTCCTGAGGTCCCTTCCAACCCTGATATTCTATGATTCTATGAATGGGGGGGGGGGGAAATTGGAATAATGTTTTGACACTAAACTGGGAGGAGAGGTAGATATGCTGGAGGGTAGGGATAGGATACAGAGGGCCCAAGACAAATTAGAGGCTTGAGCCAAAAGAAAGCTGATGAGGTTCAGCAAGGACAAGTGCAGAGTGCTGCACTTAGGACGGAAGAATCCCATGCACCGCTACAGACTAGGGACTGAATGGCTAGGCAGCAGTTCTGCAGAAAAGGACTGTGGGGTTACAGTGGACAAGAAGATGGATACGAGTCAACAGTGTGCCCTTGTTGCCAAGAAGGCCAATGGCATTTTGGGATGTATAAGTAGGGGCATTGCCAGCAGATTGAGGAACCTGATGGTTCCCCTCTATTTGACATTGATGAGGCCTCATCTGGAGTACTGTGTCCAGTTTTGGGCCCCACACTAAAAGACGGATGTGGAAAAATTGGAAAGTGTCCAGCGGAGGGCAACAAAAATGATTAGGGGACTGGAACACATGACTTATGAGGAGAGGCTGAGGGAAGTGGGATTGTTGAGTCTGCAGAAGAGAAGAATGAGGGGAGATTTGATAGCTACTTTCAACTACCTGAAGGGGGGTTCCAAAGAGGATGGCTCTAGACTGTTCTCAGTGGTAGTGGATGACAGAACAAGGAGTAATGGTCTCAAGTTGCAGTGGGGGAGGTTTAGGTTGGATATTAGAAAAAAAAACTTTTTCACCAGGAGAGTGGTGAAACACTGGAATGGGTTACCTAGGGAGGTGGTGGAATCTCCTTCCTTAGATGTTTTTAAGGTCAGGCTTGACAAAGCCCTGGCTGGGATGATTTAGTTGTTGATTGGTCCTGCTTTGAGCAGGGGGTTAGACCAGATGACCTCCTGAGGTCCCTTCCAACCCTGATAGTCTGTGATTCTATGAATTAAAGCCATAGAATCATAGGACTGGAAGGGACCTCAAGAGGTTATCAAGTCAAGTCCTCTGCACTCATGGCAGGACCAAGCACCATCTAGACCTTCCCTGACAGGTGTCTGTCCAACCCGCTCTTAAACATCTCCAATGATGGAGATTCCACAACCTCCCTAGGCAATTTATTCCAGTGGTTGACCACCCTGTCAGTTAGGAAGGTTTTTCCTAATGTCCAATCTCAACCTCTCTTGCAGCAATTTAGGCCCATTGCTTCTTGTCCTATCATCAGTGGATAAGGAGAATAAATTTTCTTCCTCCTCCTTGTAACAACATTTTAGGTACTTGAAAACTGCTATCATGTCCCCTCTCAGTCTTCTCTTCTCCAGACCAAACAAACCCAGTTCTTTCAATTTTCCCTCACAGGTTATGTTTTCTAGACCTCCAATCATTTTTGTTGCTCTTCTCTGGACTTTCTCCAATTTGTCCAAATCTGTCCTGAAATGTGGTGGCCAGAACTGGATATTTCAGTTGAGGCCTAACCAATGCGGAGTAGAGTGGAAGAATTACTTCTCGTGTCTTGTTTACAACACTCCTGCTAACACATCATTTCCCATTTTGAATGTGTGCAACTGATTGTTCCTTCCTATATGGAGTACTTTGCATTTGTCCTTATTGAATTTCATCTGATTTACCTCAGACCATTTCACCAGTTTGTCCAGAACGTTTTGAATTTTCATCCTATCCTCCAAAGCACATGCAACCCCTCTAATCTTGGTATCATCCATAAACTTTGTACGTGTACTCTCTATGCCATTACCTAAATCACTGATGTAGATCTGGAACAGAACCAGACCAAGAACTGATCCTTCCAGAACCCCACTCATTATGCCCTTCCAGCATGACTGTGAACAATTTACAACTACTCTCTGGGAACGTTTATTCAACCAGTTATGCACCCACCTTATAACAGATAGACCTTGGTTGAATTTTCCTAGTTTGTTAATGAGAAGGTCATGCGAGACTGTATCAAAAGCCTCACTAAAGTCAAGATATACCACATCTACCGCTTCCACCCTATCCACAAGATGTTACCCTGTCAAAGTAAGCTATCAGGTTGGATTGACAGATTTGATCTTGACAAATCCATGCTCACTATTACTTATCGCCTTATTATCTTCTTAATTATGATCCTTAATTATTTGCTCCATTATGTTTCCGGGTACAGAAGTTAAGCTTACTAGTCTGTAATTCCCTGGGTTGCCCTTATTTCCCTTTTTATAGATAGGCACTATATGTGCTCTTTTCCAGTCTTCTGGAATCTCTCCCTTCTTCCATCACTTTTCAAAGATAAATACTTAATGGTTCAGATATCTCCTCAGTCAGCTCCTTAAGTATGCATTCCATCAGGCCCTGATGACTTGAAGACATCTAACTTTCTAAGTAATTTTAACTTGTTTTTTCCCAATTTTAGCCTCTGATCCTATCTCATTTTCACTGGCATTTACTATGTTAGGCAACAATTGCCACCAACCTTCTTGGTGAAAACCAAAACACAAAAGTCATAAAGCATTTCTACCATTTCCGCATTTTCTGTTATTGCTTTTCCCTCTTCATTGAGTAATGGGCCTAACTTGTCCTTCGTCTTCCACTTGCTTCTAATGTATTGGTAGAGTGTTTTCTTGTTACCCTTTATGTCTCTAGCTAATTTGATCTCGTTTTGTACCTTGGCCTTTCTAATTTTGCCCCTACCTACTTGTGTTATTTGTTTATATTCATCCTTTGTAATTTGATCTAGTTTCCACTTCTTGTAGGACTCTTTTTTATTTTTAGATATTCAAGGTGATTCAAGCTAAGCCAGGGTGGTCTCTAGTCATACTTCCTATCTTTCCTACTCAATGGAATAGTTTGCTCTTGTGCCATGGATTTCAAGACAGCAGACGTTAGCAAACTCAGGGAACTGGTAGGTAAGATCCCATGAGAAGCAAGTCTAAGAGGAAAAACAATTGAAGACATTGACTTTATTTTGCTGTTTTCCATCCTACCATTCCTTAGAATCATGAACTCTATCATTTCATGATCACTTTCACCCAAGCTGCCTTCTACTTTCAAATTCTCAACCAGTTCCTCCCTATTTGTCAAAACCAAATTGAAAATAGCCTCTTTCACAGTAGCTTTCTCCATCTTCTGGAATAAAAAAAAAAATGTCTCCAGTACATTCCAAGAACTTGTTGGATAACCTGTGCCCTGCTGTGTTATTTTCCCAGCAGATGTCTGGGAAGTTAACGTCCCCCATCAGCACCAAGTCCTGTGCTTTGGGTGTCTTTGTTTGTTATTTAAAAAAAGCCTCATCCACCTCTTCTTCCTGGTTAAGTGGTCTGTAGTAGACCCCTACGATGACATCACCCTTGTTTTTTACCTCTTTTATTCTTACCCAGAGACTTTTGTTAAGTATGTCTCCTATTTCCATCTCAACTTCAGACCAAGTGTACACATTTTTATGTATAAGTGAACACCTCCTCCCTTTTTTCCCAGCCTCTCCTTCCTGAACCAGCTGTACCCTTCTATACCAATATTCAAGTCATGTGTATTATCCTATCAAGTCTCTGTGATGCCAACTATTTATAGTTGTGTTCATTTACTAGCATTGTAAATTCTTCCTGCTTATTCCCCAAACTTCTCACATTAGTATAGAGACATTTAAGATACTATTTTAACCCCCACCCCAGTTCTGTCTTAACCCTCTTTGATCCCTGCTATTACAGCCCATGCTCCCCCTAATTTCTGACCCTTCTCCCAAGCCTCCAGATTTTTTACTTACCTGTGGGCTTTGGTCACCTGCCTCCTTCTAACCTAGTTTAAAGCCCTCCTCACTAGATTAGGCAGTCTGTTTACAAATATGCTCTTTTCTTTCCCAGATACATGGACCCCATCTATGCTTAACAGCCCTTCTTCCTTGAACAGCATCCCATGGTCAGGGAACCAAAGACCTCAGGGTCTCAGGAAGAGGGACTGGTGTATTGTCCTCTCCACAATGAGGGAGAGGCATACTGGGTTATAAATTTACACTTGTCATAAATATAAATGGAAGGGTAAACCCCTTTAAAATTCCTCCTGGCCAGAAGAAAAATCCTCTCACCTGTAAAGGGTTAAGAAGTTAAAGGTAACCTCACTGGCACCTGACCAAAATGACCAATGAGGAGACAAGATACTTTCAAAAGCTGGGATGAGGGAGAAAAACAAAGGGTCTGTGTCTGTCTATATGCTTTTTTTTTTTTTGCTGGGGATAGACCAGGAATGGAGTCTTAGAACTTTTAGTAAGTAATCTAGCTAGGTATGTGTTAGATTATGATTTCTTTAAATGGCTGAGAAAAGAGCTGTGCTGAATAGAATGACTGTTCTGTCTGTGTGCCTTTTTTGTAATTTAAGATTTTGCCAAGAGGGATTCTCTATGTTTTGAATCTAATTACCCAGTAAGGTATCTACCATCCTGATTTTACAGAGGTGATTCCTTTCCTTCTATTTCCTTCTATTTCTATTAAAAGTCTTCTTGTAAGAAAACAGAATGCTTTTTCATTCTTCTCATATCTGAGGGTTTGGGTCTGTGGTCACCTATGCAAATTGGTGAGGATTTTTAACAAACCTTTCCCAGGAAGTGGGGTGCAAGGGCTGGGAGGATTTTGGGGGGAAAGATGTGTCCAAACTAAATATCCGAGTAAACCCAGTTAGAGTTTGGTGGTGGCAGTGGATATTCCAAGGACAAAGGATAAAATTAATTTGTACCTTGGGGAAGTTTTAACCTAAGCTTGTAAAAGTAAGCTTTCATGCAGGTCCCCATGTCTGTACCCTAGAGGAACCTTGACATGGTGGCAGAGTGGTGGGATTAACTTGAAATCATTTTGAGATCAATTTGAGATTTTTTGAACTAGAAATACAGATTTTAAAAAGGATTTTTTTTCCTTTGGAACTGCTGGAAAGCAGCTTGTTTTTTCTCTGCTTTGGGGCCAGAGGAGAGACAAAAGGGGATTATCTTTTTGAATTGCAGGTTTTCTTTGCCTGGAGGCAGGGTACTTAACCTCCTGCAGGGAAATTCACAGTCTTGGTAAACCAGAAGTTTTTTTCTCCCTAAAAGTAAATAGGGGGGTTTTCTACCCATTTGCCTGGAGACAAAAGTGGCAGAGGTTTTTTTTTTTTTTGGTTTTTTTTTTTAGGATTTTGATTTTTTTACAAGGAGCACAAGTTTGAAAAGGATTTTTTTTTCCTTTGGGCTGCTGGTAAGCAGGTTTCCAAGTAGTTGGAGGTTTTTTGCTTTGATTTGGGGCCAGAGCAGAGACAAAGGGAATTGTCTTTTTCTGTAGGCTGACAATCACTACCAGAGAATAGGTATTCTATTCCAGCACAGCAAAATTTTACAACCAAGTTTGTTTGTTTATTTCTAAACCTCGGGTGTAAAGTTAGTTAAAAACAGAGAGATTAGGATGACAAAATCCACGGCTCAACAAAAGCTGGAATTAGCCAGATTTCAGGCTGAGGAAAAGGAAAAGGAACATGAAAGAAAGATAGAACTCATGTGGCCGGAGAAGGAGGAGAAGGAAAAAGAGAGGAAGCATGTGGAGGAGGAGAAGGAAAAAGAGAGGAAGCATGCACTGGAGATGGAGAAGGTAAAGGCTCAGCAGAATATCCCAACAAACCCTAGCAATCCTTCTCCAGGTACCACTTTCCATCCCAGAAAGTTCCCCACCTACAAGGTAGGTGATGATACTGAGGCCTTCTTAGAAAACTTCGAAAGGGCCTGCCTTGGGTACAGCATCTCTACAGACCAATACGTGGTAGAGCTGAGGTCGCAGCTCAGTGGACCCTTAGCTGAGGTGGCGGCTGAAATGCCTAAAGAACACATGAACAAGTATGAACAGATTAAATCCAAGGCAAGAGTCAGAATGGGGATAACACCCTAGCATTCTCATCTGAGGTTCAGAGCCCTAAGGTGGAAACCAGACGTGTCATTTACCCGACATGCCTACCACATTGGGATACATTGGGATGCCTGGATATCAGGAGCAAGTGTTGAATCTCCAGTAAATTTGCCCTTCCTAATGCAAATGGAACAATTCTTAGAGGGTGTTCCTGAGGAAATAGAAAGATACATACTAGATGGGAAGCCCAAAGCTGTAATCGAGGCAGGAGAGATTGGAGCCAGATGGGTGGAGGTGGCAGAGAAGAAGAAAACTGGTCGCAGTTGGAGCGGAGTCCAGAAGGGACAACCCCAGACCACACCTTATTCCCGGAGGCTGCCCAAGGCTCCTCCTACCTCCCAAAGAACCCTCCAGACACCTTATCTTCCCACCACCCCATTCTCTAGCAACCCACCTCACCCCAGTGATCGGTCAGCTGGACGATGTTTTAAATGTAACGAGCTGGGGCATGTAAAGGCCAACTGCCCCAAGAACCCCAACAGATTACAGTTCATTGCACCAGAATCACACCAGAGGTCTGCAGGCCCAGATACCTCCCAGATACCCTTGGAGCGGAGGGAAACTGTGAGTGTGGGCAGGAAGTTCACCATGTGAAGGGACACCAGAGCACAAGTGTCAGCTATCCATGCTTCCTTAGTGGACCCCAATTTAATCAACCCAGAGATCCAAGTGACGATTCAACCCTTCAAGTCCAACTCTTTCAATTTGCCTACAGCCAAGTTGCCTGTCCAGTACAAGGGCTGGTCAGGAATGTGGACTTTTGCAGTCTATGATGATTATCCCATCCCCATGCTGTTGGGGGAAGACTTGGCCAATCATGTGAAGTGGGCCAGAGGGTGGGAAGGGTCATCCGCAGCCAGGCTAAACAAGCCGTGAGGCCTAGTTCTGTTCCGGAAACTTCTATCAGGACCCAGTCAGAGGTGATGGACCCGGACCCCAGGCCAATGTCTGCAACAGCAGTAGTGGATCAAGTCCCAGAGACCCAGACGGAACCAGTCCCAGAACAAGAACCAGCGGAACAACCAACACCAGACCCATTGACAGCCCTGAATCCAGTATTTGCAACCTCAACACCAGAGGGCCCCACCGAACCTGAACTGGCAGCAGCCCATAACCCTACACAAGAGGTTCAGCCAGAGCCTGAACCCCAACATAGGGTCCCAGCGGAAAGCGGTTCACAGTCAACAGAAACAGCTCCATCCCCTATATCGCTTCCAGAGGGACCAAGCCTAGGTCCACAATCCCATGAGGAACTGATGTCTCCAACATCAAGGGAACAGTTCCAGACTGAACAGGAAGCAGATGAAAGCCTCCAGAGAGCTTGGACGGCGGCACGGAGCAACCCACCGCCTCTCAGCTCTTCTAATCGATCCAGGTTTGTTGTAGAAAGAGGACTTTTATACAAGAAAACTCTTTCTGGGGGACACCAGGAAGACTGGCATCCTCAGAGACAGTTGGTAGTTCCAACTAAATAGCGGGCCAAGCTCTTGAGCTTAGCCCACGATCACCCTAGTGGCCATGCTGGGGTGAACAGGACCAAAGACCGTTTGGGGGTGTCATTCCACTGGGAGGGAATGGGCAAGGATGTTTCTACCTATGTCCGGTCTTATGAAGTATGCCAAAGAGTGGGAAAACCCCAAGACCAGGTCAAAGCCCCTCTCCAGCCACTCCCCATCATTGAAGTTCCATTTCAGTGAGTAGCTGTGGATATTCTGGGTCCTTTTCTGAAAAAGACACCCAGAGGAAAGCAGTCCATACTGACTTTCATGGATTTTGCCACCCGATGGCCGGAAGCAGTAGCTCTAAGCAACACCAGGGCTAAAGGGGTGTGCCAGGCACTTGCAGAAATTTTTGCCAGGTTGGCCCTCCGACATCCTCACAGATGCAGGGACTAATTTCCTGGCAGGAACTATGGAAAACCTTTGGGAAGTACCTCATGGAGTAAATCTCTTGGTTGCCACTCCTTACCACCATCAAACAAACAGCATGGTGGAGAAGTTTAATGGAACTTAAGAGGCCATGATATGTAAATTCATAAATGAGCACTCCAATGATTGGGACCTAGTGTTGCAGCAGTTGCTCTTTGCCTACAGAGCTGTACCACACCCCAGTTTAGGGCTTTCCCCATTTGAATTTGTACATGGCCGTGAGGTTAAGGGGCCATTACAGTTGGAGAAGCAGCAATGGGAGGGATTTACACCTTCTCCAGGAATTAACATTCTGGACTTTTTAACCAACCTACAAAACACCCTCCGAACCTCTTTAGCCCTTGCTAAAGAAAACTTATAGGATGCTCAAAAAGAGCAAAAAGCCTGGCATGATAAACATGCCAAAGAGCGTTCCTTCAAAGTATGAGACCAGGTCATGGTCTTAAAGGCTCTCCAGGCCCATAAAATGGAAGCATCGTGGGAAGGGCCATTCCCGGTCCAGGATCTCCTGGGAGCTGTTAATTATCTCATAACATTCCCCACCTCCAACCGAAAGCCTAAGGTGTACCATATTAATTCTCTAAAGCCCTTTTATTCCCGAGAATTAAAGGTTTGTCAGTTTACAGCCCAGGGAGGAGACGACGCTGAGTGGCCTGAAGGTGTCTACTATGAAGGGAAAAGTGCTGGTGGTGTGGAAGAGGTGAACCTCTCCATGACCCTTGGGCGTATGCAGCGACAGCAGATCAAGGAGCTGTGCTCTAGCTACGCGCCAACATTCTCAGCCACCCCAGGACTGACTGAACGTGCATACCACTCCATTGACACAGGTAATGCTCGCCCAATTAAAGTCCAACCTTACCAGGTGTCTCCTCAAGCTAAAACTGCTATAGAATGGGAGATCCAGGATATGTTACAGATGGGTGTATTCTGCCCCTCTGGAAGTGCATGGGCATCTCCAGTGGTTCTCGTTCCCAAACCAGATGGGGAAATACGTTTTTGCGTGGACTACCGTAAGCTAAATGCTGTAACTCTCCCAGAGAACTATCCAATGCCACACACAGATGAACTATTAGAGAAACTGGGACGGGCCCAGTTCATCTCTACCTTGGACTTAACCAAGGGGTACTGGCAGGTACCGCTAGATGAATCCGCCAAGGAAAGGTCAGCCTTCACCATACATCTCGGGCTGTATGAATTTATTGTACTCCCTTTCAGTCTGCAAAATGCACCCGCCATCTTCCAAAGACTTGTAGATGGTCTCCTAGCGGGATTAGGAGAATATGCAGTCACCTACCTTGATGATGTGGCCATCTTTTCGGATTCCTGGGCAGAACACCTGGAACATCTACAAAAAGTCCTTGAGCGCATAAGGGAGGAAGGACTAACTGTTAAGGCTAAGAAGCGTCAAATAGGCCTAAACAGAGTGACTTACCTTGGACACCAGGTGGGTCAAGGAACTATCAGCCCCCTACAGGCCAAAGTGAATGCTATCCAAAAGTGGCCTGTCCCAAAGTCAAAGAAACAGGTTCAATCCTTCTTAGGCTTGGCCGGTTATTACAGACGATTTGTACCGCAATACAGCCAAATCGCTGCCCCACTGACAGACCTAACCAAAAAGAAACAGCCAAAAGCCGTTCAGTGGACCGAAAAGTGTCAGAAAGCCTTTAACAAGCTTAAAGCGACACTCATGTCTGACCCTGTACTAAGGGCCCCAGACTTTGACAAACCGTTCCTAGTAACCACAGATGCGTCCGAGCGAGGTGTGGGAGCAATTTTAATGCAGAAAGGACCTGATCAAGAATTCCACCCTGTAGTGTTTCTCAGGAAAAAACTGTCTGAGAGGGAAATCAACTGGTCAGTCAGTGAAAAAGAATGTTATGCCATTGTCTATGCCCTGGAAAAGCTACACCCATATGTTTGGGGATGGCGTTTCCACCTGAAAACCGACCATGCTGCACTACAGTGGCTCCTACCACCATGGGAAATAACAAAAACTTATTCCGTGGAGTTTAGCTCTCCATGATTTTGATTTCGACATCCAGCACATCTCAGGAGCTTCTAACAAAGTGGCTGATGCACTCTCCCGTGAAATTTCCCAGAATCAACTGGTTAAAATCGTCCTTGAGATGTGGAAAATATTGTTAGTCTTTATGTACTTGGTAGTATATTTAGAGATGCATGTGTCTTATTAACTCTGTTTTTCGTAGAGCTCCAGGAAGAAATCCCAGCCAGCGTTTCACCCTAGCTGAGATTTGGGGGGCGTGTCATAAATATAAAGGGAAGGGTAAACACCTTTAAAATCCCTCCTGGCCAGAGGAAAAATCCTCTTACCTGTAAAGGGTTAAGAAGCTAAAGATAACCTCACTGGCACCTGACCAAAATGACCAATGAGGAGACAAGATACTTTCAAAAGCTGGGAGGAGGGAGAGAAACAAAGTGTCTGTGTCTGTCTATATGCTTTTTTTTTGCCGGGGACAGAACAGGAATGGAGTCTTAGAACTTTTAGTAAGTAATCTAGCTAGGTATGTGTTAGATTATGATTTCTTTAAATGGCTGAGAAAAGAACTGTGCTGAATAGAATGACTATTCCTGTCTGTGTGTCTTTTTTGTAACTTAAGGTTTTGCCTAGAGGGATTCTCTATGTTTTGAATCTAATTACCCTGTGAGGTATCTACCATCCTGATTTCACAGAGGTGATTCCTTTCCTTCTATTTACTTCTATTTCTATTAAAAGTCTTCTTGTAAGAAAACTGAATGCTTTTTCATTCTTCTCAGATCTGAGGGTTTGGGTCTGTGTTCACTTATGCAAATTGGTGAGGAATTTTACCAAACCTTTCCCAGGAAGTCGGGTGCAAGGGTTGGGAGGATTTTGGGGGGAAAGACGTGTCCAAACTACGTTTCCTAGTAAACCCAGTTAGAGTTTGGTGCTGGCAATGGATATTCCAAGGACAAAGGATAAAATTAATTTGTATCTTGGAGAAGTTTTAACCTAAGCTGGTAAAAGTAAGCTTAGGAAGTTTTCATGCAGTTCCCCACATCTGTACCCTAGAGTTCAGAGTGTGGGAGGAACCTTGACAACACTGGTCAAGTTTCTGACCAGGACAAGATGATACAGCTCTGTATCCTATGCTACGGAGCTGGGGGGAACTGTCTGGAGCCCCACTATTGCTCGTTCATGAGTGACTAGTGAAAGAATTCATGGAAAGGCAGCTGGGTGAATCCCTATCTGTGTTTGGCTGTGTGAGTGGAAGACCTGGAGAGGCTTACACATTGTCATAGCCTCACCATTTGATAGGGGGATGAGATTGGTATGCCAGAGGGCTCAGTGGTGCTCCACTTCCCGGTTGCACAGAAGAGAAGTCCATCAATCCATGCAGAGTTCCTGCTGGACAGAGGTCCTGCTAGACCATGAGTCCATTTCCCTCTTGCCATGCCCTCAGTTAGTGACAGAGAGTTCGTGGTTACCGGCAAGGAACTCCGGACTCCTGGGTTCTGTCGTGATTTGCTTTGTGACCTTGGCAAAGTCAGGTCTCCCCATCCTGCAGTTTACCTATCAGTATAAAGGGAATATGTTCCTAGTCACTTTCCTATGCTCAGTGTTTTCATGATCCTTCAATGAAATATTACTGAGGAGTATTAGTGATCTTTGATCCTTTAGAGACAACTCTGTGTGTGTGCAGAAACTGCTCATATTTCCCCTTAGTCATCTTTTTACAGATCATTCTGTCTACTATCTACCCAGCCACCCTGGCATGTACTGGGTATCAGACACAATAGAGAACTAACATTAACCCTAGTTTTCTTACTAATCAACTATAATTTTTCAATATACACAAATACACAAAACATTATGCTTAGTGTTTTCAAGATCCTTCAATGAAACATTACTGAGGAGTATTAGCGATCTCTGATACTTTAGAGAGAACGCAGTGTCTGTGCAGGACAGCCAATTCCTCTCTGACTCAGCACAGATCCCAAGAGTTCTCATCTCCCTGGGGAAGACCCCTTAATTACCGTTTACTCCTAAAGCTATATAAACAGCACAGAAGAGCAGACAGGCTTGTCTCCAGCCTGTTTACATCCAAATGCCTCTTCTCCACTGGAGGCTGAGTGAACCCCACTGGGATTCCACAGAACTATATTATAAACGGTGCACATCCTGGTGTCAGTTATCATTGGGGAATGTTGCTATAGATGCTGGAGTGAGACATATGTGGGACACGACTATCTGAGGGGGATTCCCAGGGAAGACGCTTCTATCTTGGAATTCACAGCTACCCATCTCTTGCTGAGGAGCTCACCTGCTCAAGAAACCCAGTGCAACATGGGCATGATGAGAGAGAGAGTAAGTCTGTGGTCTTTTCCACTGAGCACAGCCATGAAACATACCTGGGCCCTTCCCTTAGGACATGAGCTTGCTCCAATATCATGGGACAGAACATTCCTCTTTGCTGTGTGCCCATGGATGATGTCCTCCTGCCCAAACATGGCTGCATTTCAGTGGCACAGGGGATGCTTCAGGATGAAAGGTGTTAGAGGATGTGTGATACAAGGCCAAATTCTGAGGCTGTAGCTTATAATTTGCTCCACTGAATCAAAACTTCCCTTGAAGGAAGAACTGAATAAAGACCTCTGGAGTCAGTGGTGTGTTAATACACAGACCCTGTCCTCCTCCTCTTAAATTTCAGGGCTCTGGTAGTTAACTGGTGCAGAGGGGTGGGGGTTCCCTTACCTGACTTTTTATCTGCTGGAAAACATGGAGGTGCTAGGGCTCTTCACTGGAACAATTATAAGAATTTTTCAACAAAGGCAAGACATCTTCTCTCCTAACGTATTTCAAGAAGTTGCCTGTACTGTTATGCTTGAAAAATTAAAAAAAAAAAAAATCAGCCAGATGCAGACACCAAGCATGGGAAATTTCAGTCAAATTGATTAAAGTTGGCAAATTTATAAGGAACAGAAAATGAGGTCTCCTACTTGAAGGTGTCAGACAGCCTTAACTGAAGTTGGTGACACCAGGACGACCCACAACAGCCAATACATTTGTGAATGACATCAAGCTAAACTCTTCTTTCCAATAACAACAGTGGCAGGGAGTTCCACAGGCTAAATATGGATTATGTAAACAACTTTCTTTTCTGAATGTGATATGTTCAGACTTTCAGTGTAATTCCATGTTCCCTTGTTTGAATTATGATACACAGTAAATATGAATGTCTGATCTACTTTCTTTATCAATAGTTTAATAAGGTTCAAGGTCAGAAGGGACCATAAGATCACCCAGTCTGAACTCCTGTATAACACAGGCCACTAAATTTCACCCAGTTCCTCCTGTATTGAGCTCCATGGCTTCTGTTTGATTAAGACTTGGTTTACACTAGGATTTTACATTATGGACTCACAGAGCTATAGGGTTAGAAGGGACAACAAGGGTCATCAAATCTGACCCCTGCCAAGATGCAGGATTTGTTCTATCTTAGTCATGCCAGACAGATATTTAGCCACTTCCTTTGGAAAACCTCCAGCGAAGGAGATCAAATAACCTTCCCTGGCATCTTTTCCCTGTCCTACTGTTCTTACTTTAGGAAGTTCTTCCTGAGATGACACCTAAATCTCCTATGCTGTAGATTGAACCCATTGCCTCTTGTCCTGTGCTTTGCAACAAGAGCTAACAACTTTCCTCCATGTTTTTATGGAAGTGTTTCAAGAATTTGAACACTGCTATTGTGTCTTCTCTTAATCAACTCTTTTAGAAACTAAATATACCCGGTTCCTTCAGCTTGCTCATATGTCTTGTACTCCCTCCCTTTGATCATCTTTGCCACTCATCTCTGGATCCTCTACAGTTACTCTACATCCTTTGTATATAGCAGTAACCAAAAGTGGGCACAGAACTTAGAGGAGGACTAACAAGCAACGAGCTGAGTGGTAATATCACCTCTTGTGACTTGCATGCTATGCCTCTGATAATGCAATTTAACATTGCATTTTCATTCTTTTGAAAGAGTAAAAATAATCCACACCCCTGAGAGATGTAGCTATATCAAACTAACCCCGGTGTAGCCAGCATGAGGTCAAAAGAAGAATTCTTCCATCTACCTAGCTACCACCTCTCAAGGAGGTGGATTACCTACGCTGATGGGAGAACCCCTGCCGTCAGTGTAAGTGATGTCTACAATGAATCGGTACGGCCACACCGCTGTAGTGCTTTCAGTGTGGAGAAGCCGTAAAGCAGATCTTCCAGAAAAGCATCCAGCCTGCATCAGCAGACGATGGGGAGTTGGAGAACCCACCACTTCCATTTGCAGTGTATTGCAACAGTTAATCACCTTCAGTCCTAAACCTTTGGCCCTTATTTCCGACTGGTTATCCATCATTGTTCCTTAATGAAATGAAAGCCAGGCTAGAGAGTCCATGATGTTGTGACTTTCCTGTGAACACGGTTACTCAAAACATGGGAATGGAAAAAACCCAAACCTTTGCCAAAACAGGTGCCAGGGGCAAATATCCCAAATAGAACACATCCCAGGGGAAATACCTGGGTCTCTAACAGCTCCATGAAAACACCTGCTCATTCACAGTAGTGGGCAAAACAGATAATGTTCAGATGCCCAATGAATGGGACAGAGAATAACCTACTCTGGATAAGCACTCAGTTTTGGTCACCCAAGTACATAGCAGATAGAAAGGGGAGTTCCAAGACAGGCTCTGTGAATGTGGGAGGCTGCCCTATGTGGACAGACTGAAAAGTCTGGGACTGTTTAGTTTAGAGAAGAAACAAGGAAAGGGACATTTGATAGAGGAAAACAAAATAAAGAATGGAACTGATTACATTCAAATAGACAAACAGAGAAGAGTTCCCAACCAGTAACATCTAAAGACAATTAGTCCTTCAAAAGGACAAGTTCTCCAAAGCTGAGGCAAATTATCAACAGATTGGGAGGAAAAATTTAGACCAAAAAATGGGAATGAAAATTGGGACTTCTTTAGGAAGAGATTATTACCTAGCTAGAAAGCCAAGATTCCACAGTCAAGAAAGCAGAAAACTTTGGACAAAAACAAGGTTCAATGGCAAAATACAGACATCAATTAAAAGGGGGGAAAGCAACACATAACAAAGGGAAAGGAAACTTGTTAATGTTGAAAAAAAATGTGATGTGTTCAAAAAATATTTTTTCCGAAGCAGTATCAAGTGCTCTATCTCATGAGGTGATGAAATATGTTCCAGTGCATTAGCATTCAATGAGGATTTTAAACAGCATCTACAGTAGTAAATTGGAATTACGAACATGAGTTACAAATTCCCAGATCAACCAAACACCTCATTCGGAACCAGAGGTATGCAAACAGGCAGCAGCAGAGACAAAGAAAAATGGCAAGTAGAGGACAGTTCTGTGTTAAATGTGAACTATAACAAAATAAAGGGAAAGTTTATTTAAAATATTTGACAAGGTGAGGAAAAAATCCTGGTATAGGATTAATTAAAAAAAAAGTTGACGAATATAATTAGTACCAGACAACACCAAGGTTTATGGAAAACAGGTTTTGTCAAATAAATCCATTTTCATCCTTTAATGAGAGTATATTTGGTTGATCAGGGGAATGATGCAGATGCAATAGACTGATTTTTCTGAGGCATTTGATTTCGTAGGGGAAACATTCAGATAAAAAAAGGAACACAGTGCAATAGCAGTGGAGTACATGTTAAATGGACTAAAAACTGGATAACTGACAGATCTCAGAAAGCAGTTATTAGGTTTCAGAGTTGCAGCCATGTCAGTCTGTATTCGCAAAAAGAAAAGGAGGACTTTTGGCACCTTAGAGACTAACCAATTTATTTGAGTATAAGCTTTCATGAGCTACAGCTCACTTCATCGGATGCATTTAGTGGAAAACACAGTGAGGACATATATATAGACACAGAACATGAGAAAAAAACAAACCCCAAAAAAAAACCTATAAGGAGAGTGATCAATTAAGATGAGCTATTACCAGCAGGAGAACAGGGTGGGGGGAAACTTCTTGTAGCGATAATCAAGGTGAGCCATTTCCAGCAGTTAACAAGAACAACTGAGGAACAGTTGGGGGCGGGGGAATAATCATGGGGAAATAGTTTTACTTTGTGTTATAACCCATCCATTCCAAGTCTTTATTCAAGCCTAAGTTAATTGTATCCAGTTTGCAAATTAATTCAAATTCAGCAGTCTCTCGTTGAAGTCTGTTTGATTGTCAACGAATGAGGGTGTTTCTAGTGGTATTCTGTAAAAATCAGTTTTAGGCCCGATGCTATTCAGTGTTTTCGTCAATGAATTGGAAGCAAATAGAAAATCAGTGCAGATAAACTTTGTGGAGGATACAAAGATTGGTAGATTGGTTACAATAAGGAGAACAGGGCAGGCATATTTATTGCTGTGGAGGGTTTGGTGTATGAAATTCAGGGACCCTGAAAAGGATTTAGGGGTGACTGTGGAGAACCAATTCACCATGAGCTCCCAGTGTGATGCCGTGGTGGAAAGGGCTGATGAGATCCTTGGATGCATAAACAAGGGAGTGGTGAGTTGGAGCAGCGAAAGGATTTTACCTCTCCATATGGCATTGGTGAAACTGACTGCATGCAGTCCTGGGTTCCACTTTTCCAAAAGGATCTTGAGAAATGGGAGAGGGTGCATAAAAAAATAACAAAAATGATTGGTGACTGGAGAAAATGCCTCTGACATTGAGTCTTAACAAGCTTCATTTATTTATCTTATCAAAAAGAGGATCAAACGAAGACTTTCATGGGGAGAAAACCCTGGGTACTAATGGGCTCTGAAATCTAGCAGAGAGGAGCAGAGCAAGACCCAATGCCTGTGTTTCCTGCTGGTGCCTTTTCAGGTTTCCCTCAACACAACGTGTAGGAATGATTGATGCATGGAGCACAATAAAAATGGAATTGGCATTAGTAGGGTTAAAGTTTTTTCATAATTCATTGATCTCAATAATGAAAATGGCATTTCTCTGTTTGTGAAGATTGAGCAATCTATTTCACGCATGAGAACAGCCTCCAGCTGTGCATGTTGTGTCTCATATTAACATTGTCTCTCCATCCAGGCATTTGTCCTGCGACCTTCACCCTAGACCCTGGGCACCTACAGGAAGACAGGGGAATATACGGTACATGCAGGAGACACGGTTCTGCCTCAGAGTTGGACACTTTCTCCCCCTACTCCATGTCAGATTCCAACACAACCGACTTCACCAACCCCTCCACCTTCATCTTGCTGGGCATTCCTGGCCTGGAGACTGCTCATGTCTGGATCTCCATCCCCTTCTGCACCATGTACATCATAGCCATCTTGGGGAACTTCACCATCCTGTTCATCGTGAAGACGGAGCCGAGCCTCCATGGACCCATGTACTATTTCCTCTGCATGCTGGCCATCACCGACCTGGTCCTGTGCACAAGCACCATTCCCAAAATGATGAGCATCTTCTGGTTCAATTCCAGGGAGATCGATTTCAGTGCCTGTCTCACCCAGATGTTCTTCATTCATTGCTTCTTTGCAATAGAGTCTGGGATCTTCATGGCCATGGCTTTTGATCGCTACGTGGCCATCTGCGATCCACTGAGACACTCCACCACCCTGAGAAACCCAGTTGTGGCCAAGATTGTCCTGGCTGTGGTTTTGCGTGGTAGCATGCTTGCACTGCCCTGTCCCTTGCTTGCAAGGCAGTGGCCATATTGCAGAACCAATATCATCCCCCACACATGCTGTGAGCACATGGCCGTGGTGAATCTGGCCTGTGCTGACATCCGCATCAGTAGTTACTATGGCCTTACTGTGGCAAACTTGGTCATTTGTCTAGATATGTTTTTTATAGCTGTGTCCTATATCCAGATCCTCATGGCCATCTTCAACCTCCCCACAAAGGACGCCCGGCTCAAGACTTTTGGGACCTGTGGCTCCCACCTCTTTGCCATTTTAGCCTTTTACATCCCAGGTCTCTTCACTCTCCTCACGTATCGGTTTGGCCACCATGTGGCCCTGCATTTCCACATTCTCTTTGCTAATGTGTGCCTGCTGGTACCCCCCATGCTAAATCCCATCATTTTCGGTTTCAGGACCAAACAGATCCGGGACAGGCTGCTCCAGCTCTTTACTCCTAAATGGACCTAATATTTACTCCTAGTGCTTTTGCTCTCAGACCAAGCTCTGCACAGAGCTGGCTTGTGACATGGTTGTGGGCCCTTTCCGCTGGATTACATAATGGACAGTCAGAGAAACTTTAAACCCTTTCTTGACCTTACAAACCTGACAAACTGGGGAACTGAGTTGACACCTTTCAAATTGCTGGTAACTTGACCCCCAAGGTCCCACCATTTCCCCACCTCTTCCACAAAGGTCCTGCCCCTGCTCTGCCTCTTTCCCCCAAAAGGCCATGCCCCTGTCACTTACTCCTCTCATCTCCTTATCACTCGCTGGATCATCTCCATGTCCCTCCCCTGCTAGCTGCAAGAGTGCCATTTCAGATTTTGTTAGGGATGACAACTTTAACTGTTATTCAAGGGGCTACACAGGCACTCAAAACTCTATTTTTTTTGGCAGATAACTTAGCAAATAGCTGACAGGAGTACTGTATCTAATTCCTATATAAAAGAAAGAAAAAAAATAAATATTAGACCCACTCAGCTCTAGTACTAACATATTCTGGCATCTTCTGGCAAGTCACTTAAGGGACACTGCTTAGGTTTAAAATTCTAATGAATAGTCTTACTTTATTACTAACTCTGTGGAGAAGGAGACCCTGCCAGGACTCCTGGGTTCTATCTGAACTCTGGGATGGGAGAGGGTTATGGTGCATTACAGTGGAGGGCAGATATACCTGGGGTTTATATAAGAGCATAAGAATGACCATACTGGGTAAAACCAATGGTCCATTTAGTCCAGTATCCTGTTTTCTGACAGTGTCCAATACCACATGCTTCAGAGGGAATGAACAGAACAAGTAATCATCAAGTGATTCACCCCTGTCCCCCACTCCCAGGCTGTGGAAAACAGATGCTATGGACATGCAGAACATGGTGCTGGATCTCTGCCCATCCTGGCTAATAAAAATTGATGGATCTACTGTCCATGAACTTATCTAATTCTTATTGGAATCTATGAAGAAATTATTTCTTTTGTTTGTTTTAAATCTGCTGCCTATTAATTTCATTGGGTGATCCCTAGTTTTTGTGTTATGATAAGGAGTAAATAACGCTTCCTTATTCAATTTCTCCACACCTGTCATGATTTTATAGAACATCTATCATATCCCTCCTTATTCATCCCTTTTCCAAGCTGAAAAGTCCCAATCTTTTTAATCTCTCCTCATAAAGAAGGTATTCTATACCCCTAATCATTTCTATTTGCTTATCTGTACCTTTGCCACTTCCAATTTATCTTTTTTGAGATGGGGCGACCAGATCTGTATGCAGTATTCAAGATATAGATCATAGAATCATAGAACTGGAAGGGACTTCGAGACTTATCAAGTCCAGTCCCCTGCACTCATAGCAGGACCAGTACCATGTATAACATCCCTGGCAGGTGTTTGTCTAACCTGCTCTTAAAAATTTCCAATGATGGAGATTCCACAACCTCCCCAGGCAATTTATCCTAATGCCTAACCAACCTGACAGTTAGGAAGTTTTTGCTAATGTCCAACCTTAACTTCCCTTGCAGCCTTTTAAGTCCATTGCTTCTTGTCCTATCATCAGAGATTAAGGAGAACAATTTTTCTCCCTCCTCCTTGTAACAACTGTGTAGATATTTGAAAACTGTTATCATGTCCCCTCTCAGGCTTCTCTTTTCCAGACTAAATAAACCCAGTTCTTTCAATCTTCCCTCATAGGTCAAGTTTTCCAGACCCCTAATCATCCTTGTTGCTTTTCTCTGGGGTCTCTTCAATTTGTCCATATCTTTCCTGAAATGTGGTGCCCAGAACCGGACACAATACTCCAGTTGAGGCCTAATCAATGCAGATGTACAATAGATTTATAGAGGCAATATAATATTTTCTGTCTTATTATCTGTCCCCTTCCTAATAATTCCCAACATTTGGTTTGCTTTTCTGATTGCCACTGTTGTTTTCAGAAAACTATTCACAATGATCATTTCTTTTCTTTCTAATTTTGACCCTATCTTTTTCTCTGTGTAGTTGGGATTATATTTTGCCATGTACATTATTTTGCATTTATCAACACTGAATTTCATCTGCCATTGTGTTGTCCCATAACCCAGTTTTGTGAGATCCCTTTGTAGCTCTTTGCAATCTGCTTTGGATTTAACAATCTTAATTAATTTTATATCGTCTGCTAGCTTTGCCACCTCACTGTGTATCCCTTTTTCAAGATCAGTATGTTGAACAGCACTGGTTCCAGTATAGACCCCTGGGGGACAGCACTTGTCATAAATATAAAGGGAAGGGTAAACCCCTTTGAAATCCCTCCTGGCCAGGGGAAAGCTCCTCTCACCTGTAAAGGGGTAGGAAGCTAAAGGTAAACTTGCTGGCACCTGACCAAAATGACCAATGAGGAGACAAGATATATATAAAATATATTTCAAGTTATATCATATTTACACTCATAAGCATATTTCTATTAAGCATTATGGGGTGCAACATCACACACAGTTATTAAAATAACAAAGGGCTAGTCGTTAAATTAAATTAAGGCTTTTTAGATTATCCTGAAAGCAATGCCGGGCACCCCTATTAAAAGATAGGAAAGAAGGGTAAGAACATCTGGTGAGAATGGAAAGAGGTAAATAGTGCTGTCAAGGTTCCTCCCCCACTCTGAACTCTAGGGTACAGATGTGGGGACCTGCATGAAAAACCTCCTAAGCTTATCTTTACCAGCTTAGGTCAAAACTTCCCCAAGGTACAAAATATTCCACCCGTTGTCCTTGGACTGGCTGCTACCACCACCAAACTAATACTGGTTACTGGGGAAGAGCTGTTTGGACGCGTCCTTCCCCCCAGAATACTTCCCAAAACCTTGCACCCCACTTCCTGGACAAGGTTTGGTAAAAAGCCTCACCAATTTGCCTAGATGACTACAGACCCAGACCCTTGGATCTTAAGAACAATGAACAATCCTCCCAACACTTGCACCCCCCCTTTCCTGGGAAATGTTGGATAAAAAGCCTCACCAATTTGCATAGGTGACCACAGACCCAAACCCTTGGATCTGAGAACAATGAAAAAGCATTCAGTTTTTTACAAGAAGACTTTTAATAAAAAATAGAAGTAAATAGAAATAAAGAAATCCCCCCTGTAAAATCAGGATGGTAGATATCTTACAGGGTAATTAGATTCAAAAACATAGAGAACCCCTCTAGGCAAAACCTTAAGTTACAAAAAAGATACACAGACAGAAATAGTTATTCTATTCAGCACAATTCTTTTCTCAGCCATTTAAAGAAATCATAATCTAACACATACCTAGCTAGATTACTTACTAAAAGTTCTAAGACTCCATTCCTGGTCTATCCCCAGCAAAGACCCAGCATACAGACAGACACAGACCCTTTGTTTCTCTCCCTCCTCCCAGCTTTTGAAAGTATCTTGTCTCCTCATTGGTCATTTTGGTTAGGTGCCAGCGAGGTTATCTTTAGCTTCTTAACCCTTTAGAGGTGAGAGGAGCTTTCCCCTGGCCAGGAGGGATTTCAAAGGGGTTTACCCTTCCCTTTATATTTATGACACGCCCCCCAAATCTCAGCTAGGGTGAAACACTGGCTGGGATTTCTTCCTGGAGCTCTAGGAAAAACAGAGTTAATAAGACACATGCATCTCTAAATATACTACCAAGTACATAAAGACTAACAATATTTTCCACATCTCAAGGACGATTTTAACCAGTTGATTCTGGGAAACTTTCACGGGAGAGTGCATCAGCCACTTTGTTAGAAGCTCCTGAGATGTGTTGGATGTCGAAATCAAAATCTTGGAGAGCTAAACTCCACCGAAGAAGTTTTTTGTTAGTTTCCTTGATGGTGTGAAGCCACTTCAGTACAGCATGTTCGGTTTGCAGGTGGAAACGCCGTCCCCAAACATATGGGCGTAGCTTTTCCAGAGCGTAGACAATAGCGTAACATTCCTTTTCAGTGACTGACCAGTTGCTTTCCCTCTCAGACAGTTTTTTGCTGAGAAACACTACAGGGTGGAATTCTTGATCAGGTCCTTTCTGCATTAAAACTGCTCCCACACCACTCTCGGACGCATCTGTGGTTACTAGGAACGGTTTGTCAAAGTCTGGGGCCCTTAGTACAGGGTCAGACATGAGTGTCGCTTTAAGCTTGTTAAAGGCCTTCTGACACTTTTTGGTCCACTGAACAGCATTGGGCTGTTTATTTTTGGTTAGGTCTGTCAGTGGGGCAGCAATTTGGCTGTAGTGCGGTACAAATTGTCTGTAATAACCAGCCAAGCCTAAGAAGGATTGAACCTGTTTCTTTGACTTTGGGACAGGCCACTTTTGGATAGCATCCACTTTGGCCTGTAGGGGGCTGATAGTTCCTTGACCCACCTGGTGTCCAAGGTAAGTCACTCTGTTTAGGCCTATTTGACACTTCTTAGCCTTAACAGTTAGTCCTGCCTCCCTTATGCGCTCAAGGACTTTTTTTAGATGTTCCAGGTGTTCTGCCCAGGAATCCGAAAATATGGCCACGTCGTCAAGGTAGGCGACTGCATAGTCTCCTAATCCCGCTAGGACACCATCTACAAGTCTTTGGAAAGTGGCGGGTGCATTTTGCAGCCCGAAAGGGAGTACATTAAATTCCTACAGCCCGAGATGTGTGATGAAGGCTGACCTTTCCTTGGCAGATTCATCTAGCGGTACCTGCCAGTACCCCTTGGTTAAGTCCAAGGTAGAGATGAACTGGGCCCGTCCCAGTTTCTCTAATAGTTCATCAGTGCGTGGCATTGGATAGTTGTCTGGGAGAGTTACAGCATTTAGCTTACGGTAGTCCACGCAAAAACGTATTTCCCCATCTGGTTTGGGAACTAGAACCACTGGAGATGCCCATGCACTTTCAGAGGGGCGGATTACACCCATCTGTAACATATCTTGGATCTCCCGTTCTATAGCAGTTTTAGCTTGAGGAGACACCCGGTAAGGTTGGACCCTAATTGGGTGAGCATTACCTGTGTCAATGGAGTGGTATGCCCGTTCAGTCAGTCCTGGGGTGGCTGAGAACGTCGGCGTGTAGCTAGTGCACAGCTCCTGGATCTGCTGTCACTGCATATGCCCAAGGGTCATGGAGAGGTTCACCTCTTCCACACCACCACCACATTTCCCTTCGTAGTAGACACCTTCAGGCCACTCAGCGTCGTCTCCTCCCTGGGCTGTAAACTGACAAACCTTTAATTCTCTGGAATAAAAGGGCTTTAGAGAATTAATATGGTACACCTTAGGCTTTCGGTTGGAGGCGGGGAATGCTATGAGATAATTAACAGCTCCCAGGCGCTCCTGGACCATGAATGGCCCTTCCCACGATGCTTCCATTTTATGGGCCTGGAGCGCCTTTAAGACCATGACCTGGTCTCCTACTTTGAAGGAACGCTCTCTGGCATGTTTATCATACCAGGCTTTTTGCTCTTTTTGAGCATCCTGTAAGTTTTCTCTAGCAAGGGCTAAAGAGGTTCGGAGGGTGTTTTGTAGGTTGGTTACAAAGTCCAGAATGTTAGTTCCTGGAGAAGGTGTAAATCCCTCCCATTGCTGCTTCACCAACTGCTATGGCCCCTTAACCTCACGGCCATATACAAGTTCAAATGGGGAAAGCCCTAAACTGGGATGTGGTACAGCTCTGTAGGCAAAAGCGCCATCCCCTCTATGACCTGCCTCTTGTTGTCCTCCTTGAGATCCCATCCCCTGCTCCTCCTCATTACCCAAGGCTCCATCCCCTGCCCAGGCTACAAGCCAGAGGTAGACCATAATAAAAGCTGCCTGAAAGAAGCCCCCATCCTGTCTCCTCACCCCCCAGGATGTTCAAACCAGGGAAACTGGTGAGTCCGGGGCTCTGCACAGTGGCTCCCTGGGCAGCTCTTACCAAAATCAAGCTGAGGTCTGATCAGAGGGGTGGGTCTTCAGGGGAAGAGGAAGAGCAGGGGGCGGGGCTTAGGGGAAAGATTAGGCAGAGGGCAGGGCCTCAGGGGAAAAGGAGAAGCAGGGAATACAGCAAGCCTAAACCAATGCAGCCCCCTGCAAGGAGGTCGCTGGGGCGGGGGCTCATGAGTAAAGGAGGGAGATGGGGCCGGAAGGTAGGAGAGTCTGTGCTTTACAGAAGACTGAATAAATGAAACTCCACAAAGGGGGCTCTTGTTTTAAGTGTTCCAGGCTGAGAGTAAGTCATTGCAAAGACCTTAGTGCAGGGGTGGGCAAACTTTTTTGCCTGAGGGCCACAACGGGGTTCTGAAAATTTATGGCGGGCCCGGTAGGGACCCAAAATGGCCAATGAGGGGACAAGATTCTTTCAAATCTGGAGGGGGTGGGGGACAAAGGGGTTGGGCTGTCTGTGTGATGCTTTTGCCAGGAACAGATCAGGAATGCAAGCCTTACAACTCCTGTAAAGTCAGTAAGTAATCTAGCCAGAAAATGCATTAGATTTTTGTTTGTTTGTTTGTTTGTTTAATGGTTTGTAAAATAAGCTGTGCTGGAGGAAATGTAAATTCTTGTTTTTTTGTCTTTTTGTAAGTTAAGGTTTTCCTTAAAGGGATTCTCTATGTTTTGAATCATAGACTCATAGATTATACTAAGGTCAGAAGGGACCATTATGATCATGTAGTCTGACCTCCTGCACAATGCAGGCCACAGAATCTCACCCACCCACTCCTGCAATAAACCTCTCACCTATGTCTGAGCTATTGAAATCCTCAGATTATGGTTTAAAGACTTCAAGGAGCAGAGAATCCTCCAGCAAGTGACCCATGCCCCATGCTACAGAGGAAGGTGAAAAACCCCCAGGGCCTCTGCCAATCTGCCCTGGAGGAAAATTCCTTCCCGACCCCAAATATGGCGAACAGCTGAACTCTGAGCATGTGGGCAAGATTCACCAGCCAGAGACCCAGGAAAGAATTCTCTGTAGTAACTCAGATCCCACCCCATCTAACATCCCATCACAGGCCATTGGGCCTATTTACCATGAATAGTTAAAGATCAATTAATTGCCAAAATCATTGTTATCCCATCTTACCTTCTCCTCCATAAACTTATTGAGTTTAATCTTGAAGCCAGATAGGTCTTTTGCCCCACTGCTTCCCTTGGAAGGCTATTCCAGAACTTCACTCCTCTGATGGTTAGAAACCTTCATCTAATTTCAAGTCTAAACTTCCCGATGGCCAGTTTTTATCCATTTTTTCTTGTGTCCACATTGGTACTGAGCTTAAATAATTCCTCTCCCTCTCCAGTATTTATCCATCTGATATATTTATAGAAAGCAATCATATCTTCCCTCAACCTTCTTTTGGTTAGGCTACATAAGCCAAGCTCCTTCAGTCTCCTTTCATAAGACAGGTTTTCCATGCCTCAGATCATCCTAGTTGCCCTTCTCTGTACCTGTTCCAGTTTGAATTCATCCTTCTTAAACATGGGAAATCAGAACTGCACACAGTATTCCAGATGAGGTCTCACCAGTGCCTTGTACAATGGTACTAACACCTCCTTATCTCTACTGGAAATACCTCGCCTGATGCATCCCAAGGCCTGATTACCCTGTAAAGTATTTACCATCCTGATTTTACAGAGGTGATTCTTTTATCTTTTCTTTAAATAAAATTCTTCTGTTAAGAACCTGATTGATTTTTCATTGTTCTTAAGATCCAAGGGTTTGGGTCTGTGTTCACCTGTACCAATTGGTGAGGATATTATTATCAAGCCTTCCCCAGGAAAGGGGGTATAGGGCTTGGGGGGATATTTTGTGGGAAGACGTCTCCAAGTGGGCTCTTTCCCTGTTCTTTGTTTAACACGCTTGGTGGCAGCAGCATAAAGTTCAAGGACAAGGCAAAGTTTGTACCTTGGGGAAGTTTTTAACCTAAGCTGGTAAGAATAAGCTTAGGGGGTCTTTCATGGAGGTCCCCACATGTGTACCCAAGAGTTCAGAGTGGGGAAGGAACCTTGAAAACAATGATTCATAGAGTCAGAGAATTTAAGGTCAGAAGAAGCCATGTCACCACGTAAATCAGTATATGTATTTGTGTGGCTGGGGGAATGGAGGCATAAAATCTTATAGACACAAAGAAGAGAGGGAGTATGATCAAATAAATTAGAGAACAACTGATCTATTCTGAAGTCCCGAATAGCACAACCTGCAGAATTTCACCAATTTATCCCCGTATTGAGCTCAATGATGTGTGCTCTATTAATTCATGACGTGTGTTCCTCTAAAGCATATCTTCCAGGAGGGCACCAAGTCTTGGTCTGGAGATAGCAGGAGAATCCAGCACTTCCCTTAGTGGTTTGCTTGACTGGTTAGTCACCCTCACTGCTAAAAATGTCTGCCTCATTTCCAAATTTAATTTGTCTGTCTTCAGTCTCCAGCCATTGTTTCTTGTTATAAATTACCCTGCTGGATTAAGGAGCCCATTAGTATTTGGTATTTCATCCCTCTGAAAGTGCTTGTACACTATCATCAAGCCACCTTTCAGTCTTCCCTACTTCTACTCACTACACCCCTGTTTATACAGCCAAGGGTAAGTTGGAAACAACTGAGGAGGAGAAATACCTGGTTATATTAGTCAGTCCCAGGATGACTGTGAGCCACCGATCTGATGCGGCTGTCAACAAGGCAGATGAGATCCTAGAATGTGTCAGTGAGACAGGGAATTTTTAATATCCTTATATCAGGTACTGGTGAGACGTTTACTGAAAAAACTGTTAAATTCTCATCACTCATTCAAGAATGATGAATTCAGATTGGAACAGCTATGGAGAAGGGCTCCTCAGATTGTTAGGGCAATGGACAGTCTGGCTTAGGAGGAGAATGAAAGAACTAGGCTCATTTAGCCTAACACAATGCACACAATGCAGGCTGAGTGGGGATTGGATTTCATTATAAATACATTGGGGGGGGGGTAAACCTATGGAACTCCTTGCCAAGGGATGTTGTAAAGGCCAAAACTCTAACAGAGTTAAAAAAAAAGAACTAGATAAATTCATGAAAGATAGGTTTATCAATGGCTATGAGCCAGGGTGGGCAGGGATGGTGTACCTAGCCTCTGTTTGCCATAATCTGGGAATGGCTGACAGGTGATTATTACCTGTTTTGTTCGTTCCCTCTGGGTTACCTAGCATTGGCCACTCTTGGAAGACACTCCTGGAAGATACTGGCCTAAATGGACCATTGGCCTGACCCAGTATGACCATTTGTATATTCTTTTTTTCTCACTATAAGAGTTAGAAAGAGAAGCCCCATGATCTGGGGTGTCCCAAAGGCTCTGAGTGCTAGAAGCTTGGACCAGACCACAGGGGCTGATCACTCAATAATTGCCTTGTTCTGTTAGTTCCCTCTTCAGTATCTGCTCAGGCCACTCTCAGAAGACAGGACACTGGGTTAGATGGACCGGGACGGGGGGGTCTGACCCAATATGGCTGTTCTTATGTCCTTAAATTGTTCCACTGATGGATGTGATCCTGCAGCATGAGGACAGAGGCTCCTGGGCTGAGCTAGAGATGGGCTGGAAAACAGAATTTTGACCCAAACTGAAATGTTTCCTTTTAATTCACTTTTTAGGGGTGAGTTGTCATAGAAAATGGATATTTTTTCTCTGAAAGCTCAGGTGCATGAGCTGTCCAGCTGCAGCTGCCTGGATCCCCAACAAAAACTGGTGGCTTTTCATTTGACTCTCCCTCGTAACATAGATGAAGGTTGCACTGACAGAGTCTATGGCTGCACTCTGGGTATGAAACCTTTCGACCAGTCTATGTCTGGGTATTGTGCCCATCAACTCTCTGTGCACCACCTCAACCCTGTGCAATGCCCCTTAAGCAGATTCAGTGAGTGGTGGCTATTGTGACAGAACCTGGTAGATCATCTCTGATGAACCTATGCTACCAGGGAGCTGGGGAGCTTTCAGGAGCATTTGTGGAGGCACAGAGATTGTGAGTGTGTGGGCCTCTCTCAAGGTGGATCACTGAGATCTGTGTATACCTTTGGGGACACCCTGGATCCTGGGGCCCTGTGTTATGCCTCAGGGAGAAGGGAATGGACCACCCCTCCTGGAACAATCCGAGGGAAATTTCCATGTAGGGCGCTTGGTAGAATCTCCCTACCCTGGCCTGCACCCTGGGTTTATAATGCAGGACAGGAGGCTGCTGGGGAAAAAAAAAACTGGTACTATATCATTATTATTATTGTTATTATATTATTTTATTACAGTGAGATCACATTTGTGACAGAATCATCGTTGCCACTTACCTGCCTCCGAGGTAGCCATGTGACTAATCAGAATGATACAAACAGTGACAACAAGACCTGATTCCAGGAATAGAGCCTGCAGCAGGGCTTGGGCTGCAGTCCAGTTGGGCAGCATCACCACATGTCCCCTGTGATTTGGCCTTCTGCAGTTTGCCATTGGCTGTGACAGGGGTTAAACCTGGTGCACACTAAGCCAAGCAGCTGAGCTTCCCTGATGGCCAAGTGGACCCCCCGGGAATGTGTAAACATGCTTCATAAATACGGTTGCCTCCCTATCTGAACAGATACAGCCTGCTGCATGTGCAACCTCTCCAATGACTCCTTTTCCTTTTGGCTGAAGACCTCTACTGTCATCAGCTCCTCTTCCAGCAGTATCAGAGATTCAGAACAAAATTGGTGGGAGACATTGTTGAGATGGTCCCTCACATCACTGGGGATTTAATTTGGCCTGACATTAAATTATAGTGATTCTAATGTTTCACGTGGTGTTGGCTGTTGTGCTCCTAGTACTGATATACTGGATTCAAAGGAAGATTGATTGGTTGAAAAGCCAGCAGTTTTACAGATTATGGGTACTCCTCAAAATTATTATATGATGCCTGGTCTTCAACGAGGCAAGGTCAGGGATGAAACGGTAGAGTGGCAGCAAGAAGATTCTTGCTTGGTCTTAGCTGAGAGCCTTAAGCCTAATGAAGGACCTTCAGAAGTAACTCACTAAACTTGTTATATACAGATAAAGGCCTTAATATTAAAGATATGTGGACTTTACGGAGTGGAATGTATCCTTGGATTTGAGGGGTGTGTATACCCCAGAACATGATCAAGCCAATTGCAACCACATTATATGCATTCAGCCACCATGAATTAATGAAATAGAACACTACATAGCTAAGGGTCAATTTGGAGACAGGTTTTCAGAAGCAAGGTCATATCTAGCTAGCAGTTTCTGCTAATCAGAATGGGAGGAGTGGACAGGAAATTAAACAAATGAGACTGAAAACCTTGGTGGCTAGAAAACCTTGAATGCCTTGGATATTAAAGTTTTATTGAAAGTTAGAAAAATGATGCTCCAGTAGAGGTCATTGTGACATATGCATTTGCAGAAGTTAGTTATAAAAGATTAGCTACTATAGTGTACTTTGGAGCAGTCCTCTGAAGCTATCCTGAGGGAGATGTTTTTCCTGACATGTTTACTCCTTGGCAGGGAGGTGTTTGGCCAGCACTGCCCCATCATAGATTACGCAATACTGTCTCAGAATATTGGTAAATATTTGGGATGTTCTAAACATATGGCTGTCATAAATATAAAGGGAAGGGTAAACCCCTTTGAAATCCCTCCTGGCAAGGGGAAAGCTCCTCTCACCTGTAAAGGGTTAAGAAGCTAAAGGTAACCTCGCTGGCACCTGACCAAGATGACCAATGAGGAGACAAGATACTTTCGAAAGCTGGGAGGAGGGAGAGAAACAAAGGGCCTGTGTGTCTGTCTATATTCTGTCTTGGCCGGGGATAGACCAGGAATGGAGTCTTAGAACTTTTAGTAAGTAATCTAGCTAGGTATGTGTTAGATTATGATTTCTTTAAATGGCTGAGAAAAGAATTGTGCTGAATAGAATAACTATTTCTGTCTGTGTATCTTTTTTGTAACTTAAGGTTTTGCCTAGAGGGGTTCTCTATGTTTTCAATCTAATTACCCTGTAAGGTATCCACCATCCTGATTTTACAGGGGGGATTTCTTTATTTCTATTTAATTCTATTTTTTATTAAAAGTCTTCTTGTAAAAAACTGAATGCTTTTTTCATTGTTCTCAGATCCAAGGGTTTGGGTCTGTGGTCACCTATACAAATTGGTGAGGCTTTTTATCCAACATTTCCCAAGAAAGGGGGGGCGCAAGTGTTGGGAGGATTGTTCATTGTTCTTAAGATCCAAGGGTCTGGGTCTGTAGTCACCTAGGCAAATTGGTGAGGCTTTTTAACAAACCTTGTCCAGGAAGTGGGGTGCAAGGTTTTGGGAAGTATTTTGGGGGGAAAGACGCATCCAAACAGCTCTTCCCCAGTAACCAGTATTAGTTTGGTGGTGGTAGCGGCCGATCCAAGGACAACGGGTGGAATATTTTGTACCTTGGGGAAGTTTTGACCTAAGCTGGTAAAGATAAGCTTAGGAGGTTTTTCATGCAGGTCCCCACATCTGTACCCTAGAGTTCAGAGTGGGGGAGGAACCTTGACATTGCTTATGTTTGTGTGCTTAAATCTAGTCAACTGAAGTGTTAGACAAGAGCACACCTACTTGCATTTAATCCTTGATCTGACTGAACTGCTGAGTTCCTATTGATTTATTCCTAACTCCACCTGGAGTAAAATTGTTAAATTGCCCCTGTTGGGAGTTCTGAAAACTATTGTGTCAGGGTTCCTTCCCCACTCAGAACTCTAGGGTACAGATGTGGGGACCTGCATGAAAGACCCCCTAAGCTTATTCTTACCAGCTTAGGTTAAAAACTTCCCCAAGGTACAAACTTTGCCTTGTCCTTGAACAGTATACTGCTACCACCAAGTGTTTTAAACAAAGAACAGGAAAAGAGACCACTTGGAGACGTCTTCCCCCCAATTACCCCCCCAAGCCTGACACCCCCTTTCCTGGGGAAGGCTTGATAAGAATCCTCGCCAATTGGTACAGGTGAACACAGACCCAAACCCTTGGATCTTAAGAACGATGAAAAATCAATCAGGTTTTTAACAGAAGAATTTTATTTAAAAAAAAAGGTAAAAGAATCACCTCTGTAAAATCAGGATGGAAAACACTTTACAGGGTAATCAGATTCAAAACACAGATGATCCCCCTGGGCAAAACCTTAAAGTTACAAAAAAACAACAAAAAAAAAAACAACAAGGTATAAACCTCCCTCTTAACACAGGGGAAATTCACACAAAACAAAAGATAAACTAATCCGCCTTACCTGGCTTACCTATACTGTTTGCAGTATTAGAGACTTGGATTAGGATGTGTTGGAGAAGATGGATTTCTGTCTGGCCTCTCTCAGTCCCAAGAGAAACCCAACACGTAAACAAAGAGCACAAAACAAAAGCCTTCCTTCCCCCAAGATTTGAAAGTATCTCATCCCCTTATTGGTCCTTTGGGTCAGGTGCCAGCCAGGTTAGCTGAGCTTCTTAACCCTTCACAGGTAACAGAAAGTTGCCTCTGGCCATGAGGGATTTTATAGCACTGTATACAGAGAGGTGGTTACCCTTCCCTTTATATTTATGACATATGGTAACATTGTAGGAACTATTTCAGGGCAGGTCTCTGGCCTGTGCTATGCAGCTGGTCAGACTAGGTGATCACAATGGTCTCTTCTAGCCTTGAGATCTGCCAAGAGGTTTTAGTAGTACTACCCTACTGCACAGGGTATTGTACTAAAAAACTATGTTATACATTGTGAGGTTCTCGGATGCTACAATAATTGGGGCCACAGCTAAGTGCCTTAGAGAGATTTCAGCTCTGTACAGCTCATAAGGATAGTTTTGGGCAGTGGACGGAGAACCTGAATTCCTCAACACCCCTTGCTGATGAGGCCTGTTATTAGAAAGCACATTTAATGAGAGAGTTCTGGACTCCTCCTGCAGCTCGGCAGTAAGAGGGGGAATCAGGACATCAGAGAGTGAAGGATTTTGAGAGTGTAGCCTGGCTGAATAGAGCCCTGCTGCATTGCCCCTTGGTCTGATCCTGACACCACCCTCACCCTGAGCAATGAGATCTGCTTTAGCACTGGAGACTGACCTCACACCCTTCATCCAAATTTCCAACATCTCCAAGTTTGGGGACAGCTAGATCTGGGGGAGAGGGTTGTTTGGTTCCAGTAGAGAGCTAGCTTGCTTGCTTCCTGGGTGAGTGCATGTCTCATGCCTGAACATGAGGAGGAGACTCTCTGAACTGTTGCTCAGAAACCAGTGAATCTGCGAGACAGTCACCGTTATGTCCGGCTGCCCGTGGCGTAACCCTGTTACTTACAGCCGGGGTCTCTGTAGCCTAGTGCAGAGGGAACCAGCGTATCTGCCACAGATTAACTCTGTGACCAGAAATGTTCCCTAACCAACCCCTAGTGTCTTCGTTTGTGGGTGCTCCGCTTGAGATATGGCCAACAGTGCCACTTCCTGGGATTTTACTGGGAGTCTCGCACTATTTCCTGTCTTTCTTAAAGCCCCATCTTCTGGGATCAAGACGTTGCACAGGAATCTCAGCTTTCGGTTTTCTTAAAAGAAAAAAAAAGTGAGTTGCAGAAAAAAAACCCTAGAAAACCTGAAGCAGGTGTACCTCAAAGGCTCAAACACCAAAGGCACATGCAAATGACCCCCACATTTTTAAATCTCATTATTTTTAAAGCTATCCCCTGATTTTTTAGAGGTGTGGCTCATACTTGTTAAATGTGGGTTGTGTAACTAGTTCAAAAGACCTGAAAAACAATTAGAAAATGACACAAAAACTAAGAGCAAATATTATGAAGTACAGCGGAAGTGGTCAGCCTGCCAAATAATGAGTGGGGCCCTTGGAAGATTGAAGAGTTAAAGGTGCACTCAAGGAAGATTAAGCTGTTGCAGGGAGGATAAATGGACTCTTTGCATCAGTCTTCACTGCAGGGGATGTGAGAGAGATTCCTGCACCTGAACCAATCTTTTTAGGTGACAAATCTGAGGAACTGTCCCCAGGAGAGGTGTTTTTGGAACAAATAGACAAAATAAACAGTAACAAGTAGCACTGTTGATCAATCACAGCTAACTTACATGATTAATACAAATATTAATCACAATTTAAAAAATTAATTGTGATTAATCACACTGTTAAACAATAGAATTCCAATAGAAATGTATTAAATATTTTGGATTTTTTTCTACATTTTCAGATATATTGATTTCTATTGTAACACAGAAAACCAAGTGTACAGTGCTCACTTTATATTATTCTTTTTTATTACAAATATTTGCACAGTAAAAATGATAAAAATAGTGTTTTTCAATTCACTTCACACAAGTACTGTGGTGTAATCTAAAACTTTGGATCCTACAACTTCGCTCAGTTCTACTTCTTGTTCAGCCAATCACTAAAACAAACAAGTTTGTTTACATTTACGGGAGATACTGCTGTCTGCTTCTTATTTACAATGTCACCTGAAAGTGAGAACAAGTGTTCCCATGCCACTGTTGTAGCCGTCATTGCAGGGTATTTACATGGCAGGTATGCTAAACATTAATATGCCCCTTCATGCTTCAGCCACCATTCCAGAGGACATGCTTCCATGCCAATGATGCTCATTAAACAAAAAAAAAAGCATTAATTAAATTTGTGACTGAACTCCTTGGGGGAGAATTCTATGTCTCCTATTCTGTTTTACCCACATCCTGCCATATATTTCATGTTATAGCAGTCTTGGGTAATGATCCAGCACATGTTTGTTTTAAGAACACTTTCATAGCAGATTTGACAAAGCGCAAAGATGATACCAATGTGAGATTTCTAAGGATAGCTACAGCACTCAACCCACATTTTAAGAATCTGAAGTGCCTTCCAAAATCTGAGAGGGATGAGGTGTGGAACATGCTTTCAGAACTCTTAAAAGAGCAACATTCCAATGTGGAAACTACAGAACCCAAGCCACCAAAAAAAAGAAATCAACCTTCTGCTGGTGGCATCTGACTCAGATGATGAACATGCATCAGTCTGCTCTTCTTTGGATCTTTATCGAGCAGAACCCGTCATCAGCATGGACTCATGTCCTCTGGAATGATGCTCGCAGCATGAAGGGACATGTGAATTTTATCGTATCTGGCAAGTAAATATCACAGGGCTACAACAGTGCCATGTGAACACCTGTTCTTATTTTCAGGTGATGTAAACAAGAAGCCAGCAGCAAATTCCTGCAAATTGTAAGCATACTTGTTTGTCTTAACGATTGGCTGAAGTAGGACTGAGTGGACTTTTCGGCTCTAAAGTTTAATATTGTTTTATTATTGAATGCAGTTATTTTGTACATAATTTTACATTAGTAAGTTCAACTTTTATGATAAATAGATTGCACTACAGTAATTGAAAATACCTTTTCTTTTTTTTTTTACAGTGCAAATATTTGTAATCAAAAATATAGGGAGCACTGTATACTTTTTATTCTTTGTTATAACAGAAATCACTATTTGAAAATGTAGAAAACATCCAAAAATATTTAAATAAATGGTATTCTATTATTTTTAACAGCATGATTAATCATGAGATTAATCTCAGTTAATGTTTTAATTGTGTGATTAATCACAATTCATTTTTAATTGCTTGACAGACCTAGTAATAACTCATGAGGCCCAGATGGGATGCACCCAAGTGTTCTGAAGCAATTCAAATATCAAATTACAGAATAACTAACTGTGGTAAGTTACCTATCACTTACATCAGCCTGTGTACCAGATGACTGGTAGATGTGATGCTGATTTTGAAGCCTATTAGCTAAATTCAGTACCATACAAAATGGTTGAAAATATAGTAAAGAACAGAATTATCAGTTACATAGATGAACACATTTTATTGGGGAAGAATCATCACAGTTTTTCAAAGGGAAATCATGCCTCACCCATCTATTACAATTATCTTGAGTGGGTCAACAAACATGTGGACAAGAGTGATCCAGTGGACGTAGTGTACTAGGACTTTCAGAAAGTCTTAAAGAAGGTCCCTCACCAAAGCCTCTTAAGAGAAGTAAGCAGTCATGGGAGAAGGAGGAAGGTCCTCTCATGGATCAGTAACTGGTTAAAAGAGAGGAAACAAAAGATAGCAATAAAGGATGAGTTTTCAGAAGAGAGAGAGGTAAAGAATGGTGTCTTCCTGGAGTCTGTACTGTTTATCATATTGATAACTGATCTGGAAAAAAAAGGGTAATTAGTGAGGTGGCAAAATTTGCAGACAAGACAAAAAGAAAAGGAGTACTTGTGGCACCTTAGAGACTAACCAATTTATTTGAGCATAAGCTTTCGTGAGCTACAGCTCATTTCATCGGATGTACTCCTTTTTTTTTTGCGAATACAGACTAACACGGCTGTTACTCTGAAACCAGACAAGACAAAAGTACTCAATGCAAAGTATGAGATCTTGAAGGCATTGTGGATAGCTCTCTGAAAACATCCATTCAGTGTGCTGCAGCAGTCAAAAAAAGCTAACAGAATGTTAGAAACATTAGGAAAGAGATAGATAATAAGACAGAAAATAGCTTGCCTGTATATAAATCCATGGTATGCGCACACCTTGAATACTGTGTGTGCAGTTCTGGTCACCCCATCTCATATAAGAGATATTAGAACAGGAAAAAGTACAGAGAAGGGTGACAAAACTGTTCAGGGCTATGGAATAGCTTCCATATGAAGAGAGATTGAAAATTCCCAGACTTTTTAGCTTGGCAAAGAGCTGACTAAAGGGGGTATAACAGGATGCTCACCATGCCCCACTGGTTCAGCCTCCTTGCCCCGCTTCCCAATGACTCAGGACCACTGCAATCTGGTGCTATACCTGTGCTCTTTATTCATGTATCTTGTTCCCACCCCCAAACTCCCACTATTTACAAACGATTTTTAGATCTGGCTTTAGTGGAAACAGAATAATAGGTTCCTAGCTCCTTCTGAGCTTACTCTCCCCTCCTGGTCTTTACCCCCACAGACTCACTTCCTCCCAAGCTTTTAGACCCTGTTAACAAGGCTGGCAGGTGTTGCCAGTTTCCAGGTCAGTCCTCACTAGTTGCCCAGCCCCAACGTATTTCCCCTGATTAGGACTGGAGTGGTAGGAGCTGATTGCAACTTTCCCTACAGTGTCCTATGTAACAAAGCTGCCTCTGGTGGGACACTGCTGAGAGTATGAATGCAGGACAAATTGTTTAGAGCAGGGCAGTTATAGCCCAAGGCTGGGGTTTCTCTACTTCCAAGGCACACCAAACCTGCCAGACAGAGAGGACTTCAGTTTTACCCCACTGGCTAACCAGAAGTCATACAAGAAATTCCCTTAGATACTCCAGTTTCCCAGTATCACCACCAGTGCCACTCCTTATGGGGATGAATAGTTATGAAAGCCAATACCCCAGTAAAAGAAAAAGGTTCTCCCGATCCCAAAGGACAAAGCCCCAGACCCAGGTCAATACACAAGTCTGATCTTACCCACAAATCATGCTGTTGCCAGTCCTTTAGAATCTAAAAATCTAAAGGTTTATTCATAAAAATAAAGAAACATAGATGAGAGCTAAAATTGATTAAATGGAGTCAAATACATGCAGTGATGGCAAAGTTCTGGGTTCAGGCTTGTAGCAGTGATGGAATAAACTGCAGGCACAGATCAAGTCTCTGGAGAACATCCACAGCTGGGATGGATCATTCAGTCCTTTGTTCAGAGCTTCAGTTTGTAGCAAAGTTCCTCCAGAGGTAAGAAGCAGGATTGAAGACAAAATGGAGGGTTTCTAGGGCATTTTATATCCTCTGCCATGTGGAAGGACCCCTTTGTTCTGACTGTGGAAAATAACAGCAGCAAGATGGAGTTTGGAGTCACATGAACAAGTCACATGTCCATGCATGGCTCAGTTTGTAGGCGGCAGCCTTTGCTCACATGCTACCTTGAATGTTCCCAAGAAGGCTCGTCAGATGTAGATTGGAATCTTCCAAGGTCCATTGTCAGTTAAGTGTTTCTCCTATCTCAAGAAGCTGACCAAATGCTTCACTGATGCTACTTAGAATCAAACACATTGAGATACAAGTACATAGCCAATATTCATAACTTAAATACAAAAATGATACACACATACAGACAGCATAATCATAATCAGCAAATTACAACCTTTTCATAGACACCTTACTTGATCTCCTTTGTACAAAATTTGGTGCAACTTTCAGACCTTTGTTGCGACAATTATCTATACAGTAACAGTTCACGTCAATAATGTCACACTCTGACACAGGGGGCTATGACAGAGGTCTATAAAATCATGAGTGGTGTGGAGAAAGTGAATAAGGAAGTGTTATTTATCCCTTCACATAACACAACATAAACACACATAACACAACACAATCAGGGGGTCACCCATGAAGTTAATGAGCTGCAGGTTTAAAACAAACAAAATAAAGTATTTATTCACACAATGCAGAGTCAGCCTGTGGAACCCATTGCCAGGGGATGTTGTTAAGGCCTAAAGTACAACTGGGTCCAAAAAAGAACTAGGTAAGTTCATAGAGGATAGGTCCATAAATAGCTGTAATTCAAGATGATCATGGATGCAGCACCATGCTCTGAGTGTCTGAAAACCTCTGATTGCCAGTATATGGGAGCAGATGGCAGAGGATGGGATCACTCGAAGTATCTGCACTGGCCACTGTCAGAAGACGGGACACTGGGTTAGATGGACCTAAATGGACCATTGGTCTGAATCATCAGTATGATCATTCTTGTGTTCTTAAATTGTTGCGCTAATGGATGGGCTGCTGCAGACAAGCCTTTTCCAGGGGCTCCCTCTGTTATAAAGCTGGTGTAACCACCGTAGTAGACGTCTGTGGTAGGGTGACCACACGTCGTGTTTTGGCTGATACAGTCCATTTTTTAAGCCCTGTGCCAGCTGCCCTGACTCCCCACCCCCCAAAGGAGGCATTTGTCCCAATTGCTCTTGCTGACTTAATTAGTCGGCAAGAGCAAACAGGACAAATGCCCACTTCTGTCAAAAATGTGTGGAAGTGGGTTGCGGAAGAATATTCAGGGAAGGCAAAACTTGATACGACACTTGATCTGAGATCTGAGTGGCCCCTCGCGCATGGGGTCGGGGGAGATTGGGAAAGCAACTGGGGGTCTCCTGTTCACCCTAGTCTAGGGTCTGCTGAGTATGGGAGACTGATGCAGGGTGAGTGCTGGCACCTAGGGGCATGGTCCTGTAGCACGTGGGACAGACCCTCATGATTTGAGCTAGAGCTGGGATAACAGAGATATTTCCCTGCATGAAAAATTATGACCCAAACAAAAATGTTTCCTTTTCACACATTTTTTGAGGTGAGTTTTCACTGAAAATGGATCATTTTTTCTCTGTAAGCTCAGCTGCCAGGATGCTGCCCAGCTACAACTGCCGGGATCCCCAAGAGAAGTTGGAGGCTTTTCATCTGTCTCTTCCTCATATAGTAAATGAAGGTTGCACTGATGGAGTGTCTGGCTGCAGTCTGGGTATGGAAAGGTCAAAACTTCCTGACCAGTCTAGGGCTGGGATATTGACCCCATCCGCTACTCTAACCAGCCCTCCCATCTCTGTGCAGCCTTCTCCACCCTCTACAACATCCCTTCAGAAGGTCCTGCGGGCAGTGGCTACTGTGACAGGCCCTGGTAGCACATCTCTGTTGAGCCTGTGGTAGCAGGGAGCTGGAGAGGGTCCTAGAGCAGTTGTGGAGGCCTAGAGATTGTGAGTGGGAGGCCTAGCTACCAGTGGATCACTGAGATCTATGCTTAACTTTGGGGATTCAGTGATCCTGGGTCCCCCTTTTCATTCCTTAGAGAGAAGGGAAGGGATCTCACGTCGTGGAACAATCAGAGGGAAATTTCCATGAAGGAAGCCTTGTGGAATCTCCCTTCTCTTGCCTCCACCCTGGATTTGTAATGCAGGAAAGGGGGTTGCCGGGGAGAAATTTGGTCCTACGTTATTATTAATTAATTATTATTATTATTACTATTATATTTTATTTCAGCAAGATCACAGCTGTGAGGGCATCATGCTTACCACTTGGCTTACCACTCTTAAGGTAGCCCTGTGACTAACTGGAACCATACGAACAGTGATGGCAAGCCCGGATTCCAGGAATACATCCTGCAGCAGGGCTGGCGCTGCAGTCCAATGAGGTATCATCACCACGCGTCCCCTGTGGTCTGGACTCCTGTAGTTTGTCATTGGCCATGATGGGGTTAAAGCTGATGCACACAAAGCCAAGCAGCTGATGTTCCCTGATGGCCAAGTGGATCCCAAAGAAATTTGCATGCATGCTTCATAAAGACACCTGCCTCCCTGTCTAAACAGATACTGCCTGCTGACCATGTAACCTCTCAGATAGCTCCTTGTCCTTTCAGGTGAAGACCTCTGGTGTCAGCAGCTCCACGCCTAGCAGGAACTGGGTATGTTGGCAGGTTTCACTATCTTTAAAATGTGAAGTGAAGAGGAAAGGCTGCAAGCTGTTTCCATTTGCAGATGTTCTGTACAGCAGCAGAGGACTCAGCTGGGCTGTCGTGGTGACTCAGTGACAGGGCTGGAGGGTAGGCAGCGCTAGGTAGCTTGGGAACCCCTCCCCTACATCTGATCATGCTCCATAGTGAGCTCTTCAAGCTACAGAGAAATCTAAGTTTCAAAGCAAGCTCGCAGTGTTAAAACCCTGATGCCTCAAGTCAGGATTTCTCTAGTGTCCCTTTTCTAGAGGTACCATGTGCTCTGGACCCAATCCTGCCAGGGTCTGAGTGACATGAGACACACACCCCCCGCCCAGAATCTCAGTGACTAGTTCCCAAATCACCTCAGGTTTATTTGCTTCTGGAAATGTAATCAACAAATGCATTTTCAAAGGGTTTATTCTCTGGCTCGATTGTGAACACAGAAATTCAGAGCTGTGTTGCTCTGTGGTAACAGGTCAGATAGGTTTCAGAGTAGCAGCCATGTTAGCCTATCCGCAAAAAGAACAGGAGGACTTGTGGCACCTTAGAGACTAACAAATTTATTAGAGCCTAGGATTTTGTGGGCTACAGCTCACTTCATCAGATGCACAGAATGGAACATATAGTAAGATGTGCCTGTCAACCTGAAGAGCTCCTCAGCAACAGCTGCCCAACCTCTGGACAGACTCCCAGCACTGGCAAAACAAGCTGTGTAATGTGGCTGGAGCCTGGGAATAGGCTCTTCCCAGCTTGTAGCTCCGTTGTGGTCTCTCAACCTCCCTTGGGTGGTTACTGAGTGGTGGCTTTTCTTGAGCTCTTGCTTCCCTTCCTTCATGTTTTCCAGCAGCCTGCTATTAAACTAAGAAGAGCCACACTGGTTTCACCCAGTACAGCCATAACATCAACATCCCAATAGTTAACCTATATAGCTCTTCAGCAAACATCCCAACAACTGGGTTTAACATATTGCATTCATTATGGCAGCTCAGCTCCACATCTGTGCCAATGCCTTTCCTGGGTGCTACAGATTTTACAAATACAGGACAAAGACAGACGGAGAAAGAGAGAGCAATAGGCTACTTGCCTGTGGGAAATGAAGTTCCATTTCATAGATTCATAGATTCATAGATATTTAGGCCAGAAGGGACCATTATGATCATCTAGTCTGACCTCCTGCACAATGCAGGCCACAGAATTTCACCCACCACTCCTAAAAAAGACCTCACACCTATATCTGTGCTATTGAAGTCCTCAAATTGTCAAGAACACTCATACATTTGACATTGAAAATCATTTCCTGCAAACCCGCATTGCGGCTAAATAATAGTTGCTGGGATTACTATGTATGAGAGTGTGGGAGCTCAGGGAATTAATATTTTCTTACTGATGCCAATGCCTGTTACCACTCTGAGTACAGGCTACAGAATGACAGAACAGAACCTGAGGAGACCCAGTCAGTGATTAACCCAGGGACAGGGGAGCTACTAGACTTCTGTTTGCTCACAAGTGACTGAATGAGGGGTGAGACGCTGCAAAATTTTCAGGTTCTGAAGAAATCCAGATGAGAGATATTACATTTTAAGTCGCACTCTAACCCGAGAAATCACCTCTTGTCAAGGTTCCTTCCCCACTTTGAACTCTAGGGTACAAATGTGGGGACCTGCATGAAAACCTCCTAAGCTTACTTTTACCAGCTTAGGTTAAAACTTCCCCAAGGTACAAACTATTTTACCCTTTGCCCTTGGACTTCCACTGCCACCACCAAACGTTTATCTGAGCTTACTGGGAAAACGTGGTTTGGAAATGTCTTTCCCCCCAAAATCCTCCCAACCCTTGCACCCCACTTCCTGGGAAAGGTTTGGTAAAAATCCTCACCAATTTGCATAGGTGACCACAGACCCAAGCCCTTGGACCTTAGAAGAATGAAAAAAGCATTCAGTTCTTGAAAAGACACATTTTAATAGAAGAAACAGTAAAAAGAAAAGGATCATCTCTGTAAGATCAGGATGGTAAATACCTTACAGGGTGATTAGATTCAAAATACAGAGAATCCCTCTAGGCAAAACCTTAAGTTACAAAAAGACACACAGACAGGAATATTCATTCTATTCAGCACAACTTATTTTCTCAGCCATTTAAAGAAATCATAATCTAACGCATATCTAGCTAGATTACTTACTAACTTCTAAGACTCCATTCCTGTTCTGTCCCTGGCAAAAACCTCACCCAGACAGACACAGACCCCTTTGATGTTCTCCCTCTTTCCAGCTTTTGAAAGTATCTTGTCTCCTCATTGGTCATTTTGGTCAGGTGCCAGCGAGGTTACCTTTAGCTTCTTAACCCTTTACAGGTGAAAGGATTTTTCCTCTGGCCAGGAGGGATTTTAAAGGGGTTTACCCTTCCCTTTATATCTATGACACCTCTGAAAGAAGATCAGAGAGGAAAGAATGGGTTGACATCTGTGTGCTAGAGTACAGATGTGTAAATGTTATGCCAAATACTCCAAATACTGTTTGCAATTGGTTTTGGTATTAACTCTTTTGTCAGTGAAAAGCTGTATGATACTGTCTCCTGGTAAACTCATAAGAAGTTGTTTCAAACATTTATATTCAGAGCCAAGCACACAAAAAATGCAGTACCTGGGCAAGACTTTCCAAAAAGTCATGAAAGAACAAAACTGTTGGTCTGTATTTCAGCAAAGAGGAGAGCTGGTGTTCAGGAAAGGAGAGTGTTATAATCCTTTTAAATAATTTATGCCCATCAGCTGTCACATGCACATGGCTGAGGTAACTTGCCCACTCAACTGGATATTAGTTGAAACCCACTGTTTGCACTATTCACCTATGTAAATTATTTCCTGGGTATCTGGCTTGTGAATCTTGCCCATATGCTCAGGGTTTAGCTGATCACTATATTTGGGGTTGGGAAGGAATTTTCCTCCAGGGCAGATTGGAAGAGGCCCTGGAGGCTTTTTGCCTTTCTCTGTAGCATGGGGCACGGGTCACTTGCTGGAGGATTCTCTGCTCCTTGAAGTCTTTAAACCACAATTTGAGGACTTCAATAGCTCAGACATAGGTGAGAGGTTTATCGCAGGAGTGGGTGGGTGAGATTCTGTGGCCTGTGTTGTGCAGGAGGTCGGACTAGATGATCATAATGGTCCTTTCTGACTTAAGTATCTATGAATCTATGAATCAATGAATGTGTGGGATGAATCCCTGCCCTGCCGAGCTGAAGTTACTGTCCATGTCAGCTTGTAACTTCCAAAATATCTAGAGACCCTTGCATGGGGAGAGGATGCAGGTCATGTGAGAATAAACAGAAGCCTGTAGGATGATTGAAATCTCTGGAATCAGTCAACAATGTCCAAGCCAAGCATCTCAGCTTGCAGGTCAGAATATCATCTGGAGCATTTTGTAAGGGAAAGTTAATAGAGCCCGGTTTGGATAGAATTTACCAAGTAAATGTGGAGTGACATAGTTAAAGTCACTGTTATTGAATTAAGCACCTATCACTAAGAATTTATCCCATGTGCTGGAAAGAGTCAGTGGCATAACTTGGACTCTCAGGAGTGGAGAAAATTAAATTTAAATATATATATATATATATATATATATATATATATATATATATATATATATATATATAATGAGGCAATGAAATACGTTTATATATAGCTTCAATGCAGGACAGATAAATACAATGACCATATTTCCCATGCATTTGCCATGTATTTACCCACATGTCATGATACAATAGGCCCCACTCAGAAGTGGAGGGCCAGAAAGGTGTCTATGGTAAGGTCACAATTATACAATCATACAGTGCTCAAGTGGACTGTGTCACTCCCAGACTAAAGATGTCAATGGGGCAAAGAACTTAGCAGGATTCCTCTTTGATACTTCCTCTGGATACTTATCTGCATAACCAGGAAATCCAGCTACAGTAGTGAGGACTATTTAAAAAAAAAATTGGAGGGGCAATAAAACTTCCTGATTAAAACCACAAAATATCTCAAACTAGTGTGTGTCAGGGGGAAACTTTCCTTTGGAGCAGGTTTTCCCATAGCTGCCTCTTGCAGGGCTGTTTCCACCTTCCTCTGAAGCATTTGGAACTGGCCATTGGTTACTGGACTAGATGACCTACAGGTCTGATCCAACCTGGCAATGCCTGTCTTCCTATCAGTGGTGTAAATCCAAGACTATATTTGTGCTGATCTTCCTTGAGCTCCTGGGAGTCTATAGACTTGCATTGAGAGCAGAATAATGCCTTACTAATGATCATCGAGTCTCCTGTTCTTTTTCCTTTCAGAAAGGAAAGTTCAAATCTCCTTGGACCTGCCCAGTACATTATGTCAGCTGTCAATGACACCAAATTCAAATTTGCAGTGTTTCTTCTCACTGGGATACCTGGCCAGGAAGACGTCTATCTCTGGATCTCTATTCCCTTCTGCTTAATGTATCTTATTTTGATAGTAGGAAATTCAGTCATTCTGTTCATTATAAAAACAGATCCAAGCCTCCATGAGCCCATGTACATTTTCCTTTCCATGTTGGCCGTCACAGACCTTGGCTTATCAATAGCCACCATACCAACGATACTGAGCACATTCTTGTTTAATGTTAGGGAGATCAGCTTGGATGCCTGTTTTGCCCAGTTGTTCTTCATCCACTCACTTCAGTGCACTGAATCCTCCGTGATCTTGTTGATGGCCTTTGACCGATTCATTGCGATCTGTAACCCATTGAGATATGATTCCATCTTAACCCTGCCGAGAATATCCAAGATGGGACTGGGGTGTGTGCTAAGAGTGGTGGCCATAATATTCCCACTCCCCATTCTCCTGAAACGGTTCCAATACTGTCATTTCAATGTCCTCTCCCATTCTTACTGCCTGCACCAGGAGGTCATGAAAAAGGCTTGTTTGGACATCACAGTGAACAGCATCTATGGCTTATCTGTTGCATTCTTTACAATGTGGTTGGACTCACTGCTCATCTTCCTCTCTTATGTGATGATCCTCAAAACAGTGCTGAGCATCACGTCCTATACAGAGTGCCTCAGGGCCCTGAACACCTGCGTCTCCTACCTCTGCGTTGTCCTGCTCTTCTATATACCAGAGTTCGGCTTGTCTCTGATACATAGATTCTGGATGGGCCCTTCTCCCTTGCTTCAGATTCTCCTGGGCTACATCTACTTGTTGGTTCCACCCCGAGGAACCCAATTGTGTATAGCGTGAAAAGTAGACACCTTCGTGCAAGGATAATCAGGGTGTTTGTCAAATGAAGGGTCAGTTCATCACCTGGCTCCAGTGTTGGTGACACCAGAGATAAAAATAACGGCAACATATTCCATCCTGGACCCTTATATCTGAGATGATATGAGCTACTGATTTCCATTCTGTAGAGCACAGTTCTGATGGGGTATGAGGCCTGGAGCAATGGGTCAGGGGATGGTGATGGAGGACAACACACTGGAGGATGGCGAACAAGGCAGGCAGCAGGATTTACAAAGTGACTGTGTTCATGGAGAGCCAGGGCAATGGTAGGAGTTTGTCCCATAAAGATCCATATGAGTGGCTGTTCCAACCTCAGAATTCTTCTTGATACAGTCAATAAAGAGAAGGGACGTGGATGTTGTTTCCCATTACACCTGGTCTGTCCCTGTCCCGTCTCTGGTTAAACATCCATGGGCCATGAGAAAAGCTGCAGAGCTGTTCTGTAGTCACAGTTCTGGTCCTTCCTGAGTGCTCAGGGTGCTGCGTGATCCATGAACACAAATACTCACCCTTCCCCTACTCCTTCAGCTAGGAGACCCAGGAGAAGCCATTCACATTGCCCCCCCCCCCACCTCTGTTGATGTCTCTGCAGAGAGAACACCTGCTGAATCCACTCCGCACAGAGTCAGAGCTGAGCTGCATGTGTGAGTGAGTGTCTGACTCAGAGGAGTCCTGGAAAGAATCATAGAATCATAGAATCATAGAATATCAGGGTTGGAAGGGACCCCAGAAGGTCATCTAGTCCAACCCCCTGCTCAAAGCAGGACCAATTCCCAGTTAAATCATCCCAGCCAGGGCTTTGTCAAGCCTGACCTTAAAAACCTCTAAGGAAGGAGATTCTACCACCTCCCTAGGTAACGCATTCCAGTGTTTCACCACCCTCTTAGTGAAAAAGTTTTTCCTAATATCCAATCTAAACCTCCCCCACTGCAACTTGAGACCATTACTCCTCGTTCTGTCATCTGCTACCATTGAGAACAGTCTAGAGCCATCCTCTTTGGAACCCCCTTTCAGGTAGTTGAAAGCAGCTATCAAATCCCCCCTCATTCTTCTCTTCTGCAGGCTAAACAATCCCAGCTCCCTCAGCCTCTCCTCATAACTCATGTGTTCCAGTCCCCTAATCATTTTTGTTGCCCTTCGCTGGACTCTCTCCAATTTATCCACATCCTTCTTGAAGTGTGGGGCCCAAAACTGGACACAGTACTCCAGATGAGGCCTCACCAATGTCGAAAGAGACTCATACCCACATCCCCTCCGCAGCCCTTCTGTTTGTGCTGCCCCATCTGTTGCACAGGGGTTGAGATGGTCCTCAGCTCCCGCACAGAGTCACAGCTAGCTCCTATCCCAGCCCATCCCATTCAGTGTAGGGTGACCACCTTTTCAAAAGGCAAAAGCAGGAATGATGCAGGCAGGATCCCCGTCCCCTCTGTGACCATGCCCCTGCCACTCTTCTTCCCACTTGAGGCCCCACGCCCTGTTCAGCCTCTTTCCCTGAGACCTCACCCTCTGCCCCATCTGTTTCCCCAAGACCCTGCCTGTAAAATCTATCTTTCTGTAGTTAATAAACTTGTTTTATGCTTTATCATAACCAGTGTGTTTTGAGTGAAGTGTCTAGGAAAATCTCAGCTCTGTAAACAATGTCTGTTGCATATCTTTCACACATCAAGGGGAAAGCGACCTATATCAATGAGTTTGCATTGTACAGATCGCTGTGCAGTTCAAGACCGTATGATTCTGGGGTTATACTCAAGCAAGTGTGCAAGGGTGGGGAGCTGATAAATTAGAGGCCTCAGAGGTTCCACCAACTTCTAGACTGCAACCCAGGGGTGACAACCCATCACAGAAGTTTTAGAACAAACTGATAAATTAAATGGTAAATGTCCCCAGGGCCAGATAATATTCACCTAAGAGTTCTGAAGCAATTCAAATATCAAATGACAAAACTACTAACTGTGGTAAGTTACCTATCACTTAAATCAGCTTCTGTACCAGAGAACTGGCAAATAGCTAATGTGATCCTGATTTTTTTTTAAAGACTTCAGAGGTTATCCCAGCAATTACAGACCAGTAATTCTAACTTCAGTACCAGGCAAATTGGTTGAAACTATAATAAAAAACAGAATTTTGAGACACATACATGAACATGATTTGTTGTGGAAGAGTCGATACAGCTTTTGGAAAGAGAAATCATGCCTCACCAATCTATTAGAATTCTTTGAGAGGGGGATCCAGAGGATATAGTGTACTTAGATTTTCAGAAAGTCTTTGAGAATGACCCTCACCAAAGGATCTTAAGCCATGTAAACTGTCACAGGATAGTAAGGAAGGTGCTCTCATGGATCAGTAACTGGTTAAAAGATGGAAAACAAAGTGTAGGAATAAATGGTCAGTTTTCAGAATGGAGAGGGGTAGTTAGTGGTATGCTGTTCCACATATTCATAAATGATCTGGAAAAAGGCATAAACAGTGAGGTGGTAAAATTTGCATATGATACAAAATTATTCAATATACTTAAGTCCAAAGCAGACTGCAAAGATCTTGGAAGAGTGACTGGGCAACAAAATGGCAGATACAATCATTGTCAATGAATGCAAAGCAATAGACGTAATCCGCATTATACATACAAAATGATGGTTCCAAATTATCCTTTACCACTCCTCAAGAAAAAGATGTTGGAGCCATAGTGGATAGTTCTCTGAAAACATCCCCTCAGTGTGTGCAGAGTCAGTCAAAAAAAAGTAACAGAATGTTGAAAACCATAAGTGGCGGATATAATGATCTAGGACAGGCTAAGCCTCCCCTGGCACAGCTGCAGCTGCCAGACACTGGATACCGGTTGCGGGGTTTGCTCAGGGAAGTTTTTGCTTCTTATTATTCACTATGCAGGTTCCAGGGTAGCTGAGGAGGCAGTATGTGCTACTCAGCTTCTTCAGTAATCTCGCTGCACTCCATGGAGATTACTGATGAAACCAGGAAGCTGAGAAACACAGACCGCTGTGACAGGGTGCAGTCTGGGAGCCATGGGAACAGATGTGCCCCTGAACCCTTCATCTGGACTAGCCAATCTTACACTGCTTTGTTGGTGACACAGACAGTGTCTTCAAGCCCTGCTATCACCCACCATGACAGCAGGTGGTGCCACACACCTAACTAAGGTGCCTGAATGCTTTACCTAAGCCACTCAAAAGTCAGGTAGGAGACAACAGCCAATTTCCCATCTCCCCGACCTTGCATGTTTGCTGGACTATAACACAGTATTATACTGTGATGGGTTGCCCACCACCTTCTGGGGTGCTACCTGATGTACTGGAGTTACACTGAGACTGCCTGTTCCACCAGCCTGGGCTCCCTCATCCTTTCCTGCTGCGCATGGCCCTCAAGCTTCCTAGAGCACACACACAGGTAGGGACATATCCAGCTGTAGACAGACACAGATACTGAAATCAGCTCCGCATGGGAAGGCTTTAAGCTAAAGAATTGCCCAGCACTCAAGTGCACGCCCCCTAAACCTAAATTTGTATTGTCTTGCACTGCACAGAGAACTTTTCAGTGTAAGGTAATTAAAACTCACCTCCTCTCTCAATGTGGAGGAAGATATGCACAGCCCTTTGCTCGCCCTGCCCCCCACAACTTATAAATTCCAAAAACTGTGTTCAGACAAAATAAAACAATTTTATTAGGTACAAAACCAGTTTTTGAGTGATTATAAGGGACAGCAAACAGATCAAAGCAGATTACTGAGCAGATAAAACAAACATGCAAATTACGCTTAATACATTAAATAAACTGGCTGCAAATAGTAATTTCTCACCCTAAATGTTGTTTTAAGGAGGTTGCAGAGTTTCTTGAAGACAAACTGCTCTTTCTTGCTGCTTAAAACTCCAGGCATTCCTTTCAGAGGACAAACACCTTTTCCAGCCTGGGCTCAGACTCCCAGCCTGCCCTTTGTCCTTGTTTCTTAGATGTTTCCAGCAGTCATCCGGGGGGGGGGGAAGGTGAGGGATTAAGTGAAAAAAAAAGAACCCTGATTATCTCACTCCCCAGCCTTAAATAGGATTTACATATAGCGGGAATCCTTTGTTTCCCAGTTTGATCCCCACCCCCTAGTGCAAAAATACTAGCAGTCCAGGATGGAGTCCAGTACGTGTCAGACACGTGTCAAAGATTGTTTGGAGCATCCCAGGAATCTTTCCAGGAAGGTGGAATGGCTCATTGACTAACCAGTGAGACTGATTGCATTTTTTATTCTGGGTGTTCCCCAGGTGCAAACACTTTTGTAACTGATACATAGTCAACGTTCCTACCTTCAGATGCAGAAATGCTACATGCATACAAATAGGATAATCACATTCAGTAAATTGTCACCTTTCCAATGCTATCTTACTTGACCCATCTCACATAAACCAGTTCTTAGTTATGCCAAAATTATATTAGAGCAATATTTCGATGAAAATCATGGGGCGTAGTGCCACATATACCATCTTGCACTGCACAGGAGTCTGTACAGCATAAGCTCCATAGTCTAGGTCACTTTCCTCTTGATGTGGGAAAGATGCAACAGCCTTTGTACGAAGAGCTGAGATTTTCCACTGATTGTTGCTCAAAACATGCTGGTAAAGATAAAGCATAAAACAAGTTTATTAATGACAAAAATATTTTTCAGTGATTATAAGTGATAGCAAACAGATCAAAGCCAATTACCTAACAAATTAACAAAACCACAAACTAAGCCTAAGCTACAAGATCGATTGGGTATGAATTAGCAATTTTGCACTCTGACTGATGATATATGCAGTCCACCAAGTTTCCATACACACGGTAGAAATCCCTTTAGCCTGGGACCAGCGTTTCCCCCAGTTCAGTCTTTGTTCCTCAGGTGTTTCCAGGAATTCTCTTGTGTGAGGAGTGAGGCCAAAAGGTGATGTCACAACCCACCTAATATAGTGGGAAAATACAAGTACCAAAATGGAGTTTAGTGACATTTGGTCTGGTCACATGCCCTTGCCTGCCTCAATCATAGCATCCATTATCCATATGCAGTCTGGAGTGTTCTCAGGAAGGCTCACCAGGTGGGGGATAAGCTTCTCCTCAGGCCTATTGCTTCCCCTAACTGCCAATTACCCTGAATAGGCCCTTCACAACCAGCTGTCTAGCCTGGAAGCATTTTGCCTAGTGGGTGTCACCCAGGTGTAACTACATTTGAAATAGAGATACATAGTCAATATTCATAACTTCAGATCCAAAAATGACACGTGCACACAAAGAGGATCATCATATTCTGCAAACCATAATTCTTCCAGACACCTCACAAATCATGTTTTGTACAAGATGCAACATACCTAAGTCATAACCATATGGGGGTAGTGTAACAACTGCCTCCTCAGCTGCCCTGGATCCTGCATGGCACATATAAAAATATCAGGTTCTTGGGGTATCGCAGAATCATAGGACAGGAAGGGACCTCGAGAGGTCATCAAGTCCAGTCCCCTGCACTCATGGCAGACCCAGGCACCATTTAGACCATCCCTGACAGGTGTCTAACCTGCTCTTAAAAATCTCCAATGATGGAGATTCCACAACCTCCCTAGGCAATTTATTCAGTGCCTAACCACCTTGACAGTTAAGAAGATTTTCCTAATGTCCAACCTAAACCTCCCTTGCTGCAATTTAAGCACATTGATTCTTGTCCTACCCTCAGAGGTTAAGGAGAACACATTTTCTCCGTCCTCCTTGTAACAATCTTTTTATGTACTTGAAAACTGTTATCATGTCCCCTCTCAGTCTTCTCTTTTCCCCATGAGAAGACACAAGTGAGTTTTCATAGAAAACAGATAGTTTTTTCTTTGTAAGCTCAGCTGCCATGATGCTGCCCAGCTGCAACTTCCTGGATCCCCAAGAGAAACTGGAGGCTTTTCATCTGCTTCTCCCTCATAACATAAATGAAGGTTGCACTGACGGAGTCTCGGGCTGCACTCTGGGCATGGAAAGATTGAAACCTCCTGCCCAGTCTAGGGCTGGGGTATTGTGCACATCAGCTACTCTAACCAGCCCTCCCATCTCTGTGCAGCCCCCGCCACCCTGTACAATACCCCCCACAGCAAGTCCCTTGGGCAGTGGCTGCTGTGACAGGCCCTGGTAGCACATCTCTGATGAACCTGTGCTAGCAGGGAGCTGGAGAGGGTCCTGGAGTGGTTGTAGAGGCCCAGAGATTATGGGTGAGTGGGGCTAGCTACCAGTGGATCATTGAGATCTGTATATAACTTTGGGGATCTGCGGATCCTGGGTCCCCCATTTCATTCCTCAGGGAGAAGGGACAGGACCTCCCCTCCTGGAAAGATTTGAGGTAAATTTCCATGTGGGGAGCCTTGTGGAATCTCCCTTCTCTGGTCTGAACCAAGAGTTTGTAATGCAGGAAAGGGAGGTGCCGGGGACAAATAGGGTTGTTTATTATTAATTAATTATTATTATTATTATTATTTTATTATTTTATTTTATTACTATTTCAACAGGATTATACCTGCCCCAAGGATTCCAGGAATGGAGCCTGCAACAGGGCATTTGCTGCAGTCTAGTTAGGTAGCACCACCACCCATCCCCTGTGATTTGGCCTCCTGCAGTTTGCCATGGGCTATGATGGGGACTAAAGCTGGTGAGCTTTCCTGAGGTTCCCTGATGGCCAAGTGGCCCCCAAGGGAATGTGCAGGCATACTTCATAAAAACGAGCCTCTATAAAAGCCTCCCCTGTCTGAACAGATACTGCCTGCTGCCCGTGCCACCTCTCCGATGACTCCTTGTCATTTCAGGTGAAGATCTCTGGTGTCAGCAGCTCCCCATCTAGCAGGAACTGGGTATGTTGGCAAGTTTCACTATCTTTAAAATGTGAAGTGAAGAATAAAGGCTGTGAATTGTTAATATTTGCAGATGTTCTGTGCAGTGGCAGAGGACTCAGCTGGGCTCGGATTAGGATTGTGCTCAGACTAGGAAGGACTAGTCCATGAAAGAAGCTTATTGAAACATCTTTGAGGGTGATTTTACATGTAACAATTTCTTAGTGCATTAAGCTTAGCCATGCGTGTTTGTTTTATTTTGCTTAGTAACCTACTTTGTTCTGTCTGTTATCTCTTATGATCACTTAAATCCTACCTTTTATACTTAATAAAATCACTTTTGTTTATTAATAAACCCAGTGTAAGTAATTGTTTCCTAGGGGCAACCAGTCTGTGTATATCTCTCTTTACTTTGAGAAAGAGGGTGAATAACATCAATGAATTTATCTGGGGTTCAGGCTCCCAGAAAGGCTGTGCACTGGGATGCTGAGGCAAGTCCCTTTAACCGAGTCTTCCCAGAATGGAGCTGATCTCAGTGTCTGTATTTTGCAGAGGGGTGTGGCCCTATCTCTGGATCTGTGCTGGAGGAAGCCAGGAGAGTCTAGCTCAGGAAGACAGAGTTAAGGAGTGACCATGTTGGCAGAAGGGTAAGGCTCAGTGGAATCTCAGCAAATCAAGTGACAGTCCCAAGGGGGTCCCAATGAGAGAACCCATCATATAAATACTAGACAGTGAGAGCTCAGGGAATGAGTATTTTCAATATTAATCTTAATGCTGCAGATAAAGGCTACAGACTGACACAACAGAACCTGAGCAGAACCAGTCAGCTATCAACAGAGGGACAGAGGACAGCTACTGGATTTTTGTTTGCCAACAAGTGACTGAATGAGGGCTGAGACATTGCAATCTTTTCAGTTTGTGAAGAAATTCAGATGACAGACTCTACATTTAAAGTTCTATTCTCACCTGAGAAATCATTTCTGAAAAAAGACCAGAGGGGAAAGAATTTGTTGACATGAGTGTACTAAAGTACAGATGTGTAAATGTTATGCTAAACTTTTCATTGTAATACAAATATTGCAAACCAAACTTTCATGACTTGGCATGAATATTGAAAGCCAGCAGCAGAGTTGTTGGAATCTCTACAGGAAGGAGGAGTGACAGCTTTATTGCTTAATGGCTTTTTGTTTTACAAAGTAGTTCTGAACATACTGTTTGCAATGGGTTTCTGCCATTAACTCTTTGTTCAGTGAACAACTGTATGATACCGCCCCAGTAACTGACCAGAAGCTTTATCTAAAACTTACGTTCAGGGTCATAAACGGAACTTCTTTGCAATACCTGTGCAAGAGTTTCCAAAAGGTCATGAGAGAACAGAACCACTGGCCTCTGTTTCAGCAGAGCAGAGCTGAGGTACAGGAAAGGGGAGTGTATTAGTGGTTATATGTAATGTATGCCTATCTACAGTGACACAAGCCTGGCTAAAGTAACTTGCACACTCAAGTGGATACTAGTGCAACCATAGTGTTTGCACAATTCAGTCATTTGTGACACCAACCTCTCCCCCACACAGGTGAAGTAGTCCTCTGTGTTAGCTTGTAAGTTCCAGATATCTACAGACCCTTGCATGGGGAGAGGATGCAGGTCCTGTGAGGGTGAGGAGAAGCCTGTAGTCTGATCAGACCTTCTGGATTCAGTCAACATTGGCCAGGCAAAGCACTTCAGCACCTGTTGGAGGGATTCTTGGGGGTCAGAGTGTATCACAGGGGAGTATTTGGTAAGAGAAAGTTAATATAGCCCAGTTCTGACTGAATTTACAAATGTAAATCTAGAATAACACAGTTGAAGTCAAAATTATTGAATTAAAATCTTGGCTCTAAGAATTTATCTCATGTACTGCAAGGAGGGAGTAGCTTAATTTGGACTCTCAGGAGTGGAGAAAATGAGATAGATAGATAGATAGATAGATAGATAGATAGATAGATAGAATGACTGTTTTCACCATGCACTTGCCATGTGTTCATAAATACATCATCATATAATGGGCCATACGCAGAAGTAGAGGGCAAAAAAGGTTGTCTGTGGTAAATTCACAACTGAAAATCACAGAGCTCTCAAGTAGGCTGCGGAACTCCCAGCCACAAGATATCAATGGGGCCAAAAGCTTAGCAGGATTCAAAGAGGGACTGGATGTTTATATGGATAACAAGAAAATACAATTACAGCAGTGAGGATGGTTTTAAAAACTCTTGGAAGAGATCTAATCCTTCTTGATTTACATCAAAAATGTGTCTAATGGGTATAAGGGGGAAACTATCCGTGGGAGCAGGTTATCTCATAGCTACCTATTGCAGGGCTTTTTCCACCTTCCTCTGAAGCATCTGGAACTGGACACTGGGCTAGATGGACTGCTGATCTGATCCAGTCTGGCAGTGCCTATCTTCCTATTGGTTGTGTAAATCCAAAACTATATTTTTGCTGATCTTCTTTGAACTCCTGGGAGTCTCTAGACTTGTACTGAGAGGAGAAAGAAGTCTAGTTAAATATAATTTAGTCTTCTGTTCTTTTTCATTTCAGGAAGGAAAGTTCAAAATTCCTGTGACCTGCCCAGTTCATTATGTCAGCTGTCAATAACACCAAATTCAACTCTGCAGTGTTCCTTCTCACTGGGATACCTGGGCAGGAAGAAGTCCATCTCTGGATATCTGTCCCCTTCTGCTTAATGTATGTTATTTCGATAGCAGGAAATTCAGTCATTCTATTCATTATAAAAACATATCCAAGCCTCCATGAGCCCATGTACATTTTCCTTTCCATGTTGGCTGTCACAGATCTTGGTTTATCGATAGCCACCATGTTGACGACACTGGGTATATTCTTGTTTAATGTTAGGGAGATCAGTCTCAATGCCTGTTTTGCCCAGGTGTTCTTCATCGACTTGCTTCAGTGCACTGAATCCTCCATGCTCTTGTTGATGGCCTTTGACCGCTTTGTTGCAATCCGTGACCCGCTGAGATATGCTTCCATCTTAACCCCACAGAGAATAACCAGGATGGGACTGGTGTTTATGCTGAAAGGGGTGGCCTTAATATTCCCACTCCCCTTTCTCCTGAAACGGTTCCAATACTGTCGAACCAATGTCCTCTCCCATTCCTACTGCCTGCACCAGGAGGTCATGAAGATGGCTTGTTCAGATATCACGGTCAACAGCATCTATGGCTTGTCTGTTGCACTCTTAACAGTGGGGTTGGACTCACTGCTCATCTTCCTCTCTTATGTGATGATCCTCAAAACAGTGTTGAGCATCGCATCACCCATGGAGTGTCTCAGGGCCCTGAACACCTGCGTCTCCCACCTCTGTGCTGTCCTGCTCTTCTACACACCAATAATTGGACTGTCTGTGATACACAGATTTGGGAAGGGCCCTTCTCCCTTGCTTCAGATTCTCCTGGGCTACATCTACTTGCTGGTCCCACCCCTGATGAACCCAATTGTGTACAGCCTGAAAAGCAAACACCTTCGTGCAACGATAATCAGGGTGTTCACCAAGTGAAGGGTCAGTTCATCACCTGGCTCCAGTGCTGGTGACATGGGAGATGAAAAACATGGGCCACCTTGTAACAAAGTGGTCTCTGGCGAGACACAACTGAGAGTATCAATTCAGTCACAGCCCAGAGCTGGGGGGTTCCTTACTACTAAGGCACACCAAACCAGCCAAACAGAGTGGACTTTGGTTTCACCCCACTGGCTAACCAGAAGTCATACAAGGAATTCCCTCAGATACTCCAGTTTCCCAGTATCACCACCAGTTCTGCTCGTTTTGGGGATGAATGGTTATAAAAACCAGTACCACAGTTAAAAAAAAAAATGATCTCCTGATTCCAAAGGACCAAGACCCAGACCCAGATCAATATACAAGTCAGATCTTACCCACAAATCATGCTGTTGCCAATCCTTTAGAACAGGGGCTGGGCAAACTTTTTGGCCTGAGGGCCGCATCGGGTTTTGGAAATTGTATGGAGGGCCGGTTAGGGGAGGGGGTCATGGCCCAGCCCCCATCTCCTATCCACCCCCCCCCCCGGGACTCCTGCCCCCACTCAACCTCCAGTTCCCACCCCAATCCCTATCCACACCCCCGCCCTTTGACCACCACCCCGAACTCCCCTGCCTTCTATCCAACTCCCCCTGCTCCGTGTCCCCTTACCGCACTGCCTGGAGCACTGGTGGCTGGCGGCTCTACAGCCATGCCACCCAGCTGGAGCCAGGCCATGCTGCCTCTGCCATCTCGCAGCACAGAGCACCAGGTCAGGCCGGGCTTTGCAGCTGCACTGCCCCAGGAGCTCACAGCTCCACCGCACAGAGCATTGCCCTGGCGGCGAGGTGAGGCTGTGGGGGAGGGGTCAGGGGTAGCCTCCCCGGCCAGGAGCTCAGGGGCTGGGCAGGAGGGTCCTTTGGGCCGGATGTGGGTCCCGGGCCGTAGTTTGCCCACCTCTGCTTTAGAATCTAAAATCTAAAGGTTTATTCATAAAAAGCGAGAAATACAGATGAGCGTTAAAATTGGTTTAATGGAATCAACTACATAAAGTAATGGCAAAATGCAGTGCACAGTTCTTGTTTCAGGCTTGTAGCTGTGATGGAATAAACTGCTGGCTTAAGTTAAGTCTCTGGAGTACATCCACAGCTTGCATGGGTCATTCAAGTCCATTGTTCAGAGCTTCAGTTTGTAGCAAAGTTCCTCCAGAGGTAAGGAGCAGGATTGAAGACAAAATGGAGAAGATGCAGCTGCCTTTTATAGTCCCTTACCGTGCAGCCTGTGCTTCCTTTGTTTCAAACACAAGGTGCCCAACATATGGCTTGGAAACCTTAGAGTTCTGTCCATAGGCATGTACCTGCATGTCTTGCTGAGCCACAAGGTGGATCTGCCTTCTCTCAATGGGTCAGTTGTATAGTTGATGGTCCTTAATGGGCTATGAAGCAGGCTAGGAGTGCTGATGCCGAACAGTCTGGGGTTGTCACTCAGAAGCAGAGCACCAGTTTGAAATACAGACATACATACATGTCTATAACTCAGAATACAAAGGTGATACAAACATATGAACAAAATTATCATATCTGGCAAATTATAGCATTTTTGCAGATATCTTACATGGCATATGTCATAAATATAAAGCGAAGGGTAAACACCTTTAAAATCCCTCCTGGCCAGAGGAAAAATCCTCTCACCTGTAAAGGGTTAAGAAGCTAAAGGTAACCTCGCTGGCACCTGACCAAAATGACCAATGAGGAGACAAGATACTTTCAAAAGCTGGGAGGAGGGAGAAAAACAAAGGGTCTGGGGCTGTCTGTGTGATGCTTTTGCCGGGGACAGAACAGGAATGGAAACTTAGAACTTAGTAAGTAATCTAGCTAGGTATGTGTTAGATTATGATTTCTTGAAATGGCTGAGAAAATACCTGTGCTGAATAGAATGACTATTCCTGTCTGTGTGTCTTTTTTGTAACTTAAGGTTTTGCCTAGAGGGATTCTCTATGTTTTGAATCTAATTACCCTGTAAGGTATCTACCATCCTGATTTTACAGAGGTGATTCTTTTACTTCTATTAAAAGTCTTCTTGTAAGAAAACTGAATGCTTTTTCATTGTTCTCAGATCCAAGGGTTTGGGTCTGTGTTCACTTATGCAAATTGTTGAGGATTTTTACCAAACCTTCCCCAGGAAGTGGGGTGCAAGGGTTGGGAGGATTTGGGGGGGAAAGACGTGTCCAAACTACGTTTCCCAGTAAACCCAGTTAATGTTTGGTGGTGGCAGTGGAAATTCCAAGGGCAAAGGGTAAAATTAATTTGTACCTTGGGGACGTTTTAACCTAAGCTGGTAAAAGTAAGCTTAGGAGGTTTTCATGCAGGTCCCCACATCTGTACCCTAGAGTTCAGAGTGGGGAAGGAACCTTGACAGCATATCTGGCTGATTACTTCGTGGGCGTTACCCCAGGAGCCAACATTTGAAACAGGTATAGAGCCAATACTTATAACATTAAATACAAAATGATACATGAATACAGATAGCATAATCATAACAAGCAAATCATAACCTTTTCATAGACACCTACTTGACCTCCTTCGTACAAGATTTGGTGCAACTATAGGACCTTGGTTTCAACAATGGTCTATACGGTCACAGTTCACATCAATACTGTCACATATCTAATTCATCCTAGACCCTTACATCTGAGGTGGCTTAAGCTATTGATCTACACTCTGTAGAGAGAGGTTCAGATGTGGTGTGAGACCTGAAGCAATGGTATAGTCGCCGTTCCCACCTGCTGGTGAGGGAGGACAGTGCTCTTGGGGGAAGGAGACCAAGGCAGGCAGCAGCATTTACAAAGTGACTGTGTTCATGGAGAGCCAGGGGACCGCTGGGATGTTGGCCCATAGAGAGCCGTTTTGGTGGCTGCTCTGACATTAGAATTTCTCCTGATACAGTTAATAAAGAGAAAGGACAGGGATGTCATTTCCCGTTACACCTGGCCTGTCACTGTCCTATCTCTGGCTAAACATCCACGGGCCATGAAAAAAATCTGTGGGGCTGTTCTGCAGTCAGAGTCCTGGCCCTTCCTGAGAGCTCTGGAATCTGTGTGATCCAGGAGGTCTGCTCCAGCTGTGGACAGGCGTATTCAAGGGGCTCAGATACTACCCCTCCCCTATGTGCTCAGCCATGTGCACGTGACTGAATCCTGTCAGAGACATGATTAATGCAGCAGTCCCAGGAGAAGCCATGTGGGCAGCCCCTTTGATGGCTCTGCACACCGTACACCTGCTAAGCCCACTCCCCACCAAGGCAGGAAAGAGCGGCATGTGTGAGTCTGGGTCTGACACAGAGGAGTACTGGCAAGAGGCTCCGGCCTAGATTCCCTCCTCCTCCATTTGTGCTGCTCCAGCTGCTTCTAAAGGAGTGGAAATGGTCCTCAGCTCCCTCACAGAGGCACGGCTGTCTCCTATCCCAGCCTAGCCCTCTCAGTGTAGGGTGACCACCTCTTCAAAAGGCACAGGTGGGACACAGGCAGGAGTCCTGTCCCCTTTGTGATCTCGCCCCATTCCTCTCCTATCCCCTTGAAGCCCAACCCTCTGCTCCTCATCTTCACCCTCTGCCCCACCCTCTGCCCCATCTCTTCTCCCAGGACCCCACCCCCTGCTCCTCCTCATTACCCAAGGCTCCACCCCCTCTCCAGACCAGAAGCTAGCGCCGGGCCATGGTAAGAGCTGTCCATGGAGCCAGAGCCATTGTGAGGAGCCCCCAGCCTGGGTCCCTGCCCCCCCCCAGGATGAACTCCCAGGGAAGGTGGAGAGTCTGGGGCTCCTCACAGCGGCTTGGGCTCTTGGGGTGGCTCTTACCACAGTCTGGCTCTGGCCTGGCCGGGGGAAGGAGCCTCTGGGGTAGTGGAGGCACAGGGGGCAGGGCTTAGTGGGAAGAGATGAGGCAGGGGCGGGGCCTCCAGGGAAAAAGAGGAATAGGGGTTGCAGCAAGCCTGAAACAAGGCTGACCCCAGCAGAGACGTCGGTGCGGGGGCTCCTGAGTAAAGGAGAAGAATGGGGCCAGAGTGTAGGAGAGCCTGTGTTTTAGAGAGCTCCACCCCCTGGAGAGGCCAGAAGCCAGATCTGCTTTGGAGAACCCGGGACCCTTCACCTGCCTCGAGCTGGGGACAGGGTCTTCTGGGAAAGAGGAGCAGGGGGCAGGGCTTCATAGTGAGGGGGCGCTAAGGACCACCTTAGCATCCCTACCTGGAAAAGGGCGGTGCTTCCTATGGGCCTCTGTCCATTGTGGAGCATCACTACAAGGAATTTGGGACAAATGTTATGCTGGAGTCATTTAGCCTGGGACCAGGAATCAAACTCTGTATTTCAGGTCTCTCCTGCCCAATTTGGGATGGGTGAGCACCCTAATTCAGTTGCCATTAGAGATGGTATGTTGGAGACTCTCCCCTTTATGGGTAGGAACGATTAGAAGGATCAGTCAACCTTTGCTCCAGGGTGTGGCCCTTTAAGCTTCCTGTGACTTTTGGAGCTGACAGAGTTCTAGTAGAGACAGCTACTGGGAGACAGGAAGATGGTCCTGGGTAATAGTTAAAGCTTTGGGAAATTCCAGGCTACTGTTTCTTTAAGGGCCTGGGGCTGGGGCCTTGTAGTGCAGGGCAGGGGGCTGTGTCCTCTTTCAGAACATGGGTGTCACCAGCAGGGGAAGGTCTGCCCAGAGGTCTTAAAAGCTCTGCCCTACCGCAAAGGGGTGTTAAGCTGGTAAATATGTTACAGATTGAAAGCTGCTTGGACTCTGCAATAATTGAGACCACAGATAAGTATTTCACAGAGATTTCAGCTCTGTTTGCCTCATATGGGTGATGTGGGACACTGGGTGGAGAATCATAGAATCATAGAATATGAGGGTTGGAAGGGACCCCAGAAGGTCATCTAATCCAACCCCCTGCTCGAAGCAGGACCAATTCCCAGTTAAAGCCAGAGCTTTGTCAAGCCTGACCTCAAAAACCTCTAAGGTAGGAGATTCTACCACCTCCCTAGGTAACGCATTCCAGTGTTTCACCACCCTCCTAGTGAAAAAGTTATTCCTAATATCCAATCTAAACCTCCCCCACTGCAACTTGAGACCATTACTCCTCGTTCTGTCATCTGCTACCATTGAGAACAGTCTAGAGCCATCCTCTTTGGAACCCCCTTTCAGGTAGTTGAAAGCAGCTCTCAAATCCCCCCTCATTCTTCTCTTCTGCAGGCTAAACAATCCCAGCTCCCTCAGCCTCTCCTCACAAGTCATGTGTTCCAGACCCCTAATCATTTTTGTTGCCCTTCGCTGGACTCTCTCCAATTTATCCACATCCTTCTTGTAGTGTGGGGCCCAAAACTGGACACAGTACTCCAGATGAGGCCTCACCAATGTCGAATAGAGGGGAACGATCACGTCCCTCGATCTGCTCGCTATGCCCCTACTTATACATCCCAAAATGCCATTGGCCTTCTTGGCAACAAGGGCACACTGCTGACTCATATCCAGCTTCTCGTCCACTGTCACCCCTAGGTCCTTTTCCGCAAAGCTGCTGCCTAGCTATTCGGTCCCTAGTCTGTAGCTGTGCATTGGGTTCTTCCGTCCTAAGTGCAGGACCCTGCACTTATCCTTATTGAACCTCATCAGATTTCTTTTGGCCCAATCCTCCAATTTGTCTATGTCCTTCTGTATCCTATCCCTCCCCTCCAGCATATCTACCACTCCTCCCAGTTTAGTATCATCCGCAAATTTGCTGAGAGTGCAATCCACACCATCCTCCAGATCATTTATGAAGATATTGAACAAAACCAGCCCCAGGACCGACCCTTGGGGCAGTCCACTTGATACCGGCTGCCAACTAGACATGGAGCCATTGATCACTACCCGTTGAGCCCGACAATCTAGCCAGCTTTCTACCCACCTTATAGTGCATTCATCCAGCCCATACTTCCTTAACTTGCTGACAAGAATACTGTGGGAGACCGTGTCAAAAGCTTTGCTAAAGTCAAGAAACAATACATCCACTGCTTTCCCTTCATCCACAGAACCAGTAATCTCATCATACAAGGCGATTAGATTAGTCAGGCATGACCTTCCCTTGGTGAATCCATGCTGGCTGTTCCTGATCACTTTCCTCTCATGCAAGAACCTGAACTCTTCCCAACACCCCTTGCTGATGAGGCCTGTCATTAGCACAGCCCCCTTTGACAAGGGAGTTCTGGGCCCCTCTGCAGCTCGGCAGTCAGAGGGGGAATCAGGACGTGCTTTGAGAGAGTGAAGGATCTGTAGAGCGTTGTCTGTCCAAACAGACCCCTGCTGCAATGCACGTCTGTCTGATCCTGACCCCCTTCGCTCCACGAGCAACGAGAGCCACTCTAGTGCTGGAAATAGACCTTCCACCCTGCATGCAAATTTCCAGCATCACCAAGTAGCTGGGGGTAGCTGGATCTGGGGAAGGGGTTTGTTTGGTTCCCAATGAGAGCGAGCAGCAGGCATTTAGCAAAGCTTTTGACACGGTCTCCCACAGTATTCTTGTCAGCAAGTTAAAGAAGTACGGGCTGGATGAATGCACTATAAGGTGGATGGAAAGTTGGCTAGATTGTCGGGCTCAACGGGTAGTGATCAATGGCTCCATGTCTAGTTGGCAGCCTGTGTCAAGTGGAGTGCCCCAGGGGTCGGTCCTGGGGCCGGTTTTGTTCAATATCTTCATAAATGATCTGGAGGATGGTGTGGATTGCACTCTCAGCAAATTTGCGGATGATACTAAACTGGGAGGAGTGGTAGATATGCTGGAGGGCAGGGATAGGATACAGAGGGACCTAGACAAATTGGAGGATTGGGCCAAAAGAAATCTGATGAGGTTCAATAAGGATAAGTGCAGGGTACTGCACTTAGGACGGAAGAACCCAATGCACAGCTACAGACTACGGACCGAATGGCTAGGCAGCAGCTTTGCGGAAAAGGACCTAGGGGTGACAGTGGACGAGAAGCTGGATATGAGTCAGCAGTGTGCCCTTGTTGCCAAGAAGGCCAATGGCATTTTGGGATGTATAAGTAGGGGCATAGCGAGCAGATCGAGGGACGTGATCGTTCCCCTCTATTCGACATTGGTGAGGCCTCATCTGGAGTACTGTGTCCAGTTTTGGGCCCCACACTACAAGAAGGATGTGGATAAATTGGAGAGAGTCCAGCGAAGGGCAACAAAAATGATTAGGGGTCTGGAACACATGACTTGTGAGGAGAGGCTGAGGGAACTGGGATTGTTTAGTCTGCAGAAGAGAAGAATGAGGGGGGATTTGATAGCTGCTTTCAACTACCTGAGAGGTGGTTCCAGAGAGGATAGTTCTAGACTATTCTCAGTGGTAGAAGAGGACAGGACAAGGAGTAAGGGTCTCAAGTTGCAGTGGGGGAGGTTTAGGTTGGATATTAGGAAAAACTTTTTCACTAGGAGGGTGGTGAAACACTGGAATGCGTTGCCTAGGGAGGTGGTGGAATCTCCTTCCTTAGAAGTTTTTAAGGTCAGGCTTGACAAAGCCCTGGCTGGGATGATTTAATTGGGGATTGGTCCTGCTTTTGAGCAGGGGGTTGGACTAGATGACCTCCTGGGGTCCCTTCCAGCCCTGATATTCTATGATTCTATGATTTGGAGCTGGGCTGGGGTTACCCCCCTTTCTATTAAGAAATTGCATGGCCTTGCTTAACCAGCGTGTGCGTGTCTCTTGACTCAACATGAGGAGAGACCGTCTGAGCTGTAGTCTCAGGTACCAGTGACTCTGCGAGCCTGACACTGTTATATGTGGCTGTCTTGGCATAACCCTGTTCCTTACAACCACGGGCCCTATAGCCCAGTGCAGAGGGCAAAGGGTGTCTGTCACTGATAGACTGTGTGACCAGAAATGTCCACTAACTAACCGTCAGTGCCTTTGTTTGTGGGTCCTCTGCTTGAGGTGCAGCCAGCAGCACCAACTCCTGGGATTTTATTGGGAGTCTTGCACTCGTTCCTGTTTTTCTTAAAGCCCCAACTTCTGGAATCAAGAAACTAGACAGGAATCTCATCTTTCAGTTTTCTTAAAAGTTTTTTTTTTTTAAAGTGAGTTGCTGAAAAGCTAGAAAACCTGATGCAGGTGCACTCCAAGGTCTCAGACCCAAAGACAAATGAAATCCACTCCTTACCCCTCACTATCACCCCTGAGCACCCCCACATCTGTCACAGACACCAAGATGCTAGAGTCATGGGGCTTCCCGGAACCAGCTGTCACAGGGGGCTGTGGTAAGAGGCCTTTTACAGTCAAAGTTGTTGCTCTGAGAACGCTGACATAGTCCTGATTTTAGGGTCTCACAGTATCTGAACACCTTGAATGTATTTATCTTCCCGTCACTGCTGTGAGGCCGGGCAGGACTATTATCCACCTGTGCAGAGGCTCAGGGACAGCCAATGGCTTGCCCATGGTCACATATGCAAGGGAATCAAACTCAAATCTCTTGAGTCACACAGCAGTCCTAGACCACCGGACCAGCCTTCCAAGCAGCGACAGGCCCGGCTGGATTCTGTGGTGCACCAGCAGAGCTCCCGCCTGCGCTGCAGAGAGCGGGGATGGCAGGGAGCCAGTTACATGGGTTTAATTCACTGGCCTGTTCTCCCCCTGGCTCAGAGGTGTTTAGAGCAGCCTGGGGGCTGGGCTGACCTCCGCCCATTGGTAATGGCTCTCAAGAGTTCAGCTCACTCTGCCCAAGTCTGAATTCTCGGCAGTACTGCTCCGCTCCTACCTGACACTCACGGGCAGTGCCAGCTGTACCTGGTGTGTGTGGGGGCTGAGTAGATACTTAGGTCCCCCTCACAATGAGGCCCTGCCCCTGGTCCTCTTTCCCCCTGTTGGGAACACTGGGGCATGGCCACTAGGTAACTCGAGGGAATGGAAGACCACGAGTGTCGATGAAGCCCGCATGCACTAGGCCCCGGTGTCCTTGGCCCCCCCTCCTGCCTGGAGGCACTCGCAGCAGCTCTGCGTGCTAGGCCCAAGTGTCCTTGGCCCCCCCGCCTGGAGGCACCCGCAGCAGTTATGCTAAGAATCTGCAACAGTATGTTGCAGAGTCAGACTGCCTGAAACTAAGCAAGGCCAAACAAAAAAAATATAAAAAAACAATGCTAAATAAAGCAGCTTTATGTATAGTTTAACAAATAATACAAAAAAACAGGGAACTAGCTGGAAACTGGATTGGCTAGCTATATAAATACTTAAAGCAGCTTGCTATTAAATAAATATGCTAAAAAAAAAAATGTATAAAAGCCTGTGTAACTTCCTGCTCTGTTGTACAGGATTTGAAATTCAAATCTCCCTGTACCTTTTTGAAGCTTCAAATAAACTTTTCTGCTTCTCCACCCCGTTGTAATTATTGGGTGTAGCACACCGGGTAACGAACCAACTCAAGCTGTTGTTCAGCCTCTCGGCACTGGGTGCCAGTAACAGCTTTTGGCGTCCCTGGGTGGGCTCGAGGCTGCAATTTAGCCTTGCCCGGACCCCTCCTGGAGGTCAAAAATTGTGGCAAGAACCGATGCCCAGCGCACACCGGTGAGTTCATCGGGGGCCTCGGAGGAGACGCGATTTAATCAACCCCAGAAAGCACAACAGTGCAACGCACTCATATAATAAAAAAGCAGTTATAAACAGCGGTAAAAAACCGGTCCCTTAAACATAAAAAAAAGCAGCTGCAAAACAGCGGTAAAAAACCGGTCCCTTAAATAAGGTAAAAACCTTTTAAAATCCAAATTATATGCTCTGTTAAAACCTGGGGACGCCCAGAGTTACCCTGTAGGTATGGGACAGGGACAGAGCTCAAATGTTAGGGCACGATATACGCCCCTAAAGTGCATTCTAGCAAACTAAAAAATATTTGGTGCAAATCCAATAACTAAAAACCAATTAAAACAATTCTGTACAGTTAACTGGCCTCAATATCAACTAAAGGACCAGGAGTGGTGGCCACCAAAAGGGTCAATTAATTACAACACAATCCTTCAGTTACTCCTGTTCTGTCAAAAAACAAAAAAATAAAATAAACATATATATGCGCATTTGTTTCTGACTTTATATACTCGACCAAATATTTTACAGCGCTGTAATCTGACTCCAACTGGTTCGGTAGCAGCTAATGTTAGTCCCCAGACCCCCACCCCCACTGTAATGGCAGAGCCGGTGTCCCCTTCGGCCCCCACACCCGCACCGTATAAGGGTAAAATGCCACGGGTTACAAAAATTGCCCCCTCGGTGGGACTCTATCCTTTGCTTACCGAGACTGTTGTGGCTTGCCCAGGGGCAGACGGACGTCAGGCTACCACTATGCAAGTTTACACCCATGTGCCATTCAATCCAATAGACTTAGCAGCTTTTAAAACACAAGCTGGGGAATTCTCAACGAACCCAAGCAGGTTTATTTCAGTCTTTAAGGGGTGCCTCAATAGTCACAAGCCGGACTGAAATAATTGTAATATCCTCCTAAAAACCCTGTTGTCTAAGGTAAAAAAAAATCAGGTTACAGCTAAGGCAAGGGGAGCATCAGCTTTCAAGCAAAAAAAAAAAAGCTATCTGTCAAGTTCCTACCCCAAGTAACCGTAAGCGGCTCAAGGCATTTCTGGGTATGGCAGGCTTTTGCAAAATATGAATCCCAGAGTTTAAACTGTGGGCTAAACCCCTGTACAACTGTATAAAAAAAGCAAACCATGACCCCTTCTATTGGACCCCAAAGGCTAACAAGGCATTTAAAATCCTAAAAAAAAAATTAATAAAAGCCCCGGCTCTGGGCCTGCCAGATCTCTCTAAGCCGTTTCAGTTATATGTACATAAACAAAGGGGGGTGGCCCTAAAAGTGCTTACACAGCTGTTAAAAGCATGGAAGCGTCCTGTGGCTTATTTTTCTAAGCAATTAAATCAGGTTGCAAAGGGTTGGCCGGCATGTTTACGGGCGGTCGCAGCTACTGCCCTATTGCTTAAGAAAGCCAAAAAGCTAACATTGAAAGGGGTTATGCAAATCTATACTCCCCATATGGTCCGAGCCTTATTGAATGCAAAGGGAGGGCTTTGGCTCACCCAGGCTCGGATTGCTCGGTACCAGGCTAAGCTGTTAAAGAACTCTAAAGTCACCCAACAGCCTTGCCCCTCCCTTAACCCAGCCACTCTCTTGCCAAAAACAAAAAAACAAAAACATAACTATTTAAAAATCATAAATGTCCAGTACTCCAGCCGTCCAAATTTAAAAAATGTACCTCTCCCAAATGCAAATTATGAGTGATACACTAATAATAGCAGTACTGTAATAAATAAGCAAAGGAGGGCGGGTTATGCTGTTGTGACCCTCCATGACACTGTGGAAGCTGAAGGTTTGCCTGCTGGGACCTCTGCCCAGCTTGCCGAACTAATAGCCCTGACCCATGCACTTAAACTGTCAAAAAAAAAGCGGGTCAACATTTTTACTAATTCAAAGTATGCTTTTAGGGTGCTCCATGCTCATGCTGGCCTATGGAAGCAAAGGGAAATGCTGACAGCCCAAGGCTCCCCAGTCAAGTACGGGCCCCAAATCCTCCGGCTCCTAGAAGCCGTACAACTCCCCTTAAAAGTAGCAGTGATACACTGTAAAGCCCATCAAAAAAAAAAATCAAAATGTGGCCAAAGGTAACGCCCAGGCAAATAAAAAGGCTAAGCATGCTGCCACCCTGCTTCCAAGCTTCCAACCCCTCAGTACTCTAAAAAAAAAAAACAGCTAACTAACAAACTCAGTCTCCAAAAAAAAAAAAAAAAAGGCTCCATTCCCCCCAAAAAAATGTCCTCCTACCAAAGGGCCTAATCCGGCCAGTGCTGCAGAAACTACATCAAACCACTCATGCTGGCAGGGAAACACTTATCCAGCTAATAAAAAAATACTTTATCACTTCCGGACTCCGACCCCTGGCTGCCCAGGTAAAAGCGGACTGCTTAGTCTGCCAAAAAAATAACCCCCGACCAGGTTATTTTTATCCTGTGCCACCAGCTGCCCTAGAACCCACTCTGGGCCCCAAACAAATGTAGCAAATAAACTTTACTGAGTTTCCCCGGACCCAAGGGTTCAAATATCTCCTTGTCATAGTGAATCGGTTCAGCGGATGGCCAAAAGCCTTCCCATGCCGTAACTGCACTGCCAGGACAGTGGCCCTCAAGTTTGTTAAGAAGCTCGTTCCTCGCTTTAAACTCCCCCTGTAAATAAAATCTAACAATAAAACACACTTCACATCAAAAATCATTCAAAGAATCTCACATGCCTTACAAATCCCCTGGAAACTCCATACGCCCTGGAGACCGCAAGCCAGTGGGGTAGTGGAGCGGACCAATCAGACCCTTAAACGGCATCTCTCAAAAGTGTGCCAAGAAGCCTCACTGCGATGGCCTGATGCTTTGCCCCTCGTCCTACTCCGTATCCGCGTTCTCCCAAAGGGTAAATTAGGGCTCAGACCCTTTAAAATTATGTTTAAAAGGGCATGGCCCATGAATGGCACCCCGGTTCTGTCAGGGGAATAAAAGTTGGGTAATGTTTTTTTGTCACAGTATATGTGTTCCCTGTCTGCTGTTCTCTTGTCTCTTCACAGGTATACCAAGGATTCCCAGCCTCTCCCCTTGGACTCTCCCGTTCACTCCTTACAGCCCGGTGACTCTGTGCTTGTTCGCACCTGGAAAGACGAGCCTCTCCAAAAAAAGTAAAAAAAACCCTATACCGTCCTGCTAATTTCCCATACAGCAGCTCAGGACGTTTTCCCTCCAAAATAGGCTGGCTTTGAACTATCTCTTGGCATCCCAAAAAGGGGTTTGTGCCCTCATCGGGCCCCAATGTTGTATATATATAAATAATAGCAGTTATAAAATCTATAAAAAGGTGGTACAGGCTAAGGCCCATGCCCAAGCCGAAGCACAGGTTGCCTACACTGCCCCAGAAAACAATTGGTTGCAAACCTTGTTTTCAGGCTGGGGTTTGTCGTCTTAGCTTGGTGGTTTATTTAGCCTGCTATTAAAATTTCTCTTTCCTGTACTGCTTGTATTACTGGTATTATGCTGTGCGGTATCATGTGTCAAAGCCCTTTTGCAAAAGTTAATAAGTCATTCTCTTCAGGGCTATCACAAAGTGCTTATGCAAAATCATATTATAAAAAAATAAATAGCCCAAATAAAAAAACTCAAAGCCAAGGCTGTTAAGTGTTCTCAAAGGGGGGAGTTGTTGGGAACACTGGGGCATGGCCACTAGGTAACTCGAGGGAATGAAAGACCACGAGTGTCGATGAAGCCCCCATGCACTAGGCCCCGGTGTCCTTGCCCCCCCCCTCCTGCCTGGAGGCACTCGCAGCAGCTCTGCGTGCTAGGCCCAAGTGTCCTTGGCCCCCCCGCCTGAAGGCACTCGCAGCAGTTATGCTAAAAATCTGCAACAGTATGTTGCAGAGTCAAACTGCCTAAAACTAAGCAAGGCCAAACAAAAAAAATATAAAAAAACAATGCTAAATAAAGCAGCTTTATGTATAATTTAACAAATAATACAAAAAATCAGGAAACTAGCTGGAAACTGGATTGGCTAGCTATATAAATACTTAAAGCAGCTTGCTATTAAATAAATATGCTAAAAAAAAAATGTATAAAAGCCTGTGTAACTTCCTGCTCTGTTGTACAGGATTTGAAATTCAAATCTCCCTGTACCTTTTTAAAGCTTCAAATAAACTTTTCTGCTTCTCCACCCCGTTGTAATTATTGGGTGTAGCACACCGGGTAACGAACCAACTCAAGCTGTTGTTCAGCCTCTCGGCACTGGGTGCCGGTAACACCCCCAAGGCATGGCCACCATCCCAGGGCAGGTGGAGGTTCCAGGGTCCCCCCAGCCCCAGTAGCCCCTTCTCCCTGGGCAGCTTTTACATCGGCCTGGCTCTAGCTTCTGGCCTAGCCAGTGCTTACGGCTTGGGGGAAAGAGAAGGGACAGGGGGTGCAGGTTTGAGGTGAAGAAGAGGGGTAGGGGCAGGATCAGGGAAGAGATGGGGCTTCTACATGTGTCCTACTTTTCCCTTTTGAAAAGGTGGTCTCCCTACCCTGAATGGGCTGGGCTGGGATAGGAGCTAACCGTGGCTCTGTTGGGGAGCTGAGGCCTGTTTCCACCCCTTTGCATTAGTTTCTTGCCGGGACTCCTGTGTATCAGATCACCACTCACACTCACAGCTCTGCTCTGCCTTGGTGGCATTATGGCCAGCTGGGTTTGGGATAAGCAGGCGTGTCGTGTGTGCAAAGCCATCAACAGGGTGGGCTGCCTGAATGGCTTCTCCTGGGGTTCCTGCATTTATCAAGTTTGGGACACGACTCAGTCACAAGCACCTAGCTGAGGGCATCGGGGAAGGGTGAGTGTCCTTGTCTCTTGAATAGCCCCTGTCCACAGCTGGTGCAGCACCCATGGATCACACAGTACCCAGAGTGCTCAGGAAGGGCCAAGACTGTGACTGCAGAAGACCTCTGCAGCTTTCTTCATAGCTCATGGATGTTTAACCAGAGACGGGACAATGACAGACCAGGTGTAACAGGAAACAACATCCAACACTTTTCTCTTTATTGACTATATAGACAGGAATTCTGAGAGGGGAGCAGCCACTGATAGGGCTCTTTATGGGCCAACATCCAACCAGTCCCCTGGCTCTCCATGAACACAGTCACTTTGTAAATGCTGCTGGCTGCCTTGCTCTCCATCCGCCAGTGAGCTGTCCTCCTTCACCCACCTCTGTCCTTAGACCCCACCTGAACCTCTCTCTACAGAGTAGAGCTCAGTAGCTCATGTCATCTAAGATGCAAGAGTCCAGGTTGCATTAGGCGGCCCGTGTTTTTCATCCCCTGTGTCACCAGCGCTGAAGCCAGGTGATGAACTGAACCTTCACTTGATGAACACTCTGATTATCCTCTCACGAAGGTGTTTGTTTTTCACGCTGTACACAATTGGATTAATCAGAGGTGGGACCAGCAAGTAGATGTAGCCAAGGAGAATCTGAAATAAGGGAGAAGAGCCCTTCCCAAATCTGTGTAGCACAGACAAACCAATTTCTGGAGTATAGAAGAGCAGGACAGCAGAGAAGTGGGAGACACAGGTGTTCAAGGCCCTGAGGCACTCCACGTGGGACGCAATGCTCAGCACTGCTTTGAGAATCATCACATAAGAGAGGAAGATGAGAAGTGAGTCCAAACCCACTGTTAAGAGTGTAACAACCAAGCCATAGATGCTATTGAATGTGATGTCCGAACAAGCCATCTTAATAACGTCCTGGTGCAGGCAGTAGGAATGGGAGAGGACATTAGCTCGACAATATTGGAACCGTTTTAGGAGAAAGGGAACTGGGAATGCTATGGCCAACCCTCTTAGCACAAACAGAAATCCCAGCTTGGCTATTCTCTTCCGGGTTAAGATGGAAACATATCTCAGTGGGTTACAGATTGCGACGAAGCGGTCAAAGGCCATCAGCAAGAGCATGGAGGATTCAATGAATTGAAGAGAGTGGATGAAGAATAGCTGGGCAAAACAGGCATCAAAGCTTATCTCCCTAAAGTTAAACAAGAATATGCCCAGTATCGTCGGTATTGTGGCTAACGATAAGCCAAGGTCTGTGACGGCCAACATGGAAAGGAAAATGTACATGGGCTCATGGAGGCTTGGATCTGTTTTAATAATGAACAGAATGACTGAATTTCCTAATATCGAAATAAGATACATGAAACAAAAGGGTATGGAGATCCACAGATTAACGTCTTCCTGCCCAGGTATCCCGGTGAGAAGGAACACAGTAGATTTGCATTTGGTGTCATTTACAGTTGACATAATGGACTGGGAAGGTCCAAGGAGTTTTGAACTTTCCTTCCTGCAAGGAAAAAGAACAGGAGACTAGATGATAATTAGGGAGGCATCTTTCTGGTCTCAGTGCAAGTCTAGAGACTACGAGCTCAAGGAGAATCAGCAAAAACATTGTCTTGGTTTTACATCACTGATAGGAGATAGGCACTGCCAGACTGGGTCAGACCTGCAGTCCATCTAGCCCAATATCCAGAGGCCAGTTCCAGAAGCTTCAGAAGAAAGTTAAAGGAACCCTGCAATAGGCAACTCTGAGATAATCTGCTCCTTGGGAAAGTTTCTCTCTGATGCCCCTAGCTAGACATATTTTGTGGTGTAAATCAGGAAGGTTTAGAGCCCTTCCAAGACTTTTTTCAAACAATCCTCAATACTGGAATTGGATTTTCTGGTAACACACACAAACATCCAGTCCCTCTTTCAATCCGACTAATCCATTGCTGTCTTGTGGCTGGGAGTTCCACAGCCTGCTTGAGCACTGCGTGATTTTACAATATTGACCTTACCACAGACACCTTTCTGGCCCTCCACTTCTGAGTGGGGCCTACTGTATCATGATATATGGGTAAACACATGGGAAATTCATGGGGGAAATGGTTACTGTAAATATCTCTTCTGCATTAAAGATATTTATAAATGTGTTTCGTTGCCTCATTATATATTTTTTTCTCCATGCTTGAGAATCCAAATTAAGCCACTTCCTCTTTGCAGCACATGGGGCAAATTCTTAGAGGTAGGATTTTAATTCAATAACATTGACTTAAACTATCACACTTCAGATTTACATGTGTGAACTGGGCTCTGTTATCTTTCCCTTAACAAGTGCTTGTGATGATATACTCAGACCCCCAAGAATCCCTCCAAGAGAAGCTGAAGTGCCTTTGCCTGAATCCAAAGAGTTCAATCATCCTACAGGCCTCTCATCATGCTCTCAGGAACTTCATCTTCTCCCCATGCAACGGTCTGTAGATATCTGGCAAGTTACAAGCTAACACAGACAGTTACTTCAGTTGGGCGCGGGAGGAGTAGGTGGCAAAGATGGGTGAATAGTGCAAAAACTGTGTTACTGTGTTTACTCTAATATCCAGCTGAGTGTGCAAGTTTCTTCAGCCATGCTCATGTAAAATGTAAGGGACATAAATTACTTACATCCACGATTACACTCCCCTTTTTTGCCCCTCAGCTCTACTCTTTGCTGAAACACAGACCAGTGGTTCTGGTCTCTCAGGACTTTTTGGAAAGTCTTATGTTCTTGCACATGTACTGCAGAGTGATTGAATGGACAACCCTGAATGTAAGTGTTATAAGCAGCTTCCGGTCAGTTACCAGGAGACAGTATCATACAACTGTTCTGCACAAAGAGTTAATAGCACAAACCCATTGCATACATAGAATCATAGAATCATAGAATATCAGGGTTGGAAGGGACCTCAGGAGGTCATCTAGTCCAACCTCCTGCTCAAAAGCAGGACCCATACCCAATTAAATCATCCCAGCCAGGGCTTTGTCCCAGCCATTCGGTCCCTAGTCTGTAGCTGTGCATTGGGTTCTTCCGTCCTAAGTGCAGGACCCTGCACTTATCCTTATTGAACCTCGTCAGATTTCTTTTGGCCCAATCCTCCAATTTGTCTAGGTCCTTCTGTATCCTATCCCTCCCCTCCAGCATATCTACCACTCCTCCCAGTTTAGTATCATCCGCAAATTTGCTGAGAGTGCAATCCACACCATCCTCCAGATCATTTATGACGATATTGAACAAAACCGGCGCCAGGACCGACACCTGGGGCACTCCACTTGATACCGGCTGCCAACTAGACATGGAGCCATTGATCACTACCCGTTGAGCCCAACAATCTAGCCAACTTTCTACCCACCTTATAGTGCATTCATCCAGCCCATACTTCCTTAACTTGCTGACAAGAATACTGTGGGAGACCGTGTCAAAAACTTTGCTAAAGTCAAGATACAATACATCCACTGCTTTCCCTTCATCCACAGAACCAGTAATCTCATCATAGAAGGTGATTAGATTAGTCAGGCATGACCTTCCCTTGGTGAATCCATGCTGACTGTTCCTGATCACTTTCCTCTCATGCAAGTGCTTCAGGATTGATTCTTTGAGGACCTGCTCCATGATTTTTCCGGGGACTGAAGTGAGGCTTACTGGCCTGTAGTTCCCAGGATCCTCCTTCTTCTCTTTTTTAAAGATTGGCACTACATTAGCCTTTTTCCAGTCATCCGGGACTTCCCCCGTTCGCCACGAGTTTTCAAAGATAATGGCCAATGGCTCTGCAATCACAGCCGCCAGTTCCTTTAGCACTCTCGGATGCAACTCATCCGGCCCCATGGACTTGTGCACGTCCAATTTTTCTAAGTAGTCCCTAACCACCTCTTTCTCCACAGAGGGCTGGCCATCTATTCCCCATGTTTTGATGCCCAGCACAGCAGTCTGGGATCTGACCTTGTTCGTGAAGACAGAGGCAAAAAAAGCATTGAGTACATTAGCTTTTTCCACATCCTCCGTCACTAGGTTGCCTCCCTCATTCATTAAGGGGCCCACGCTTTCCTTGGCTTTCTTCTTGTTGCCAACATACCTGAAGAAACCCTTCTTGTTACTCTTAACATCTCTCACTAGCTGCAGCTCCAGGTGCGATTTGGCCCTCCTGATTTCATTCCTACATGCCTGAGCAATATTTTTATACTCTTCCCTGGCCATATGTCCAACCTTCCACTTCTCGTAAGCTTCTTTTTTATGCTTAAGATCTGCTAGGATTTCACTGTTAAGCCAAGCTGGTCGCCTGCCATATTTACTATTCTTTCGACACATCGGGATGGTTTGTCCCTGTAACCTCAACAGGGATTCCTTGAAATACAGCCAGCTCTCCTGGACTCCTTTCCCCTTCATGTTAGTCCCCCAGGGGATCCTACCCATCCGTTCCCTGAGGGAGTTGAAGTCTGCTTTCCTGAAGTCCAGGGTCCGTATCCTGCTGCTTACCTTTCTTCCCTGTGTCAGGATTCTGAACTCAACCAACTCATGGTCACTGCCTCCCAGATTCCCATCCACTTTTGCTTCCCCTACTAATGTGAAGTACTTCTATAATACTTTCTAAAGCCAAAGCCATTAAGCAGTAAAGTTACTGCTGCTCCTTCCCGTAAAGATTCGAACAACTCTGCTGCTTGCTTTAGATATACAGGCATGTCATGAATATTTGGTTAGTAATATTTGTATTACAATGAAAAAATTTGACATAACATTTACACATCCGTACCTTAGCACACACACATCAACCCATTCTTTCTCTTCTGATCTTCTTTCAGAGGTGATTTCTCAGGTTGGAGTGGGACTTAAAATGTAGCATCAATGTAGAAATCATTTGGATTTCTCCTGGCTGGGATGATTTAGTTAGGGATTAGTCCTGCTTTGAGCAGGGGGTTGGACTAGATGACCTCCTGAGGTCCCTTCCAACCCTGATATTCTATAATTCTCTGTCCCTGGGTTAACAGCTGACTGGTTCTCCTTGGGTTCTGTTCTGTCAGTCTGTAGCCTGTGTCCAGAGTGGTAACAGGCATTGGGATCAGTATAGAAAATATTAATTCCCTGAGCTATCACTCTCTAGTACATAGTAACCCCAGCAGCTGTTATTGAGGCACGATGAGGGTTTGCAGGAAGTGGATTTGAAAGTCAAATGCATGAATATTCATGGAAATGAAACTTCATTTCACATGTGAAAGTAGTCTATTGCTCTCTCTCTCTCTCTCTCTCTGGCTGTCTCTATCCTGTACTCATAAAATCTGTAGTACCCAGGAATGGCATACTGTCAGACATGGAGCTGAGCTGCCATAATGTATGGACATGTTAAACCCAGTTCTGGGGATATTTGCTGTAGAGCTATATAGGGTTAACTATTGGGATGTTTATGTTATGGCTCTATTGGCTGAAACCAGTATGGCACTTCTTATTTAACAGCAGGCTGCTGGAAAACAAGCAGGAAGGGAAGCAACAGCTCAAGAAGAGCCATCGCTCAGTAACCACCTCAGGGAGGGTGAGAGACCACACTGGAGATCCAAGCTGGGAAGAGCTTGTTTCCGGGCTCCAGACACTTTACACAGCTTGTTTTGCCAGTGCTGGGAGTCTCTCCAGATGCTGGGCAGCTGTTGCTGAGAAGCTCTTCAGACTGACAGGCACAGACACCGCTGGGGAAATTTGAAGGCCCTCGGCCTGCCTGGGTCCCCATCAGAGTGGGAGGACTTGGGGTCAGAGAACTTCTTATTCTCCCATGTTACGCTTTCTTCCTGCTGTTCAGATTAAACAGTATTTTGGTTCTAGAGAGCTGACTGGTGACTTGTCTCACCACTCATCACTGACTCCCAAAGGGAAGAACCTCAGGTGCTGAACCCACTCGGACCTACTGAGCAAGCACAGTTGACCTCCAGTGTGCTGTAGCCCAGGGCCCAGTCTGAGGGTGGAGGATCCCGAATTTCCACCTCGTGAGCGTGAAGGCTACAAAGGGTCCTGGCAGGTTAGGGGGATTCCACCCCACGAGTGGGTAGGCTATGATGCTTGACATCTGGCACTCGGAGACCAGAGAGGGGGCAGAGATGCCAGTAACCCTGTAACTCTGAGGGGTATCTACGGGATAAAAAACCTGGAGCCCTCAGCCAATCAGGAAACAGAAATATGCCTTATCAGCCCTGTTACCACAGAGCAATACAGCTCTGGATTCCTGCCTTTACAATCGAGCCAGATTATAAAACCTTTTAAAATGCATTTACTCATTAAATTTCCAGGAGCAAATAAACCTGAGGCAATTTGGGAACTAGTCACTGACATTTTGTGGGGTCTCCTCTTGCTCAGCCTGGCAGGTTCGGTCCTAGAGCAAATGGCACATCTAGAAATGGATCCTGGGTTTTTAATATTCCAAGCTCACTTTGAATCTCAGATTTATGTGTAGCATGAATAGCCCACCGAGGATCCTGGCTCCACGTAGGGGAGGGGTTCCCAAGCTACCTAGCGCTCTCTGCCCTCCAGCCCTGTCACTGAGTCACCCCGACAGCCCAGCTGTGTCCTCTGCCACTGCAGAGAACATCTGCAAATAGAAACAGCTTCCAGCCTTTCCCCTAAACTCCACATTTCAAAGATGGTGAAACCTGCCAACGTACCCAGCTCCTGCTAGAAGGGGAGCTGCTGACACCAGAGGTCTTCACATTAAAGGACAAGGAGTCATCGGAGAGGTTACATGGGCAGCAGGCAGTATCTGTTCAGATAGGGAGGCAACTCTCCTTATGAAGCATGCCGGCACAGTCCCTTGGGGCCACCTGGCCATTAGGGAACCTCAGCTGCTTGGCTTACTGTGCACCAGCTTTAACCCCTGTCACGGCCAAGGGCAAGCTTCAGGAGGCCAAATCACAGGGGACGTGTGGTGATGCTGCCCAACTGGATGGCAGCACAAACCTGGCTGCAGGCTCTGCTCCTGGAATCCGGGCTTGTCATCACTGTTTATATGGTTCTGATTAGTCACAGGGCTACCTTGGGGGTGGACAAATGGTAACGATGTTGTCACAGCTTGATCTTGCTGAAATAATAATAAATAATAATAATAATAATAATAAATATAGATTCAGATTTCTCCCCAGCAGCCCCCTGTCCTGCATTGCAAACCCAAGGTACAGCCAGGGAAGGAAGATTTCACAAGGCTCCCTACAGGGAAAATTCCCTCCGACTTTTCTCATAGGAGAGGTTCCTTCCCTTTTCCCTGAGGAAGAAACAGTGACCCCCAGAATACAGGGATCCCCAAAGTTAGATACAGATCTCAGTGAGCCACTGGTAGCTACCCTTCCCCAATCTCTGAACCTCCACAACTGCTCTAGGACCCTCTCCAGCTCCCGGCTAGCACAGAATCATCTCAGATGTGCTACCAGGACCTGTCTCAGTAGTCTCTGCCTGCAGGAGCTGTTGAAGTGTCATTGTACAGGGTGGCAGATGCTGCACAGAGATGGGAAGGCTGGGTAGAGTAGCTGATAGGCACAATGCCCCAGCCGCAGACTGGTTGGGAAGTTTAGACCTTTCCTTACCCAGAGTGCAGCCATACACTCCGTCAGTGCAACCTCCATTTATGTTATAAGGGAGAGGCAGATGAAAAACCTCCAATTGCTCTTGGGGACCCAGGCAGCTGCAGCTGGGCAGCATCATGGCAGCTGAGCTTTCAGAGAAAAAAATATCTGTTTTGTATGAAAAAAACTTACCCGCAAAAAATGGATGAAAAGGAAACATTTTAGTTTGGGCCAAATCTTTCACGGGGGGCGGGGACTCTCGGTTTTCCAGCCCAGCTCTAGCTCAACCCATGAGCCTCTGTCCCTCGTGCTACAGGACCACACCCCTAGGTGGCAGAACTCACCCCCCGCCCCATCAGCATCCCACACTCAGCACCCCCTGGAGTCTTCTAGGGTGGCTACGCCAGCAGAGGGAGCCCCTTGAAAAGGCTTGTCTGCAGTAGTCCCTCCATCAGTGGAACAATTTAGGATCAGAAGAACAGCCTTATTTGTTCAGACCATTGTTCCATCTAACCCAGTGTTCTGTCTTCTGACGATAGCCTGTAAAATTCTTCAGAGGGAACAAACAAAACAGGACGATTATCGAATAATCCATACGCTCTCATCTGCTCCCAGTTTCCACCAGTCAGAGGTTTAGAGACACCCAGAGGATGGGGCTGTATCCCTGACCATCTTGGCTAATAGCTATTGATAGACCTATCCTCCATCAACTTACCTAATTCTTTTTCGATCAGTTATACATTTAGCCTTCACAACATCCCTTGGCAATGTGTTCCTCAAGCTGACTGTGTGTTGTGTGAAAAAGTACTTTCTTTTGTTTGTTTTAAACCTGCTGCCTATTAACTTCATTAGTTAATGTGAAGGGGTAAATAACACTTCCTGATTCACTTTCTCCCCACCACTCATGATTAGACTTCAATCATACCCCCCCCCCCCCGCCCCCGGTCATTTCTTTTCCAAACTTAACAGTCCCAGTCTTTTTAATAAAAGGAGTACTTGTGGCACCTTAGAGACTAACAAGCTCTCCTGCTGGTAGTAGCTCACCTTACCTGATCACTCTGGTTACAGTGTGTATGGTCACACCCATTGTTTCATGTTCTCTGTGTATATAAATCTCCCCACTGTATTTTCCACTGAATGCATCTGACAAAGTGAGCTGTAGCTCACGAAAGCTTATGCTCAAATAATTTTGTTAGTCTCTAAGGTGCCACAAGTCCTCCTTTTCTTTTTGCGAATACAGACTAACACGGCTGCTACTCTGAAACCTTTCTTTTTAATCTATCTTCATATGGAAGCTGTTTCATACCCCTAAAAATGTTGATGCCCTTCTCTGTATTTTCCCATTCAAATATATGTTTTTTGAGATAGGGCAACCAAAACTTTAAACAATATTTAAGGTGTGGACATACCATGGATTTATACAGGGGCTATATGATATGTTCTGTCTCATTACCAATCCCTTTCCTAATGATTCCCAACATTCTGTCTGCTTTTTTGTCAGCCGCTGCACATTGAGTGGATGTTTTCAGAGAACTATCCACAGTGATTCCAAGATCTCTTTCTTGAGTGGGAACAATTCATTTAGACCCCACCATTGTGTCTGTGTAGGTGGGATGATGTTTCCCAACATGCGTTTCTCAGCACTTCTCAGCACTGAATTTCACCTGCCATTTTGCTTGCCCAGTCATCACATTTTGTATCATCTGCAAATTTTACCACCTCCCTCCATCCCCCTTTTTCCAGGTCATTTATGACTATGTTGAACAGCGCTGGGCCCAGTACAGATCCCTACCACTAGTTACCTCTCCCTCCCTTCTGAAAACTGACCATTTATCTAAATGGCAGGTGAAATCCTACCCTTTGTTTCCCATCTTTTAACCAGTTGCTGAAGCAGGAGAGATGCTGTTGTGTGACATTACCCCATAACTTACCCCATATCTCCTCACTTTGCTTAAGAGCCTTTGGTGAGGGACCTTGTCAAAGGCTTTCTGAAAGTCCCAGTAGACTATATACCCTGGATCACCCTTGACCACATGTTTGTTCACCCCCTCAAATCATTTTAATAGATGGGTGAAGCATGATTTCCCTTTCAAAATCTATGTTGCTTCTACCCCAACAAATCGTGTTCATCAATGTGTCTAATTATTCTGTTCTTTACTAGAGTATCAACAAATTTGCCTGTTTCTGAAGTTAGGCTTTCTGGCCTGTAATTGCTAGGAAACCCCCTGGAGCCTTGTTTAAAAATCAGAATCACATTAGCTATCTGCCAATCATCTTGTACAGAGGCTGATATAAGTGATAGTTTACATACTACACAGTTAGTAGTTCTGCAGTTTGGTATTTGAGTTCCTTCAGAACTCTTGGGTGAATCCCATCTGGTCCTGGTGATTTAATATTGTTTAATTTGTCAGTTTGTTTCAAAACCTCCTCTACTGACACCTCAGTGTGGGACAGTTCCTCACAGCTGTCACCTAAAAAGAATGACTCAGGTGTGGGAATCTCCCTCACATCCTCTGCAGTGAAGATCAAGGCAAAGAATTCATTTAGCCTCTCTGTTCCAGCCTCATCTTCCTTGAGTGCACCTTTAGCAGCTCAATCATCCAGGGGTCCCACTTATGGTTTTGTAGACTTACTGCTTCTGATGTACTTTGAAAAAAAATGTTGTTAATTTTTTGTAACTTATGCTTTGGAACTGGGTAAGTATCTGGGTAAGTAACTGGGTTACTGGGCAATATCGCCCATCCCCATTCAACAAGTATGGCCAATCACCTAAAATAATCATGAGATTGATTTACAAATAATAATATTTAGAAATATACTTATGTGAGTTTCTTTTCTGTTTTCCTTTGGTTTCTGAGCCTTTCTGCAACTGAGTTTTTAAAAAGAAACTTAAGATAGCTGAAGTCTGAGATTCCCGCACAGTTACTTGATCCCAGAAGTTGGGGATTTAAGAAAGACAGGAAATGGTACAAGACTTCCAGTAAAATCCCAAGAGGTGCTGCTGCTGATCATATCTCAAGCAGAGCACCCACCTATTCGACATTGGTGAGGCCTCATCTGGAGTACTGTGTCCAGTTTTGGGCCCCACACTACAAGAAGGATGTGGATAAATTGGAGAGAGTCCAGCGAAGGGCAACAAAAATGATTAGGGGACTGGAACACATGAGTTATGAGGAGAGGCTGAGGGAGCTGGGATTGTTTAGCCTGCAGAAGAGAAGAATGAGGGGGGATTTGATAGCTGCTTTCAACTACCTGAAAGGGGGTTCCAAAGAGGATGGCTCTAGACTGTTCTCAATGGTAGCAGATGACAGAACGAGGAGTAATGGTCTCAAGTTGCAGTGGGGGAGGTTTAGATTGGATATTAGGAAAAACTTTTTCAATAAGAGGGTGGTGAAACACTGGAATGCGTTACCTAGGGAGGTGGTAGAATCTCCTTCCTTAGAGGTTTTTAAGGTCAGGCTTGACAAAGCCCTGGCTGGGATGATTTAACTGGGAATTGGTCCTGCTTTGAGCAGGGGGTTGGACTAGATGACCTTCTGGGGTCCCTTCCAACCCTGATATTCTATGATTCTATGATTCTATGAAATGAAAGCACAGAGGATCAGTTAGTGGACGTTTCTTATCACACAGTCCATCAAAGAGTGCTGTTTTAAGGAACAGGGTTACACCACAAATAACCTGACATAACAGTGACTGTCCTGCAGATTCACTGGTTCCTCAAGCACAGCTCATAGGGTCTCCTCCACCTGTTCTGGCATGAGACATGAACATGCTGGGTAAACAAGGACATACACTTTCTTAATAGAAAGGGGTGTGACCCAAGCCCAGTTCCAAATGCCTGCAACTAGCTCACTATGGGACCCAATCAACCCACTCCCCCAGATCCAGCTACCCCAAACTTGTTGATATTGGAAGTTTGGATGCAGGGTGTGAGGTCTATCCAGTGCTAGGGTGGTTCTCAGTGCCCATGGAACAGGTGGGGGTCAAGATGAGACCGAGGGGCAGCCCAACAGGTGCGAACTTGCTGAGGGTGCAATCCACCCCATCATCCAGATCATTAATGAAGATGTTGAACAAAACCAGTCCCAAGAACCAACCCGTGGGGCACTCCACTTGATACTGGCTGACAACTAGACATCAAGTTGTTGATCACTACCCATTTGGCCTGACAGTCTAGCCAGCTTTCTATCCACCTTATAGTCCATTCATCTAGTCCATGCTTTTTCAACTTGCTGTCAAGAATACTGTGGGAGACCATATCAAAAGCTTTGCTAAACTTAAGAAATACCTCATCCACCATTTTCTCCATATTCACAGAGCCAGTTCCCTCATCATAGAAGGCAATCAGGTTGGTCAGGCATGACTTGCCCTTGGTGAATACATGCTGACTGTTTCTGATCACCTTACTCTCCTCCAAGTGCTTCAAAATTGATTCCTTGAGGACCTGCTCCATGATTTTGCCTGGGATTGAGGAGAGGCTGAATGGGGTTCTCTGGATTATCCTTCTTCACTTTTTTTAAAGTTGGGCACTATATTTTCCTTTTTCCAATTGTCTAGGACCTCCCCCAATCACCATGAGTTTTCAAAGATAACGGCCATTGGCTCTGCAATCACATCAGCCAACACCCTCAGCACCCATGGATGCATTAGAATCATAGAAAATCAGGGTTGGAAGGGACCTCAGGAGGTCATCTAGTCCAATCCCCTGCTCAAAAGCAGGACCAATCCCCAATTAAATCATCCCAGCCAGGGCTTTGTCAAGCCTGACCTTAAAAACTTCTAAGGAAGGAGATTCCACCACCTCCCTAGGCAACACATTCCAGTGTTTCACCACCCTCCTAGTGAAAAAGTTTTTCCTAATATCCAACCTAAACCTCCCCCACTGCAACTTGAGACCATTACTCCTTGTCCTGTCCTCTTCCACCACTGAGAATAGTCTAGAACCATCCTCTCTGGAACCACCTCTCAGGTAGTTGAAAGCAGCTATCAAATCCCCCCTCATTCTTCTCTTCCGCAGACTAAACAATCCCAGTTCCCTCAGCCTCTCCTCAGAAGTCATGTGTTCCAGACCCCTAATCATTTTTGTTGCCCTTCGCTGGACTCTCTCCAGTTTCTCCACATCCTTCTTGTAGTGAGGGGCCCAAAACTGGACACTGTACTCCAGATGAGGCCTCACCAATGTCGAATAGAGGGGGACGATCACGTCCCTCGATCTGCTCGCTATACACCTACTTATACATCCCAAAATGCCATTGGCCTTCTTGGCAACAAGGGCACACTGCTGACTCATATCCAGCTTCTCGTCCACTGTCACCCCTAGGTCCTTTTCCGCAGAACTGCTGCCTAGCTATTCGGTCCCTAGTCTGTAGCTGTGCATTGGGTTCTTCCGTCCTAAGTGCAGGACCCTGCACTTATCCTTATTGAACCTCATCAGGTTTCTTTTGGCCCAATCCTCCAATTTGTCTAGGTCCCTCTGTATCCTATCCCTGCCCTCCAGCATATCTACCACTCCTCCTTCATTAGATTCAGACTAATGGACTTGCGCATGTCCAGCTTTTCTAAATGGTCCTTAGTATGTTCTTTCACCCCTCAGGGCTACTTACCTCCTCTCCATACTGTGCTGCCCAGTGCAGCAGTCTGGGAGCTGAGCTAGTCTGTGAAGACTGAGGCAAAGAAAGCATTGAGTACTTCAGCTTTTTCCACATCATCTGTCACTAGGTTGCCTCTCCCATTCAGTATGGGTTGCACACATTCCCTGACCTTCTTCTTCTTCTTGCTAACATACCTTTAGAAACCCTTCTTGTTCCCCTTCGTGTACCTTGCTAGCTGCAACTCCAATTGTGCTTTGGCCTTCCCGATTACACCCCTGCATGCTCCGGCAATATTTTTATACTCCTCCCTAGTAATCTGTCCAAGTTTACACTTCTTGTAGGCTTCCTTTTGTTTTTAAACTCACAGAAAATTTCACTGTTAAGCCAAGCTGGTTGCCTGCCATATTTGCTATTCTTTCTGCACATTGGGATGGTTTATTCCTGTGCCCTCAAGAAGGCTTCTGTAGCAAAGTGCTGACTCACTGCCACAGTGCCTCCTGCTGGTTATACCAGGAATTAGCTCTTCCAGCTCTGGAGCATCCTCTGCTGGCTAGTATTTCACTTGCTGCTACCTGCTTCTCCCTTTTCTCCACCACATCACTTCTGTTAGTTGTCTGAAGAAAGCCTTGTCTACCTCATCCTTCTGGTCTGGTGGTCTACAGCAGATGCCCATCACAACATCACCCTAGTTGCTATTGCCTCTAAAGAAAAATCTCAAAAGGGGTGTCATAAAAATAAAGGGAAGGGTAACCACGTTTCTGTATACATTGCTATAAAATCCCTCCTGACCAGAGGCAAAACCCTTTCACCTGTAAAGGGTTAAGAAGCTAAAGGTAACCTCGCTGGCACCTGACCAAAATGACCAATGGGGAGACAAGATACTTTCAAAGCTGGAGGCGGGGGCGGGGAGGGTCTGTCTGTCTGTGTGATGCTTTTGCCAGGAACAGATCAGGAATGCAGTCTCAGAAATTCTGTTAAGTTAGAAAGTAATCTGGCTTGAAATGCGTTAGATTTCCTTTTGTTAAATGGCTGGTAAATAAACTGTGCTGGATAGAATGTATACTCCTGTTTTTGTGTCTTTTTGTAACTTAAGGTTTTGCCTTGAGGGATTCTCTATGTTTTGAATCTGATTACCCTGTAAGGTATTTACCATTCTGATTTTACAGAGGTGATTCTTTTACCTTTTATTTAATTAAAATTCTTCTTTTAAGAACCTGATTGATTTTTCATTGTTCTTAAGATCCAAGGGTTTGGGTCTGTGTTCACCTGTACCAGTTGGTGAGGATTTTTGTCAAACCTTCCCCAGGAAAGGGGGTGTAGGGCTTGGAGGGATATTTTGGGGGAAGATGTCTCCAAGTGGGCTCTTTCCCTGTTCTTTGTTTAACGCGCTTGGTGGTGGCAGCATAGGGTTCAAGGACAAGGCAAAGTTTGTACCTTGGGGACGTTTTTAACCTAAGCTGGTAAGAATAAGCTTAGGGGGTCTTTCATGCAGGTCCCCAAATCTGTACCCTAGAGTTCAGAGTGGGGAAGGAACCTTGGCAAGGGGTTTCTCCAGTTTCGTACTGGAGCTCTGAGCAATCAAACTGCTCTCTTACATATAATGCAAATACTTAGTTGCTACTTAATGGGCAACATGGGATAGCTATGTAGCTATGTCCCCCACTATTGCAGTGCCTGAGCACCTCTCAATCTGTAACATAGTTATCAGTACACCACCCCGAGCAGTAGGGCAGTGCTATTAACAACATGGGGCAGATCTCTAGGCCAGAAGGCATCATTGTGATCACCTATCACTCTATAGCACAGGCCAGAGACCTACCCTTACTTACGGCAGAGCTGTTAGAACAAAATCCTGTCTTGATTTAACAATTGTCAGTCATGGAGAATCTACCACGGCCCTTGGTAACTTGTTACAATAGTTAATTATGGTTATTGTTAAAAAAAACACCTTTGTTCCAGTCTGAATGTGTTTCGCTTCAGCTTCCAGACACTGGATCCTGTTATAACTTTTTCTGCTAGATTGAAGGGTCGATTGTTCATCCTTTGTTCCTCCTCCAGGTACTTACTGATTGTGATCAAGTCACCCCTGAACCTTCTCTTTGTTATGCTAAATCGATTGAGCTCCTGGAGTCTTTCACTCTAAGGCAGGTTTTTTAATCCTTTAATCATTCCCATGGGCTCTTCTCTGAACCCTCTTCAATTTATCAATACTCTAGACACCAGAGTTAGACAAAGGATTCCAGCACTGGTCACAGCAGGTCCAAATACAAAGGTAAAATGATCTCTCTGCTCCTACTGAGATTCCCCTATGTTCAGGTGTTTATGACACATCCCCAGTTTTTTCTTCCTGGATGTAAACCTTACATTGATCCATAATAAAACACATATTACTGAGGCACAAATTGAGTTGCCCAAGGTCATGGAAGAAGTCTGTGGAAGAGCCTGGAACTGAAGCCAGTTCTTCTGAGGGCCAGGCCAGCACTTTAACCCTGAATCATCCTTCCTCTCTGGGGCTAGTGGCTGGGGAGGGGCAGCTGGCAGCTCAACATGTTGAGATTACCCAGAGCAGGGTCATAGCAGGCAAGCAACTCCACATGAGCTCCCAATGTGATGCAAAAAGGTTGAATGTGACCCATCAGATGACCTAGAGCAGATAGTCATCAAGTGATCCATCCCCTGTTGCACATTCCCACCTTCTGGCAAACAGAGGCTAGAGACACCATCCATGCCCAGCCAGGCTAATAGCCATTGATGGACCTATCCTCCATGAACTAATCTAGTTCTTTTTTTACCCCAGTTGTAGTCTTTGCCTTCAGAACATCCTCTGACAAAAAGTTCCACAGATTGACTGTGGTCCACCTCTGGCTTCCAGCCTGGCCAGTGAGCACAGCCTGAGGGGAAGAGGAGCAGATATGGGTGGGGTAATAGAGGGGATGGGGCTCCTGCCTTTCACCTGCTCTCGCCTTTTGAAAAGGTGGCCATCCTACACTGAGTGGGCTGGGCTGGGATAGGAGTGAGCTGTGCCTCTGTGGGGGAGCTGAGGCCTGTTTCCACCCCTTTGCATTGCTGGGGCAGCACAAACGGAGCAGCCAGGTTGGGAGCCTGGCCCTTAGTCTCTTGCCAAGACTCCTGCGTGTCAGACCCTCACTAGCACATGCAGCTCTGTTCTGGCTAGGGAGCATTGCAGTCAGATGGGGGTGAATTCAGCAGGTGTGCAGAGCCATCAGTGGGCGAGGGGCTGCCTGAATGGCTTCTCCTGGGGCTCCAGCATTAATCATGTCTCTGACATGACTCAGTCCCAAGCACCTAGCATAAGGGCATAGGGGAAGGGTGGGTGTCCGTGCTCCTTGAATGGCCTCTGTCCACACCTGGTGCGGGGCCCATAGTTCACGAAGAACCCAGAGTGCTCGGGAAGGGCCAGGATTGTGAATGCAAAGCAGCTTTGCAAATATTGTCATGGCCCTTGGATGTTTAACCAGAGACGAGACAATGACAGGCCAGGTGTAATGGGAAAGAACATCCTCATCCTTTCTCTTTATTGACTGCATTGACATAAAATCTAAGGTCACAGCAGCGACCGATACAGCTCTCAATGAGCCAAAATCGCACTGGACCCCTGGTTCTCCATGCACAGAATCACTTGGTAAACGCTGCTGCCTGGCTTGGCCTCCTTCCCCCAGTGCCCTGTCCTCCAACATCAGAGCCTCTCTGCTGGCCACAGGCCTTAGACCTTGTCTGAACCTCTGTATATAGAGAGAAGATCAGTAACGCATGTCATCTCAGGTGTAAGGGTCCAGGATGGAATAGGCAGCCTGTGATTTTTGTCTCCTGTGTCTCCAGTGCTGGAGCCTGGTGGTCAACTGAACCTTCACTTGATGAACACCCTGATTATTCTCGCACGAAGATGTCTGCTTTTCACACTGTACACAATTGGATTCATCAGGGGCGGGGCCAGCAAGTAGATGTAACCCAGGAAAATCTGAGGCAAGGGAGAGGAGCCCTTCCCAAATCTGTGTATCACAGACAGGCCAATCATTGGCGTATAGAAGAGCAAGACAGCACAGAGGTGGGAGACGCAGGTGTTCAGGGCCCTGACACGCTCCACGTGGGATGCAATGCTTAGCACTGTCTTGAGGATCATCACATAAGATAGGAGGATAAGTAGTGAGTCCAAACCCACTGTGGAGATTATTATGAACAAGCCATAGATGCTGTTGACCGTGATGTCTGAACAAGCCATCTTCATGACATCCTGGTGCAGGCAGTAGGAATGGGAGAGGACATTGGCTCGACAGTATTGGAACTGTTTCAGGAGAAAGGGGAGTGGGAATATTAAGGCCACTCCTCTTATCACAAACACCAGTCCAATCTTGGCTATTCTAGGTGGGGTTAAGATAGAAGCATATCTCAGAGGGTCACGAATTGCAACAAAGCGGTCAAAGGCCATAGACAGGAGCACAGAGGATTCAATGAATGAAAGCGAGTGGATGAAGAACAGCTGCGCTAAGCAAGCATTGAAACTGATCTCCCTAGAGTTAAACCACAATATGCCCAGTATTGTCGGTATGGTGGCTATTGATAAGCCAAGGTCTGTGACAGCCAACATGGAAAGGAAAATGTACATAGGCTCATGGAGGCTTGGATCTGTTTTTATAATGAACAGAATGACTAAATTTCCTACTAATGAAATAGCATACATTAAGCAGAAAGCGATAGAGATCCAGAGATGGATGTCTTCCTGCCCAGGTATTGCGGTGAGAAGGAACACTGCAGAGTTGAATTTGGTGTCATTTACAGCTGACATCATGGACTTGGAAGGTCCCAGGAGTTTTGAACTCTCCTTCCTGAAAGGAAAAAGAACAGGAGACTAGATGATATTTAATGAGACATTTTTCTTTTCTCAGTGCAAGTCTAGAGACTCCCAGGAGTTCAAGGAGAATCAGCAAAAACATAGTCTGGATTTACACCACAAACAGGAAAACAGGTGCTGCCAGACTGGATCAGGCCTTTAATCCATCTAGCCCAGTGGCCAGTTCCAGATTTTAGAATCATAGAACTGGAAGGGACCTCGAGGGGTCATCAAGTCCAGTCCTCTGCATGCATGCCAGGACCATTACCATCTAGACCATCCCTGACAGGTGTTTGTCTAACCTACTCTTAAAAATCTCCAATGATGGAGATTCCACAACCTCCCTAGGCAATTTATTCCAGTGCCTAACCAACCTGACAGTTAGGAATATTTTCCTAATCTCCAACCTAAGCCTCCCTTGCTGCAATTTAAGTCCATTCCTTCTTGTCCTATCATCAGAGTTTAAAGAGAGACATTTTTCTCCCTCCTCCTTGTAACCACCTTTTAGGAAGTTGAAAACTGTTATTATGTCCCCGCTCAGTCTTCTCTTTTTCAGACTAAACAGACCCACTTCTTTCAATCTTCCCTCATAGGTCATATTTTCCAGACCCCTAATCATCCTTTTTGCTTTTCTCTGGACTCTCTCCAACTTGTCCATATCTTTCCTGAAATGTGGTGCCCAGAACAGGACACAATACTCCAGTTGAGGCTTAATCAGTGCAGAGTAGAGTGGAAGAATTACTTTTCATGTCTTGCTTAGAACACTCCTACTAATACATCCCAGAATGATGTTTGCTTTTTTTGCAACAATGTTACACTGTTGACTCATATTTACCTTGTGGTTCACTAGGACCCCCAGATCCCTTTCTGCAGTACTCCTTCCTAGGCAGTCATTTCCCATTCTCTATGTGCATCTGATTGTTCCTTCCTATATGGAGTACTTTGCATTTGTCCTTATTGATGATTCAGAGGAAAGTTGAAGAAGCCCTGCAATAGACAGCTCTGAAAAAACCTGCTCCCAGAACAAGTTTTCCCCTGACACCCACTAGTTAGCCATATTTTGTAGTGTAAATCAGAAAGGTTTAGAGCCCTTCCAATACTTTTAAAGTAATCCTCACTACGGTAATTGGATTTTCTGGTTACCCATAAACACATCCAGTCCCTCTTTGAAAGCTTCTAAGGTCATGGCCCCATTGATATCTTGTGGCTGGGAGTTCTGCAGCTTACTTAAGCACTATGTGATTTTACAATTGTGACCTTCACACAGACTCACTTTTTGGACTTCCACTTCTGCATTTGGCCCATTGAATCATGACGTGTAGAAACACATTGCAATTGCATGGTGAAAATGGTCATTACATTTATCTGTCCTGAATTGAAACTATTTATAAACGTTTCATTGCCTTGTTGTTTATTTCCCCCACTCCTGAGAATCCAAATTATGCCACTGCCTCTTTGCAGCATATGGGATACATTTTAGGACCACATTCTGAATTCAATAAAATTGGCTCCAAGCACATCACTCCAGATTTACATGTGTAAATGCTATCCGAACAGGGCTCCATTAACTTTCCTTCACCAAATTCTCCCAGTGATACACTCTGACCCCCAAGAATCTCTCCAGGCTTTGCCTGTCCAGTGTTGACAGAATCTAGAGATATAGATCATCCTCACAGGACCTGCATCCTCTCCCCGTGCAACAGTCTGTAGATATCTGGTAAGTTACAAGCCAACAGACAGTTACTTCAGCAGGGCATGGGAAGGGTTGGTGTCACAAAAGGGTGAATAATGCAAACACTAGTTTTGGACTTATATCCAGGTGAACGTGCAAGTTACTTCACCCATGCTCATGTAACAGGTGTTGGGTTTAAATTACATGCAATCACTACTGCACTTCCCTTTCCTGCACCTCAGCTCTACTCTTTGCTGAAACACGGACCAGCAGTTCTGTTGTCTCATGACATTGAAAATGCATTTGATGATTAACTTTCCAGGAGTAAATAAACCCAAGGAGATTTGGGAACTAGTCATTGATATTCCGTGTGGTCTCCTCTCACTCAGCCCCTGGCAGGGTCGGCCCCAGAGCACATGGCACCTCTAGAAATGGGACCCCTTGAGAAAACCTGACTCAGGGCATTGGGGTTTTAACACTTTGAATGTCAGATTTCTGTGTAGCTTGATTAACCCACCATGGAGGAGACACAGGGGAGGGGTTCCTAAGTCATCTAGTTCAGCCTGCCTCCAGCCCCGTCACTGAGTCACCCTGATAGCCCCGCTGAGTCCTCTGCCACTGCCAGAACAGCTGCAAATGGAAAGAGATTGACGCCTTTCCCCTTCAATTCGCATTGTGAAGATAGAGAAACCTGCCAACATACCCAGTTCCTGCCAGAAGGGGAGTCGCTGACATCAGAGGTCTTCACGGTAAAGGACAAAGAGCCATCGGAGAGGTTGCACGGGCAGTAGGCAGTATCTGTTCAGATACAGAGGCAACTGTCTTTATGAAGCCTCCTTGTACATTTCCTTGGGGGCCACGTGGCCATCGGGGAACCTCAGCTGCTTGGCTTAGCATGCATCAGCTTTAACCCCCGTCATGGTGAATGGCAAACTGCAGGAGGCCAAATCACAGGGGATGTGGTGATGCTGCCCACCTGGACTGCAGCGCCAGTCCTCCTACAGGCTCTATTTTTGGAATCCACGCTTGTCGTCACTGTTCGTATGTTTCTGATTAGTCACATGGCTCCCTCAGGGGAGGCCAAGTGGTTATGCTGATGCTGTCAGAGCTGTGTCTTGCTGAAATAAAAACAATATAGGACCAGATTTCTTCCCAGCAGCCCCCTTTCCTGCATTACAAACCCAGGGTGCAGGCCGGGGAAGGGAGATTCCACAAGGCTTTCCACATGGAAATTTCCTTCCGATCACTCCAGGACAGGAGGTCCCTTCCCTTCTCCCTGAGCAATGAAAAGGGAGAGCAAGGGTCCAGGGATCCCCAAGTTATGCATTGATGTCAGTGATCCACTGTACAGGGTAGAGGGGGTTGCACAGAGATGAGAAGTCTGGGATCCAGGGAGCTGCAGCTGGGCAGCATCATGGCAACTGAGCACTCAGAGAAAAATAATATTAAAAAAATGGATGAAAAAGGAAACATTTCAATGTAGATCAAAATTTATCATGGGCAAAAAAAACCCTCTCTGTTTTCCAGCCCAGCTCTAGCTCCAAGCATGGGCCTTGATCACTCATGTTACAGGAACACACCCCTAGGTGGCAGCACTAGCCCCCCCCCCATCAGCCTCCCGCACAGAGCAACCCCTGGATTTCTGACTGGGTGGGGCCATGCTAGCTCTTTAACAGAGGGAGCCACTGACCATCAGAGGTTTAGAGACATTGAGAGTATTTGCCTGCACCCCTGACCATCTTGGCTAACAGCTGCTGATGGACCAGTCCTCCAGGAATTTACCTAATTCTATTTGGATCACTTATAGTTTTGGCCTTCACAGCATCTCTTGGCAATGAGTACCACAGGCTGTGTGTTGTGTGAAGAAGTACTTTCTTTTATCTGTTTTAAACCCTTCCCGGTTTGTGAGCAGCAGGTAAACAAGAGCTCCGCTCCTAGTTCTAGCCAGCTTTCTATCCACCGTATAATCCATACTTCTTTAACTTGCTGGCAAGAATACTGTAGGAGTCCATATCAATAGCTTTGCTAAAGTTAAGATATATCAAGTCCATCGCTTTCGCCATATTCACAGAGCAAGGTATCTCAATATAGAAGGCAATGAGATAGGTCATACATGACTTGCACTTGGTGAATACATGTTGACTGTTCCTGATTACCTTCCTCTCCTCCAAGTGCTTCAAAATGGACTCCTTGAGGATCTGCTCCATGATTATATCAGGGGCTGAAGTGAGACTGACCGGTCTGTAATTCCCAGGGTTCTCTTTTTCCCCTTTTTTAAATATGGTCACTACATTTTCTTTTACAATCATCTGGGACCTCTCCTGATCACCACAAGTTTTCAAAGATAATGTCCAATGTTCTGGAATCTCCTCAGCCAACTCCCTCAGCACCCTCAAATACATTAGATCTGGACCAATAGACTTGTGCATGTCCAGCTTTTCTAAATAGTCCTTAACTTGTTCTTTCACCACTGAAGGCTGCTCACCTCCTCCCCATTCTGTGCTGCCCTGTGGAGCAGTCTGGGAGCTGACCTTGTCTGTGAAGATCGAGGCAAAAAAAAGCATTGAGTACTTCAGCTTTTTCCACATCCTCTGTCACTAGGTTGCCTCCCCCATTCAGTAAGGGTACCACACTTTCCCTGACCTTGTTGCTATCATACCTGTAGAAAGCCTTCTTGCTACCCTTCACATCCCTTGCTAGCTGCAAATCCAGTTGTGCTTTGTCCTTCCTAATTACACCCCTGCATGCTCAAGCAATATTTTTATACTCCTCCCTAGTCATCTGCCCGAATTTCCACTTCTTGTAAACTTCCTTTTATTGTTTTTGCTCACCAAAGGTTTTTCTGTTAAGCCAAGCTGGTCGCCTGCCATACTTCCTGTTCTTTCTGAACATCAGGATGGTTTGTTTCTGCTTCCTTAAAATACAGTCAGGTCTCCTGGACTCCTTTCACCCCTCATATTAGCCTCCCAGGGGATCCTGCCCATCAGTTCCCTATGGGAGACAAAGTCTGCTTTTCTGAAATCCAGGGTCCATGTTCTGCTGCTCTCCTTTCTTCCTTTTGTCAGGATCCTGAATGCAACCATCTCATGGTCACTACTGCCCAGGTTGTCATCCAATTCTACTTCCCCTACCATTTCTTCCCTGTTTGTGAGCAGCAGGTCAAGAGGAGCATGGCCCCTAGTTGGTTCCTGCAGCACTTGCTCTCGGAAGTTTTCCTCAACACTCTCCAAGAACTTCCTGGATTGTCTGTACACTCTTTTATTGTTCTCCCAGCAGATGTCAGGTGATTGAAGTCCCCCATGAAAACCAGGGCCTGTGATCTGGAAACTTCTGTTAGGTGTCCAAAAAAAAGCCCTTGTCTACCTCCTCCTCCTGGCCTGGTGGTTTATAGCAGACACACAGCACAACATCACCCTTGTTGCTTTTGCCTCTAAAGAAGACTCTCAACAGGCTTTTCTCCCGTTTCATACTGGAGATCTGAGCAATCAAACTGTTTTCCTACATACGGTGCAACTACTTAGCTGCTACTTAATGGGCAACAGGGGATTCCCATGTCCCCAACTATTGCATAGTTTGAGCACAGCACAATCTGTAACATAGTTATCAGTACACCACCCCGAGCAGTAGGGCAGTGCTATTAACAACATGGGGCAGATCCCAAGACCAGAAGGCACCACTGTGATCACCTATCACTCTATAGCACAGGGCAGAGACCTGGCCTGACGTAGGGCAGAGCTGTTAGAACAAAATCCTGTCGCGATTAACAATTGTCAAACATGGAGAATCTACCACGGCCCTTGGTAACTTGTTCCAATAGTTAATTATGGTTATTGTTAAAAAAAAACCACCTTAGTTCCAGTCTGAATGTGTTTCGCTTCAGCTTCCAGCCATTGGATCCTCTTATAACTTTCTCTGCTAGATTGAAGGGCCCATTGTTAAACTTTCGTTCCTCATTCAGGTAATTGCAGACTGTGATCAAGTCACCCCTGAACCTTTTCATTGTTATGCTAAATCGGTTAAGATCCTGGAGTCTATCACTCTAAAGCAGGTTTTATAATCCTTGAATCATTCCCATGGGCTCATCCCTGAACTCGCTCCAATTTCTCAAAACTCTAGACACGAGAGTTAGTCACAGGATTCCAGCACTGGTCTCACCAATGCCAAAATCAGATTTAAAATAACCTCTCTGCTCCTACTGAGATTCTCCTGGTTCTACATCACAGATTGCCCCTGCTTTTTCAGCCATAACACCACTCTGGGAGCTAATGTTCAGGTGTTTCTGCCACGCCCCCAGTCTTTTTCAGACTCACTGTTTTCCAGCATTGGGTCCACCATCCAGTAAAGATGGCCTCCATCCCTTGTTCCTAGATGTAAACCTCTACATTGATCCGTAATAAAACACATATTGCTGAGGCACAAAGTGAGTTGCCCAAGGTCACAAGGGAGTCAATGGACGAGCCTGGAATCATAGAATATCAGGGTTGGAAGGGACCTCAGGAGGTCATCTAGTCCAACCCCCTGCTCAGAGCAGGACCAATCCCCAACTAAATCATCCCAGCCAGGGCTTTGTCAAGCCTGACCTTAAAAACGTCTAAGGAAGGAGATTCCACCACCTCCCTAGGCAACGCATTCCAGTGTTTCACCATGCTCCTAGTGAAAACGTTTTTCCTAATATCCAACCTAAACCTCCCCCACTGCAATTTGAGACCATTACTCCTCCACACCATCCTCCAGATCATTAATGAAGATATTGAACAAAACAGACCCCAGGACTGACCCTTGGGGCACTCCACTTGATACTGGCTGCCAACTAGATATGGAACCATTGACCACTACCCATTGAGCCTGACAATCTAGCCAGTTTTCTATCCACCTTATCGTCACTCTGGATCGCTGAGCAGCCCTTTCCATGGCCCAGCTCTGGCTTCTCTCCTGAAGAGAGGGTGGAGTCTCAGGTAAAGAGGAGTGTCAGAAGTGGGGTGTTGGGGGAAGGGACAGGGCAGAGAGAGAGGCCTCAAATGAGAAGAAGAGGGGCATAGTTGGGGGTTACAGAGGGGGTGGGGCTTCTACATGTGTCCCGCTTTTTCCTTTGGAGAAGGTGGTCACCCTACAGTGAATGGGCTGGGCTGGGATAGGAGCCAGCCGTGCTTCTGTGCGGGAGCTGAGTACCATTTTCACCCCTTTGCATTGCTAGGGCTGCACAAACAGAGGGCCAGGGAGGGAATCTGGGTCTGAGTCTCTTGCAAGGTCTCTTGTGTGTCAGATCCACATTCACACATAACTTTTTGAATGTATTTATCCTCTCACCACCTCTGTGAGGCAGGGCAGGGCTATTATCCACCTCTACGGAGGTCACACTGGGTCAGACCAAAGGTCCATCGAACCCAGTATCCTGTCTTCAGACAGTGGCCAGTGCCAGGTGCCCCAGAAGGAATGAACAGAACAGGCAAACATCAGGAGTTCCACCCCTGTTACCCATTCCAAGCTTCTGGCAAACAAAGTCTACGAACACCATCCCTGCCCATCCTGGCTAATAGCCTTTGAGGGGCCTTTCCTCCGTGAATTTATCTAGTTCTTTTTTGAACCCTGTTATAGACTTGGCCTTCACAACATCTTGTGGGTTCTGGGACTAGCTGCTCCAAGAAGCAGTCAGTTAAGATGTCAAGAAACTTTATCTCTGCATCCTGAAGTTACATGTACCCAGTCAGTATGGGGACCGCTGAAATCCCCCATTATTATCATTAATGATTTTTTAAAATTTTAATAGCCTCTCTATTCGCCCTGAGCATTTCACAGTCACTATCACCATCCTGGGTAGGTGGTCAGTAATATATCCCTACCACTGTATTCTTAACATTAGAGCATGGAATTTCCACTCATAGAGATTCTATGGTGCAGTTTGCTTCATTGAGGATTTTTCCTTCATTTGATGGTCCACTTTCTTTATATTTGCATTACAGTCAGATGGGGGTGGATCATCAGGTGTGCAGTGCGCTGTCATCAATGGGAGAGGAGCTGCCTAACTGACTGCTCCTGGGGCTCCTGCTTTAACCATGTCTCTGACACGACTCAGACACATGCACCTGGCTGAGGGCAGAGGGAAAGGGGGGTGACTGTGTCACTTGAATAGCCCCTGAACTCAGCTGTTGGATCACGCGGTACCCAGAGAACTCAGGAAAGGCGAGGACTGGAACTGCAGAACATTCCTCAGCTTTTTCCCTGGCTCATGGGTGTTTAACCAGAGACGGGACAGGGACAGGCCAGGTACAGTGGGGAACAACCTCCATGTCCCTTCTCTTTACTGACTCCTTCAAGAGGAATTCTGAGGTTGGAGCAGCCACCGATACGGCTCTTTATGAGCAAACATCACACTGGTCCCCTGGCTCTCCATGAACACAGACAGATTGTAAACGCTGCTACCTACCTTGGTCTCCTTCCCCCAGTCTGCTAGCCTCCCTCACCAGCCCCTCTCCCATTCTTCCAGGCCTTATGCCCAATCTGAACCTCTCTTTACAGAGTGGAGTTCAGTAGATCATGTCATCTCGGATGTAAAGTTCTGAATAAAATAGGTGGCCGTGGCCTGTGTTTTTCATCTCCCATGTCACTGGCCCTGGAGCCAAGTGATGAACTGACCCTTCACTTGACAAACACCCTGATTATCCTAGCACGAAGCTGTTTGCTTTTCACGCTGTACACAATTGGGTTCATAAGTGGTGGGACAAACAGAGAGATGTAGCCCAGGAGAACCTTGAGCAATGGAGGAGAGCCCTCCTCAAATCTGTGTATCACAGACAAGCCAATCCGTGGTGTGTAGAAAAGCAGGACAGCACAGAGGTGGGAGACACATGTGTTCAGGGCCCTAAGGCACTCCGCACGGGACGCGACTTTCAGCACGGTTTTGAGGATCATCACATATGAGAGGAAGATGAACAGTGAATCTAACCCCACCACAGAGATGTTAAGAAAGAAGCCATAGATGTAGTTGACTGTAATGTCCGAACAAGCCATCTTCATGACCTCTTGGTGCAGGCAGTAGCAATGGGAGAAGACATTGGCTCGACAATATCGGAACCGTTTAAGGAGAAAGGGGAGTGGGAAGACTACAGACACCCCTCTTAGCACGAACACCAGTCCCATCTTTCCAATTCTTGGCAGGGTTAAGATAGAAGCATATCTCAGTGGGTTACAGATAGCAACGAATCGATCAAAAGCCATCAACAGGAGTATCGATGATTCAATGATTGAAAGTGAGTGAATGAAGAACAGCTGGGCAAAACAAGCATCCAGGCTGATCTCCCTAGAGTTAAACAAGAATATACCCAGGGTTGTAGGCATGGTGGATATGGATAAGGCAAGGTCTGTGACGGCCAACATGGAAAGGAAAATGTACATGGGCTCGTGGAGGCTTTGATCTGTTTTTATAATGAACAGAATGACTGAATTTCCTACTATTGAAATAACATACACTAAGCAGAAGGGGATAGAGATCCAGAGATGGAAGTCTTCCTGTCCAGGTATCCCAGTGAGAAGAAGCGGAGCAGAGCTGAATTTGGTGTCATTGACAGCTGACATAATATACTGGAGAGGTCCAAGGAGTTTTGAAATACCCTTCCTGAAAGAAAAAAAAACATGAGAGTAGATGATATTTAATGAGACATGGTTCTGATCTCAGTGCAAGTCTAGAGACTCCCAGGAGCTCAAGGAAGATTAGCTAAAGCATGGTCTTGGATTTACACCATCGATAGGAACATAGGCATTGCCAGACTAGATCAGACCTGTAGTCCCTCTAGGTTCATATGCAGTGCCCAGTACCACATGGTTCAGAAGAAGGTGAAAGAAGCCCTGAAATAGGCAGCTGTGAGATAACCTGCTCCCAAGGAGAGTTTTTCCCCAAGACCCACTAATTAGATATATATTGTAGTATAAATTAGGCAGGTTTAGAGCCCTTCTAAGAACTTTTTTGTTAAGTCCTCACTACTGTACTTGGATTTTCCGTTTACCCATATAAACATCCGGTCCCTGTTTGACACCTGTTAAGCTCTCGAGCCCATTTATATTGTTAGGCAACAGTTAAAATTTAACGAACAGCTAAGATAGAAACAGCAGAACAAGCAGGAATGCTATAATAGCATTCAGTAGCAAGGACACTGACAATTGTGAACAATTGATAAGCTTATATGGTTAATGGTTGTCCACTAATTTAGCTTTTAGAACAGAACAAACCTTCCCTTTACAGCCCACCGGATATTTGTAAGCACTTATTTTTATCCCCACCCTGCCTCCTTCCCCCGCAAGGTAGTTATAAATGTTTGATGCAGATAGGATAACCTTTATATGTACGTATTGTTTTCATTTGTATTTTTGTTTCGGGTTTTATTTTGATTTGTAATAATGTTTGTTTTCATATGTATAAATACATGTAAATACATTAACAAGAAAATGTGTAGAACTGGCCACAATGGCACCATATTTTCAAAGCTGCTTGTCAGTCTTCCCGGTACCATGAATAAACCCCCTTCAGTATTGTCTGTGCTTGCCTGATTCTTGGGGAAAAGAATCTTTTTGCTTAACAGTTTTGGCTCAGCGAGCAGGGTGTGATCGGGAATCCGCAGAGAGTTTCTCACATCCAGGAATAGAGATGAGTATCCTTTTACTTATGACCTCTAGTGCACGCCTTGGTTTGGGACACCCCTTCACACCTCTTTTTTTTTAATAGGAACCACGTATAGGACACACAGACAAGAGGACTGAATGTGCGTTTTTTTGTGGCCAAGTTTTCTGGGTGCAGGGATCACTGGAGGCGAAGGCTGAACTGCCAGGGTTTTTGGGGTGCGGGGATCGCTGGAGGCGACGGCTGCATTGCCAGGTACTGAGCACCAGAATGCGTGCTGCAGTAAAACTGAGTACAAGGGTGTGCTCAGTTGGTCTCCCCTGAAGTGCTGCTTAAGTGGGTTTCAGGAAGCTGGGATAAAATGTTGTATAAATTGCCCCAGAATGCATCAATGTTTCCCTCTCTGGGAGGGAAAATGAGGCATGCCCCAGGGTGCCCCAATCATACCCTCTAGGAAGGAGACACATTGACTGGTCCTGGGGAACCTCACTAATGCCCTCTGTGGGAGGGAGACTCATTGATTTTATAAAAGGAAAACATAAAAAAGCTTCTAAAAACGATAGCAAAAAATAAATGAAATAAGGGCATGAGTACAATGGACAGCAAGTGGTGGTCTAATCAAACCAAAAAAAATTAGAGAAGGGGATTGTAATGATAGAATGTGAATATAAAAAAAATGACAAAAGTTGGAAATACTCCAAAAGGCTCTTACAACAGAGCTAAATCAAAAGGCAGATTGCAACTGCAAGCTAAGTCAGTTTAAAGCAAAAAACAAGGCTCTAAAACAAAACTAATAAAAACCACACAACTCCTCTGCACGTCGTATTGTTGCAAGCATACAACAGAAGGGTATTTTTACTGACCCTGACTCAAAGAGCGATACTGATTAAAAACAAAATAAAATTAATTGGAAATACCTTTAAAAACAAATTCAAAATTGGAAAATGGCACACAAGGGGGAAAATCAAGATAATCGGTGGTCTGGGACAGGAGAAAACAGAGTGGCTCATAATACTGAAAAGTACACTGCTCTCAGCACAAAAGAAATGAGGGGCTTACTAAAAAAATCTCCCTAATATAAAGCCCAACCCCCCAAATTTAATATTCTGGAAAAAAGTAAGTCACCTTTTCGTTATATCCCAGGAATCTTTATATCTTAACAAAAGCTAAATGCCCTGATCTCGCATGGGCCAAAATCCCTACAAAAGAACACCGAAACGGCATTTGGGCCTCTGTTACATTTAAATCTAAATATGATATGAAACGTGCCTGCACTGAGTTTAAGGAAGCCATCCAGAAAGCCTTGGGGAACAAAGCCAGTAATTGGGGACCGATCGTGGGCTGCATACAAGACAAGAATGAGCCTGAGGCTCAATATTGTAAAAATATAAAAGGGAAATGTATCCCAGCAATGCAGGCATTGCAGACCCAAAGAAAACGAATCAGGTCTTTCTAAAAATCTTAAAGAAAGGTTTTAACTCTCACCTGCAAACAGCCCTTAATTTAAAAGTGAACCCAGGCTCTGATTATAAATCCATCTGTATGTGAGCCTCTAAATGCAAAGCCAAACAAGCTAAAGAAATAAGGACAGAGGCTACTCGCATTTCTGTGGTAACAGCAAAAAGTAATTTAGCCTGCTACGATTGTGGGTGTCTCGGGCATACCCAAAAGAACTGCAGGCGCAAGGCCCAAAAGCCTAGTCAGGGACAAAACCATGGCCAATTGAAGCCGTGCAGCACCTCCCTGCCCTTTCAATCTGGTCCTGGTCCCGTCCCCACCCTTCCCCCATCTCACATGTGTTTTGTATGTGGGAACACAGGACATTGACTGAATGCTCAAGCCAAGTACCCCTGGGCAACCGGCCACAAACAGTATGTCAACCAGCTGCCAAGCCTTACTCACAGCTAAGCAAAAAAAAACTGGTCAGGCTTTTAAATTCCATGACACAGTCGGATCCATCAACCCCCATGCACATGCCAGCCATGCACATGCCTCTGTTTCCATTACTGAATCTGGGTGTACGCTCCACCAAGGGTGCTAGGCTGGGGAGCTGGGAAATTGGCTGTTGTCTCCTGTTTGTCCTTGAGTGGTTTAGGAATAAAACACTCAGGTAGCTTAGTTGGGTGTGTGGCATCACCTGCTCTCGCGTTGGGTAACAGCGTTGCCTGGAGAAGCCAGCAGAGCAGTGTGAGAGAGGCCAGCCCAGCTGCCTGGATAAGGGGGCTCAACAGTTCCATCAGCTCCCAGATTGCACCCCAGGGGGGACAACCCATCACAGAGTTTTTACAACTAACTGATAAATTAAACATAAAAGTCACTAGGACCAGATGATATTCACCCAAGAGTTCTGCAGGAATTCAAATATCAAATTGCAGAACAATTAAGTGTGGCGTGTAACCTATCACTTAAGTCAGCCTCTGGACTAGAGGACTGCCACATAGCTAATGTGATTCTGTTTTTTAAAAAAAGGCTGCGGTGGTGATCCTGCCTGTAATTCTTGCTTCAGTACAAAGCAAACTGGTTGAAACTATGGTAAAGAACAGAATTATCAGACACATGGATGAACATGGTTTGTTCATGTTCCCACAGGGATCTGTACTGGGACCAGTGCGGTTCCACATATTCATAAATGATCTGGGAAAAGGGGTAAAAAATGAGGAGGCAAAATTTGCAGACAAGACACAATTATTCAATATACTTAACTCCAAAGTAGTTTATGATAAGTTACAAAGGGATCTCAGAAAATTTGGTGACTGGGGAACAAATTTTTTTTGCTTGACAAATACAAAGTAATGCATACAAAATGATGGTTCCAAATTAGTTGTTGCCACTCAAGAAAGAGATCTTGGAGTCTGTCAAGGTTCCTTCCCCACTCTGAACTCCAGGGTACAGATGTGGGGAGCTGCATGAAAACCTCCAAAGCTTACTTTTACCAGCTTAGGTTTAAACTTCCCCAAGGTACAAACTATTTTACCCTTTGCCCTCGGACTTCCACTGCCACCTGGAACTTTGCCTGGAATATATGTTTTACATCCTTCCCCCATGGATTCCTCCAGTAAAGGGGAGATTTTTTTCAATTGTTACGAATTACACCTTGTAGGACACGCACACAACTGCTGCGAATTATACCTGGTAGGACACGCACACAAGTGCTACGAATTACACCTGGTAGGACACGCACACAAATGCTACAAATTACACCTGGTAGGACATGCACACAAGTGCTACGAATTACACCTTGTAGGACACGCACACAACTGCTGCGAATTATACCTGGTAAGACACGCACAGTTCGAATCTAGGCTGAGGCACAGAAACAAAGTCCACAACTGCAGAGTTCCCAAAAGACACTAAGTTTATTACGCTTGAGCGTGGTGCCCCCCTGCTAGCCAGGAGGGGACCCTGAATGCAGATTATACAAAGGTTATACACTTTTTAGCAAAGCATGTTGCCCTCGTGCATCGGAAACCTTAGCCAATAAACAAACCCTTGTCTTATTTACCACCTATCCCTGCTTGGTGCATTCCTCGTGCTATACCAGTATGTTAATTACACAGCATGGTCCTAAAGCTATGCATCAGTAACTTTTATTATCAGGATGGGAGGCCTCACATCAAGGCCAAGAGACAGGGAGTTAGAGACTGACAAAAACTAGATACTGGGAGTCAAGGCAGGCTGGAGACAAGGAGGAGGATTTTCACAGGGATTCAATATCTAAGAATTACTCCTCCTGGTGTATGATGTGCTGGCATTTAAACAATGGTGGGCCCCAAACCAAAATGGAGTCACATGTGCTAACTTTTCCTTAACACAATTCACATAACTGGCATCTACCAGTTTTCGCAGCATGAGTTGAAGAACATAAGAATGGCCATAGTGAGTCAGACCAAATGTCCCTCAAGCCCAGTATCCTGTCCTCTGACAGTGGCCAATGGCAGGTGCCCCAAAGGGAATGAAAAGGCAGGTCATCATCAAGTGATCCATGCCCTGTCACCCAATCCCAGCTTCTGGCAAACTAAGGCTCGGGACATCATCCCTGCCCATCCCGGTTAATAACCATTGATGGACCTAACTTTCATGAATCTATCTACCTTCCTTTTGAACCCTATTATAGTATTGGCCTTCACAACACCCTCTTGCAAGGAGGTCCAGAGGTTGACAATGTATTCAATGAAAAAATACTTTCTTGTGTTTGATTTTAACCTGCTACCTATTAATTTCATTTGGTGGCCCCTACTTCTTATATCATGGGAACAAGTAAATAACTTTTCCTTATTTACTTTCTCCACACCACTCATGATTTTATAGACCTCTGTCATATTCCCCCCTTTGTTGCCTCAAGCTGAAAAGTCCCACTCTTATTAATCTCTCTAAATATGGAAGCCGTTCTATCCCCCTAATCATTTTTGTTGCCCTTTTCTGAACCTTTTCCAATTCCAATACATCTTTTTTGATATGGGACAACCACATCTGCACGCAGTATTCAAGGTGTGAGCATATCATGGATTTATATAGAGGCAACATGATATTTTCTGTCTTATTATCTATCGCTTTCTTGATGATTCCCAACATTCTGTTTGCTTTTTTGACTGCCGCTGCTTGTTGACTGGATGATTTCAGAGAACTATCCACAATGACTCCAAGATCTCTTTCTTGAGTGGTAACAGCTAATTTCGACCCCATCGTTGTAGATGTGTAGTTGAGATTATGTTTTCCAATGTGTATTACTTTGCATTTAGCAACATTAAAATGCATCTGCCATTTTGTTGCCCAGTCACCCAGTTTTGTGCGATCCTTTAGTAGCTCTTCACGGTCTGCCTGAGACTTAACTATCTCGAGTAGTTTTGTATCATCTGCCAATTTTGCCACCTCACTGTTTACCCCTTTTTCCAGATCATTTATGAATATTTGAAATAGGACTGGGCCCAGTACAGATCCCTGGGCGACACCACTATTTACCTCTCTCCATTCTGAAAACTGACCATTTATTCCTACCCTTTGTTTCCTATCTTTTAAGCAGTTACTGATCCAGGAGACAACCTTCCTTCTTACCCCATGAGTGCTGTTTTCTTAAGCGCCTTTGGGGAGGGAACTTGTCAAAGGCTTTCTGGATCACCTTTGACCACATGTTTGTTCCCCCCTCAAAGAATTATAATCAATTGGTGAGGCAGGATTTCCCTTTGAAAAGCTGTGTTGAGTCTACCCAACAAATCATGTTCATCTATGTGTCTGATAATTCTGTTCTTTATGAGTTTCAGCCAATTTGCTTGGTACTGAAGTTGGCCTGTGTTGCCAGTGTCAGTTCTGGAGCCTATTTTAAAAATCAGCATCTCACCTGATGTACACAGGAAAGACTTTTCTACTAAAGCTTGTTACATCCCTTTCTATGAAGATATTCTGCACCACCCAAGGGGGTCTTGCCCCTTCCCGTTTGAGAAGCTCTGGACGAGATAATGTATTCGCTCCTTCTGGCCTTTAGTTTTTTGACTCTATAAATCATTGTCTTGAGTGGATCTTTATCTTGGCTGCAAGCTGAACAAGTTGCTATTCTGAATATTCAAAGGCATTCAAGGATAGATGCTCACCAAGAAGAACTGGTATTGTCACAGTAAAACAAAGATATATGGTCCCTTTCCCCTCCCTTCTTTGGGGGAATCTCATGTTGTTCCATTCTTTGAATTGGGAACAATGTCCCTTCCATGCTAAATGCTTCTCACCATGGAGGTCTGCTTTCACTCCTCAGTTTCTTCCCTTCAGGTGCTTGTGACCAGCGTGATACAGTCACCCCAGCCTCCCTAAAACAAATAGGTTTATTAAGAAGCAGAAAAAAGCATTAAGAAATTTAAAAATATCAGGCAGCTCTCATATGTTTACACTCATCTGTCTCATGTATCACTGCAAGCTAAGTTAGACAGGTTTGCTCTGGAGATACAGGAACAGAACTGGCCCAACTTACGTTCTTTTGGGATGCCAAAGAGCTCCTGGTACCCAGCCTAGTTTCCCAGTGTCCCTGAGAGCATCTTCCCCTCTGTTTGCCCCTTTCTTGCAGAAGCAGCCTTTGCTGAATCCTCTGTGAGCCTGGGCCCAGTCACCATAGCTCTGAGCCATGGCCATGTTACAGGGCCAAATGGTGAAGCTGATCTTTGTGCTCAGACGGCTTTCTCCCAGCTAGATGTCTAAGATGAGACATCCCCCCCCGCCCCGTGTCTGTTGATCCGTTGCTTGACAGTTAGACCTCATGACACGCCAAATCTCACCTCAGACACAAGTCCAGTAACTTTGCTGAACCTCCCAGCCATCCCATGATGCTCCAACTCTCCCTCATAAATCCACATCCTATCCCACACTGTTACACCTAAGCACCCCCACCTCTGCCACAGACACCAAGGGGTGGATTCATGGAGCTTCCCAGAGGCCAGCTGTCACAGGAGGCTGTGGTAAGAAGCCTTTTATAGACAAAGGTCAGAGGTGTTGGTCTCTGAAACCCTGACACCGCCCTGATCTTACGCTCTCAGAGTATTTGTGCATCCTTCCATGTATTTATCCTCTCGCTACTGCTGTGAGGCCCCACCTCCTGCCTCGTCTTTTTGCACCAGGCGCTTCCTCCTACTCCTCCACTTCCACCAAGCCTCCTCCCCTTCGCTAGGCAGCAGCTAGGCCATGGTGAGAGGTGCCCTAAGAGCACAGACTACTATAGGGAGGCCAGACTCTCCACCTTCCCTAGGCGGTGCATACTGGGGGCTGTGGATACAGGCTGGGGGATCTTTTGGACCCTTCAGCCTAATGCCAAGGACAGGAGGAGGGTCTGGGGCTCCTCACAGTGGCTCTGGATCCCTGAGCAGCCCTTTCCATGGCCCAGCTCTGGCTTCTCTCCTGAAGAGAAGGTGGAGTCTCAGGTAAAGAGGAGTGGCAGCAGTGGGGTGTTGGGGGAAGGGACAGGGCAGAGAGAGGGGACTCAAATGGGAAGAAGAGGGGCATGGTTGGGGGTCACAGAGGGGGTGGGGCTTCTGCATGTGTGCTGCTTTTTCACTGTGATCACCCTACAGTGAATGGGCTGGGCTGGGATAGGAGCCAGCCGTGCTTCTGTGCGGGAGCTGAGTACCATTTCCACCCCTTTGCATTGCTAGGGCAGCAAAAACAGAGGGGCCAGGGAGGGAATATGGGCCTGAGTCTCTTGCAAGGTCTCTTGTGTGTCAGACTCTCATTGCCACATAACTTTTTGAATGTATTTATCCTCTCGCCACCTCTGTGAGGCAGGGCAGGGCTATTATCCACCTCTACGGAGGCCACACTGGGTCAGGCCAAAGGTCCATCGAACCCAGTATCCTGTCTTCAGACTCTGTGAATTTATCTCGTTCTTTTTGGAACCCTGTTATAGGCTTGGCCTTCACAACTTCTTGTGGTTCCCAGGACTAGCTGCTCCAAGAAGCAGTCAGTTAAGGTGTCAAGAAACTTTATCTTGGCATCCCGTCCTGAAGTGACATGGTCCCAGTCAGTATGGGGACAGTTGAAATCCCCCATTACTATGATGAATGATTTTTTAAAAATTTTAATAGCCTTTTTCCCTGGCTCATGGGTGTTTAACCAGAGACGGAACAGTGACAGGTCAGGTACAGTGGGGAACAACATCCACATCCCTTCTCTTTACTGACTCTATCAAGAGGAATTCTGAGGTTGGAGCAGGCACCGATGTGGCTCTTTATGAGCAAACATCACACTGGTCCCCTGGCTCTCCAGACAGATTGTAAACCTTGCTACCTTCCTTGGTCTCCTTCTCCCAGTCTGCTAGCCTCCCTCACCAGCCCCTCTCCCATTTTTCCAGGCCTTATACCCAATCTGAACCTCTCTTTACAGAGTGGAGTTCAGTAGATCATGTCATCTCGGATGTAAGGTCCTGAATAGAATAGGTGGCCGTGGCCCGTGTTTTTCATCTCCCATGTCACTGGCCCTGAGGCCAAGTGATGAACTTTCCCTTCACTTGACAAACACCCTGATTATCCTAGCATGAAGCTGTTTGCTTTTCACGCTGTACACAATTGGGTTCATAAGTGGTGGGACAAACAGAGAGATGTAGCCCAGGAGAACCTTGAGCAATGGAGGAGAGCCCTCCTCAAATCTGTGTATCACAGCCAAGCCAATCCGTGGTGTGTAGAAGAGCAGGACAGCACAGAGGTGGGAGACACATGTGTTCAGGGCCCTAAGGCACTCCGCACGGGACGCGACTTTCAGCACTGTTTTGAGGATCATCACATATGAGAGGAAGATGAACAGTGAATCTAACCCCACCACGGAGATGTTAAGAAAGAAGCCATAGATGTAGTTGACTGTGATGTCCGAACAAGCCATCTTCATGACCTCTTGGTGCAGGCAGTAGCAATGTGAGAGGACATTGGCTCGACAATATCGGAACCGTTTAAGGAGAAAGGGGAGTGGGAAGATTAAGGTCACTCCTCTTAGCACGAACACCAGTCCCATCTTTCCAATTCTTGGCAGGGTTAAGATAGAAGCATATCTCAGTGGGTTACAGATAGCAACGAATCGATCAAAAGCCATCAACAGGAGTACCGATGATTCAATGAATGAAAGTGAGTGAATGAAGAACAACTGGGCAAAACAAGCATCCAGACTGATCTCCCTAGAGTTAAACAAGAATATACCCAGGGTTGTAGGCATGGTGGATATGGATAAGGCAAGGTCTGTGACGGCCAACATGGAAAGGAAAATGTACATGGGCTCGTGGAGGCTTTGATCTGTTTTTATAATAAACAGAATGACTGAATTTCCTACTATTGAAATAACATACACTAAGCAGAAGGGGATAGAGATCCAGAGATGGAAGTCTTCCTGTTCAGGTATCCCGGTGAGAAGGAGCAGAGCAGAGCTGAATTCGGTGTCATTGACTGCTGACATAATATACTGGAGAGGTCCAAGGAGTTTTGAAATACCCTTCCTGAAAGAAAAAAAAACATGAGAGTAGATGATATTTAATGAGACATGGTTCTGATCTCAGTGCAAGTCTAGAGACTCCCAGGAGCTCAAGGAAGATTAACTAAAGCATGGTCTTGGATTTACACCATCGATAGGAACATAGGCATTGCCAGACTAGATTAGACCTGTAGTCCATCTAGGCTCATATCCAGTACCCAGTACCACATGGTTCAGAAGAAGGTGAAAGAAGCCCTGAAATAGGCAGCTGTGAGATAACCTGCTCCCAGGAAGAGTTTGTCCCCAAGACCCACTAATTAGACATCTATTGTAGTGTAAATTAGCCAGGTTTAGAGCCCTTCTAAGAGCTTTGTTGCTAAGTCCTCACTACTGTAATTGGATTTTCTGTTTACTCATATAAACATCCAGTCCCTGTTTGACACCTGTTAAGCTCTCGAGCCCATTGATATTGTTAGGCAACAGTTAAAATTTCGCTAACAGCTAAGATAGAAACAGCAGAACAAGCAGGAATGCTATAGTAGCATTCAGTAGCAAGGACACTGACAACTGTGAACAATTGATAAGCTTATATGGTTCATGCTTGCCCACTAATGTAGCTTTTAGAAGAGAACAAACCCTCCCTTTACAGCCCACTGGATATTTGTAAGCACTTATTTTTACCCCCACCCTGCCTCATTCCCCCGCAAGGTAGTTATAAATGTTTGATGCAGATAGGATAACCTTTATATGTACGTATTGTTTTCATTTTTATTTTTGTTTCGGGTTTTATTTTGATTTGTAATAATGTTTGTTTTCATATGTATAAATACATGTAAATACATTAACAAGAAAATGTGTAGAACTGGCCACATTGGCACCATATTTTCGAAGCTGCTTGTCAGTCTTCCCGGTACCATGAATAAACCCCCTTCAGTATTGTCTGTGCTTGCCTGATTCTTGGGGAAAAGAATCTTTTTGCTTAACAGTTTTGGCTCAGCGAGCAGGGTGTGAACGGGAATCCGCAGAGAGTTTCTCACGTCCAGGAATAGAGATGAGTATCCTTTTACTTACGACCTCTAGTGCACGCCTTGGTTTGGGACACCCCTTCACACCCCTTTTTTTTAATAGTAACCACGTATAGGACACACAGACAAGAGGACTATATGTGTGTGTGTTTGTGGCCAAGTTTTCTGGGTGCAGGGATCACTGGAGGCGAAGGCTGCACTGCCAGGGTTTTTGGGGTGTGGGGATCGCTGGAGGCGACGGCTGCATTGCCAGGTACTGAGCACCAGAATGTATGCTGCAGTAAACAGAAGGGTATTTTTACTGACCCTGACTCGAGGAGCGATACTAATAAAAAACAAAATAAAATTAAAGGGAAACACCTTAAAAAAAAATTCAAAATTGGAACCTGGCACACAAGAGGGAAAATCAAGATAATGGGTGGTCCGGGACAGGTGAAAACAGCCTGGCTCATAATACTGATAAGTACACTCCTCTCAGCACAAGGGAAATGAGGGGCTTACTAAAAAATCTCCCTAATCTAAAACCCAAACCCCCAAATTAAACGTTCTGGAAAAAACTAAGCCACCTATACGTTACATCCCAGGAATCTTTATATCTTAACAAAAGCTAAATGCCCTGATCTATCATGGGCCTAAATCCTTACAAAAGAACACCGAAACGGCATTTGGGCCTCTGTTACATTCAAATCTTGAAATGATATGACCCGTGCCTGCACTGAGTTTAAGGAAGCCATCCAGAAAGCCTTGGGGAACAAAGCCAGTAATTGGGGACCGATCATGGGCTGCATGCAAGACAAGAATGAGGCTGCGGCTCAGTATTTTAAAAATATAAAAGGGAAATGTATCCCAGGAATGCAGGCATTGCAGACCCAAAGAAAACGAATCAGGCCTTTCTAAAAACCTTAAAGAAAGGTTTTAACTCTCACCTGCAAACAGCCCTTAATTTAAAAGTGAACCCAGGCTCTGATTATTAATCCATCTGTATGTGGGCCTCTAAATGCAAAGCCAAACAAGCTAAAGAAATAAGGACAGAGGCTACTCGCGTTTCTGTGGTAACAGCAAAAAGTAATTTAGCCTGCTACGATTGTGGGTGTCTCGGGCATACCCAAAAGAACTGCAGGCGCAAGGCCCAAAAGCCTAGTCAGGGACAAAATCATGGCCAATTGAAGCCGTGCAGCACCTCCCTGCCCTTTCAATCTGGTCCTGGTCCCGTCCCCACCCTTCCCCCATCTCACATGTGTTTTGTATGTGGGAACACAGGACATTGACTGAATGCTCAAGCCAAGTACCCCTGGGCAACCGGCCACAAACGGTATGTCAACCAGCTGCCAAGCCTTACTCACACCTAAGCAAAAAAAAACTGGTCAGGCTTTTAAATTCCATGACATGGTCGGATCCATCAACCCCCCCCCCACCACACACACACGCTTTTGCCTGTAAGTACTGCTAATGCAAATATAAATCCCTCGAGGCCACACTTACAGGCATGGATAAGGGGCCAGCCATGCACATGCCTCTGTTTCCATTACTGACCTCCCCCTCCCTACTACTAAACAGGATATTACTATTCTGGGGAGAAGGTGCGCAACTCACAGCTTATTAAAGCTATCCTCTTCCTATAAAATCTAATCTCTTCTTCTGGACTCAGTCTTTTCTTTACATAGCTCCAAATGCACAGGGGACTATTTTGGGCATGGACGTCCTCTGCGACCTTGCAGTAATTCTTAACCTCACTCAAAGTACAGTTCCGAATAAACATATGTGTACTCATACCATTCCTCTCCGTGATAATACATTTCTTTCTTCTCTTGCACTGCCAAATCTGAGGCTTTCCCTTGGGATACCTCGAACCCTTTTCCCAGGTGTTATGTCCCAGATTCCCCTGGGTTTGGGCAAAAAATAAGCTGTCTTGCAGTTCAATGCCTGCTCATCTTTGCCCACCCATCCAAGTTACCAGTCAACTCCCTTTTTTTAAGGTCAGGCTTGACAAAGCCCTGGCTGGGATGATTTAGTTGGGGATTGGTCCTGCTTTGAGCAGGGGGTTGGACGAGATGACCTCCTGAGGTCCCTTCCAACCCTGATATTCTATGATATTCTCTTCCCACTCCCTCCACCTACCAGGCAATACCCCGCACACCTAAGGCTGCAACCTGAACAAGCTGCTATTCTGCTATACTTCAGCAAGGCATACTGGTTCCTTGTGGAAGTGCACCTTCTTAATCCCAGGACCCTCCAGAAACCCCCTCTTGGGCGGATGTACAGGAGGGAAATCAGGTCATGGTAAGAACATATAACCCCCCTGTTTCCATAAAATACGTAGCACCCAGGAATGGCATGCTGTCAGACATGGAGCTGAGCTGCCATTATGTATGAAGATGTTTAACCCAGTTCTTGGGATGTTTGCTGTAGAGCTATATTGGGTTAACGATTGGGATGTTTACGTTATGGCTCTATTGGCTGAAACCATTATGGCTCTTCCTAGTTTCATAGCAGGCTGCTGGAAAACAAGCAGGAGGGGAAGCAACCGTTCAAGAATAGGCATTTCTCAGTCAGCACTTCAGGGAGGTCGAGAGATAGAACTGGAGCTACAAGCTGGGAAGAGCCTATTTCTGGGTTCCAGCCACATCACACAGCTTGTTTTGGCCAGTGCTGTGAGTCTGGCAAGAGGTGGGACAGCTGCTTTGGGAAGCGCTGTAGACTGACAGGCACAGAAACCTCCGGGGATATCTGAAGGCCTCGGCCTGCCTGGGTCCCCATCAGAGTAGGAGGGTTTGGAGGTCAGTGATGTGCACAAACTGCTGTTTGAAAACCCTCTGATTCTCCCATATTACGCTTTCTTCCTGCTGTTCAGATTAAAGAGTAGTTTGGGTTAAGAAGGCTGGTTGGTCCCTCATCTCACCACGGGTCACAGACTCCCAAAGAGAAGAACCAGAGGATGCAGTCTGAGGGTGGGAGGATGGCGAGATTCTACCCCATGAGAGGGAAGGCTACTTTCCCTGACATCTGTCACTCGGAGACCAGAGAGGGGGGTGAGATGCAGGTAGCCCTGTAACTCTTAGTGATATCTACAGAGCAGAGATGCTGGAGCCCTCAGCCATTCAGATAACAGAAATATGCCTTATCTCAGCTGTTACCACAGAGCAACACAGCTCTGAATACCTGCGTTCATAATCAATCCAAATAATAAAATCTTTGAAAATATATTTGCTGATTCAATTTCCAGGAGCAAATAAACCTGTGGCAATATATTGAAATACAGACTGATATTTCATGGGTTCTCCAGTCACTCAGCCCCTGGCAGGATCGGGCCCAGAGCACACCGTACTTCCAGAAATGGGACTCACTGATAAAGTCTCACTGGGGATATTGCAGTTTTTTAACACTTCAAGTTCTCTTTGAATGTCAGATTTGTGTGTAGCTTCAATAGCCCCTTGAGGAGCTTGGGCAGGTGTAGTGGAGGGGTTCCCAAGTTCCCCAGTTCTACCAGCCTTTCACTGAGTCAACCCAACAACCCAGCTGAGTCCTCTGACACCGCACAGAACATCGACACATGAAAACAGCTTGCAGCCTTTCCCCTCCACTTTGCATTTGTAAGGTAGCAAAACCTGCCAACGTACCCAATTCCTACTAGAAGGGGAGCCGCTGACACCAGAGGTCTTCACCCTAAAGGACAAGGAGGCATCAGAGAGGTAGCACGGGCAGCAGGCAGTCTCTGTTCAGATAGGGAGGCAGCTGTCTTTATGAAGCGTGCTTGCATATTCCCTTGGGGGGTCACTTGGCCATCAGGGATCCTCAGCTGCTTGGCTCAGTGTGCACCAGCTGTAACCCCCATCACGGCCAATGGCAAAGCGCAGGAGGCCAAATCACAGGGGATTTGCGGTGATCCTACCCAACTGGACTGCAGGCCAGCCCTGCTGCAGGCTCTATTCCTGGAAACTGGGCTTCTCATCACTGTTCCTATTGTTCGGGTAAGTCCCTCGAGGGCAACTGGGCGGTAATGATGATGCTGTCACAGCTGTGATCTTGCTGAAATAAATAATAGTAATAATACTAATACTTAATAGAGGATCAGATTTCTCCCCGGCAGCCCCCTTTCCTGCATTACACACCCAGGGTGCAAGCTCGGAAAGGGAGAGTCTACAAGGCTGCATACGTGGAAATTTCCTTGGATCCTTCCAGTAGGATATAAACTTCCTCTCCATTAGGGTGGTTAAGTGCTGGAATAAATTGCCCAGGGAGGTTGTGGAATCTCCATCAGTGTAATTTCTAAGAGCAGGTTAGACAAACACCTGTCAGGAATGGTCTCGATAATACTTAGATTTTCCATGAGCACAGGAGTCTGGACTTGATGACCTCTTGAGGTCCCTTCCAGTCCTGCAGTTCTCCCTGAGGCATAACAGGAGGCCCCAGGATCCAGGGGGACCCAAAGTTATACACACATTTCAGTGACCACTGGTAGCTAGGCCACCTCCCCACAATCTCTGGGCCTCCACAACTGCTCTAGGACCCTCTCCAGCTCCCGGATAGCACAGGTTCATCAGAGATGTGTGACCTGGGCCTATCACAGTAGCCACTGCCCCCAGGATCTGCTGAAGGAGCATTGTACAGGGTGGAAGGGGCTGTACAGTGATGGGAAGGCTGCTTAGAGGAGCGGATGGACACAATACCCCAGCCCTAGACTGGTCAGGAGGTTTCAATCTTTCCATGCCCAGAGTGCAGCCATAGACTCCATCAGTGCAACCTTCATTTATGTTATGAGGGAGAGGCAGATGGAAAGTCTGCAATTTCTCTTGGGGATCCATAAGCTCATAGGTCATTCAAAGGTCACAGCCTATCTATTCCACATTGAGTGGAAGGTGACCTATATTAATGAGCTTCCATTGTGCAGATCTATGTGCGGTGCAAGATGGTATGAATCTGGGTGTACGCTCCACCAAGGGTGCTAGGCTGGGGAGCTGGGAAATTGGCTGTTGTCTCCTGTTTGTCCTTGAGTGGTTTAGGAATAAAACACTCAGGTAGCTTAGTTGGGTGTGTGGCATCACCTGCTCTCGCGTTGGGTAACAGCGTTGCCTGGAGAAGCCAGCAGAGCAGTGTGAGAGAGGCCAGCCCAGCTGCCTGGATAAGGGGGCTCAATAGTTCCATTGGCTCCCAGACTGCACCCCAGGGGGACAACCCATCACAGAGTTTTTACAACTAACTGATAAATTAAACATAAAAGTCACTAGGACCAGATGATACTCACCCAAGAGTTCTGCAGGAACTCAAATATCAAATTGCAGAACAATTAAGTGTGGCGTGTAACCTATCACTTAAGTCAGCCTCTGGACCAGAGGACTGGCACATAGCTAATGTGATGCTGGTTTTTAAAAAAAGGCTGCGGTGGTGATCCTGTCACTGACAAGGCCTGTAATTCTTGCTTCAGTACAAAGCAAACTGGTTGAAACTATGGTAAAGAACAGAATTATCAGACACATGGATGAACATGGTTTGTTCATGTTCCCACAGGGATCTGTACTGGGACCAGTGCGGTTCCACATATTCATAAATGGTCTGGGAAAAGGGGTAAAAAATGAGGAGGCAAAATTTGCAGACAAGACACAATTATTCAATATACTTAACTCCAAAGTAGTCTATGATAAGTTACAAAGGGATCTCAGAAAATTTGGTGACTGGGGAACACATTTTTTTTGCTTGACAAATACAAAGTAATGCATACAAAATGATGGTTCCAAATTAGTTGTTGCCACTCAAGAAAGAGATCTTGGAGTCTGTCAAGGTTCCTTCCCCACTCTGAACTCCAGGGTACAGATGTGGGGAGCTGCATGAAAACCTCCAAAGCTTACTTTTACCAGTTTAGGTTTAAACTTCCCCAAGGTACAAACTATTTTACCCTTTGCCCTCGGACTTCCACTGCCACCTGGAACTTTGCCTGGAATATATGTTTTACATCCTTCCCCCATGGATTCCTCCAGTAAAGGGGAGATTTTTTTCAATTGTTACGAATTACACCTTGTAGGACACGCACACAACTGCTGCGAATTATACCTGGTAGGACACGCACACAAGTGCTACAAATTACACCTGCTAGGACACGCACACAAGTGCTACGAATTACACCTTGTAGGACACGCACACAACTGCTGCGAATTATACCTGGTAGGACACGCACAGTTCGAATCTAGGCTGAGGCACAGAAACAAAGTCCACAACTGCAGAGTTCCCAAAAGACACTAAGTTTATTACGCTTGAGCGTGGTGCCCCCCTGCTAGCCAGGAGGGGACCCTGAATGCAGATTATACAAAGGTTATACACTTTTTAGCAAAGCATGTTGCCCTCATGCATCGGAAACCTTAGCCAATAAACAAACCCTTGTCTTATTTACCACCTATCCCTGCTTGGTGCATTCCTCGTGCTATACCAGTATGTTAATTACACAGCATGGTCCTAAAGCTATGCATCAGTAACTTTTATTATCAGGATGGGAGGCCTCACATCAAGGCCAAGAGACAGGGAGTTAGAGACTGACAAAAACTAGATACTGGGAGTCAAGGCAGGCTGGAGACAAGGAGGAGGATTTTCACAGGGATTCAATATCTAAGAATTACTCCTCCTGGTGTATGATGTGCTGGCATTTAAACAATGGTGGGCCCCAAACCAAAATGGAGTCACATGTGCTAACTTTTCCTTAACACAATTCACATAACTGGCATCTACCAGTTTTCGCAGCATGAGTTGAAGAACATAAGAATGGCCATAGTGAGTCAGACCAAATGTCCCTCAAGCCCAGTATCCTGTCCTCTGACAGTGGCCAATGGCAGGTGCCCCAAAGGGAATGAAAAGGCAGGTCATCATCAAGTGATCCATGCCCTGTCACCCAATCCCAGCTTCTGGCAAACTAAGGCTCGGGACATCATCCCTGCCCATCCCGGTTAATAACCATTGATGGACCTAACTTTCATGAATCTATCTACCTTCCTTTTGAACCCTATTATAGTATTGGCCTTCACAACACCCTCTTGCAAGGAGGTCCAGAGGTTGACAATGTATTCAATGAAAAAATACTTTCTTGTGTTTGATTTTAACCTGCTACCTATTAATTTCATTTGGTGGCCCCTACTTCTTATATCATGGGAACAAGTAAATAACTTTTCCTTATTTACTTTCTCCACACCACTCATGATTTTATAGACCTCTGTCATATTCCCCCCTTTGTTGCCTCAAGCTGAAAAGTCCCACTCTTATTAATCTCTCTAAATATGGAAGCCGTTCTATCCCCCTAATCATTTTTGTTGCCCTTTTCTGAACCTTTTCCAATTCCAATACATCTTTTTTGATATGGGACAACCACATCTGCACGCAGTATTCAAGGTGTGAGCATATCATGGATTTATATAGAGGCAACATGATATTTTCTGTCTTATTATCTATCGCTTTCTTGATGATTCCCAACATTCTGTTTGCTTTTTTGACTGCCGCTGCTTGTTGACTGGATGATTTCAGAGAACTATCCACAATGACTCCAAGATCTCTTTCTTGAGTGGTAACAGCTAATTTCGACCCCATCGTTGTAGATGTGTAGTTGAGATTATGTTTTCCAATGTGTATTACTTTGCATTTAGCAACATTAAAATGCATCTGCCATTTTGTTGCCCAGTCACCCAGTTTTGTGCGATCCTTTAGTAGCTCTTCACGGTCTGCCTGAGACTTAACTATCTCGAGTAGTTTTGTATCATCTGCCAATTTTGCCACCTCACTGTTTACCCCTTTTTCCAGATCATTTATGAATATTTGAAATAGGACTGGGCCCAGTACAGATCCCTGGGCGACACCACTATTTACCTCTCTCCATTCTGAAAACTGACCATTTATTCCTACCCTTTGTTTCCTATCTTTTAAGCAGTTACTGATCCAGGAGACAACCTTCCTTCTTACCCCATGAGTGCTGTTTTCTTAAGCGCCTTTGGGGAGGGAACTTGTCAAAGGCTTTCTGGATCACCTTTGACCACATGTTTGTTCCCCCCTCAAAGAATTATAATCAATTGGTGAGGCAGGATTTCCCTTTGAAAAGCTGTGTTGAGTCTACCCAACAAATCATGTTCATCTATGTGTCTGATAATTCTGTTCTTTATGAGTTTCAGCCAATTTGCTTGGTACTGAAGTTGGCCTGTGTTGCCAGTGTCAGTTCTGGAGCCTATTTTAAAAATCAGCATCTCACCTGATGTACACAGGAAAGACTTTTCCACTAAAGCTTGTTACATCCCTTTCTATGAAGATATTCTGCACCACCCAAGGGGGTCTTGCCCCTTCCCGTTTGAGAAGCTCTGGACGAGATAATGTATTCGCTCCTTCTGGCCTTTAGTTTTTTGACTCTATAAATCATTGTCTTGAGTGGATCTTTATCTTGGCTGCAAGCTGAACAAGTTGCTATTCTGAATATTCAAAGGCATTCAAGGATAGATGCTCACCAAGAAGAACTGGTATTGTCACAGTAAAACAAAGATATATGGTCCCTTTCCCCTCCCTTCTTTGGGGGAATCTCATGTTGTTCCATTCTTTGAATTGGGAACAATGTCCCTTCCATGCTAAATGCTTCTCACCATGGAGGTCTGCTTTCACTCCTCAGTTTCTTCCCTTCAGGTGCTTGTGACCAGCGTGATACAGTCACCCCAGCCTCCCTAAAACAAATAGGTTTATTAAGAAGCAGAAAAAAGCATTAAGAAATGTGGTTTAAAAATATCAGGCAGCTCTCATATGTCTACACTCGTCTGTCTCATGTATCACTGCAAGCTAAGTTAGACAGGTTTGCTCTGGAGATACAGGAACAGAACTGGCCCAACTTACGTTCTTTTGGGATGCCAAAGAGCTCCTGGTACCCAGCCTAGTTTCCCAGTGTCCCTGAGAGCATCTTCCCCTCTGTTTGCCCCTTTCTTGCAGAAGCAGCCTTTGCTGAATCCTCTGTGAGCCTGGGCCCAGTCACCATAGCTCTGAGCCATGGCCATGTTACAGGGCCAAATGGTGAAGCTGATCTTTGTGCTCAGACGGCTTTCTCCCAGCTAGATGTCTAAGATGAGACATCCCCCCCCCCGCCCCGTGTCTGTTGATCCGTTGCTTGACAGTTAGACCTCATGACACGCCAAATCTCACCTCAGACACAAGTCCAGTAACTTTGCTGAACCTCCCAGCCATCCCATGATGCTCCAACTCTCCCTCATAAATCCACATCCTATCCCACACTGTTACACCTAAGCACCCCCACCTCTGCCACAGACACCAAGGGGTGGATTCATAGAGCTTCCCAGAGGCCAGCTGTCACAGCAGGCTGTGGTAAGAAGCCTTTTATAGACAAAGGTCAGAGGTGTTGGTCTATGGAACCCTGACACCGCCCTGATCTTACGCTCTCAGAGTATTTGTGCATCCTTCCATGTATTTATCCTCTCGCTACTGCTGTGAGGCCCCACCTCCTGCCTCGTCTTTTTGCACCAGGCGCTTCCTCCTACTCCTCCACTTCCACCAAGCCTCCTCCCCTTGGCTAGGCAGGAGCTAGGTCATGGTGAGAGGTGCCCTAAGAGCACAGACTACTATAGGGAGGCCAGACTCTCCACCTTCCCTAGGCGGTGCATACTGGGGGCTGTGGATACAGGCTGGGGGAACTTTTGGACCCTTCAGCCTAACGCCAAGGACAGGAGGAGGGTCTGGGGCTCCTCACAGTGGCTCTGGATCCCTGAGCAGCCCTTTCCATGGCCCAGCTCTGGCTTCTCTCCTGAAGAGAAGGTGGAGTCTCAGGTAAAGAGGAGTGGCAGCAGTGGGGTGTTGGGGGAAGGGACAGGGCAGAGAGAGGGGACTCAAATGGGAAGAAGAGGGGCATGGTTGGGGGTCACAGAGGGGGTGGGGCTTCTGCATGTGTGCTGCTTTTTCACTGTGATCACCCCACAGTGAATGGACTGGGCTGGGATAGGAGCCAGCCGTGCTTCTGTGCGGGAGCTGAGTACCATTTCCACCCCTTTGCATTGCTAGGGCAGCAAAAACAGAGGGCCCAGGGAGGGAATATGGGCCTGAGTCTCTTGCAAGGTCTCTTGTGTGTCAGACCCTCATTGCCACATAACTTTTTGAATGTATTTATCCTCTCGCCACCTCTGTGAGGCAGGGCAGGGCTATTATCCACCTCTACGGAGGCCACACTGGGTCAGACCAAAGGTCCATCGAACCCAGTATCCTGTCTTCAGACTCTGTGAATTTATCTCGTTCTTTTTGGAACCCTGTTATAGGCTTGGCCTTCACAACTTCTTGTGGTTCCCAGGACTAGCTGCTCCAAGAAGCAGTCAGTTAAGGTGTCAAGAAACTTTATCTTGGCATCCCGTCCTGAAGTGACATGGTCCCAGTCAGTATGGGGACAGTTGAAATCCCCCATTACTATGATGAATGATTTTTTAAAAATTTTAATAGCCTTTTTCCCTGGCTCATGGGTGTTTAACCAGAGACGGAACAGTGACAGGTCAGGTACAGTGGGGAACAACATCAACATCCCTTCTCTTTACTGACTCTATCAAGAAGAATTCTGAGGTTGGAGCAGGCACCGATATGGCTCTTTATGAGCAAACATCACACTGGTCCCCTGGCTCTCCAGACAGATTGTAAACGTTGCTACCTTCCTTGGTCTCCTTCTCCCAGTCTGCTAGCCTCCCTCACAAGCCCCTCTCCCATTTTTCCAGGCCTTATACCCAATCTGAACCTCTCTTTACAGAGTGGAGTTCAGTAGATCTTGTCATCTCGGATGTAAGGTCCTGAATAGAATAGGTGGCCGTGACCCGTGTTTTTCATCTCCCATGTCACTGGCCCTGGGGCCAAGTGATGAACTTTCCCTTCACTTGACAAACACCCTGATTATCCTAGCATGAAGCTGTTTGTTTTTCACGCTGTACACAATTGGGTTCATAAGTGGTGGGACAAACAGAGAGATGTAGCCCAGGAGAACCTTGAGCAATGGAGGAGAGGCCTCCTCAAATCTGTGTATCACAGCCAAGCCAATCTGTGGTGTGTAGAAGAGCAGGACAGCACAGAGGTGGGAGACACATGTGTTCAGGGCCCTAAGGCACTCCGCACGGGACGCGACTTTCAGCACTGTTTTGAGGATCATCACATATGAGAGGAAGATGAACAGTGAATCTAACCCCACCACGGAGATGTTAAGAAAGAAGCCATAGATGTAGTTGACTGTGATGTCCGAACAAGCCATCTTCATGACCTCTTGGTGTAGGCAGTAGCAATGTGAGAGGACATTGGCTCGACAATATCGGAACCGTTTAAGGAGAAAGGGGAGTGGGAAGATTAAGGTCACTCCTCTTAGCACAAACACCAGTCCCATCTTTCCAATTCTTGGCAGGGTTAACATAGAAGCATATCTCGGTGGGTTACAGATAGCAACGAATCGATCAAAGGCCATCAACAGGAGTACCGATGATTCAATGAATGAAAGTGAGTGAATGAAGAACAACTGGGCAAAACAAGCATCCAGACTGATCTCCCTAGAGTTAAACAAGAATATACCCACGGTTGTAGGCATGGTGGATATGGATAAGGCAAGGTCCAACATGGAACGGAAAATGTACATGGGCTCGTGGAGGCTTTGATCTGTTTTTATAATAAACAGAATGACTGAATTTCCTACTATTGAAATAACATACACTAAGCAGAAGGGGATAGAGATCCAGAGATGGAAGTCTTCCTGCCCAGGTATCCCGGTGAGAAGGAGCACAGCAGAGCTGAATTCGGTGTCATTGACAGCTGACATAATATACTGGAGAGGTCCAAGGAGTTTTGAAATACCCTTCCTGAAAGAAAAAAAAAACATGAGAGTAGATGATATTTAATGAGACATGGTTCTGATCTCAGTGCAAGTCTAGAGACTCCCAGGAGCTCAAGGAAGATTAGCTAAAGCATGGTCTTGGATTTACACCATCGATAGGAACATAGGCATTGCCAGACTAGATTAGACCTGTAGTCCATCTAGGCTCATATCCAGTACCCAGTACCACATGGTTCAGAAGAAGGTGAAAGAAGCCCTGAAATAGGCAGTTGTGAGATAACCTGCTCCCAGGAAGAGTTTGTCCCCAAGACCCACTAATTAGACATCTATTATCGTATAAATTAGGCAGGTTTAGAGCCCTTCTAAGAGCTTTGTTGCTAAGTCCTCACTACTGTAATTGGATTTTCTGTTTACTCATATAAACATCCAGTCCCTGTTTGACACCTGTTAAGCTCTCGAGCCCATTGATATTGTTAGGCAACAGTTAAAATTTCGCTAACAGCTAAGATAGAAACAGCAGAACAAGCAGGAATGCTATAGTAGCATTCAGTAGCAAGGACACTGACAACTGTGAACAATTGATAAGCTTATATGGTTCATGCTTGCCCACTAATGTAGCTTTTAGAAGAGAACAAACCCTCCCTTTACAGCCCACTGGATATTTGTAAGCACTTATTTTTACCCCCACCCTGCCTCCTTCCCCCGCAAGGTAGTTATAAATGTTTGATGCAGATAGGATAACCTTTATATGTACGTATTGTTTTCATTTTTATTTTTGTTTAGGGTTTTATTTTGATTTGTAATAATGTTTGTTTTCATATGTATAAATACATTAACAAGAAAATGTGTAGAACTGGCCACATTGGCACCATATTTTCGAAGCTGCTTGTCAGTCTTCCCGGTACCATGAATAAACCCCCTTCAGTATTGTCTGTGCTTGCCTGATTCTTGGGGAAAAGAATCTTTTTGCTTAACAGTTTTGGCTCAGCGAGCAGGGTGTGATCGGGAATCCGCAGAGAGTTTCTCACATCCAGGAATAGAGATGAGTATCCTTTTACTTATGACCTCTAGTGCACGCCTTGGTTTGGGACACCCCTTCACACCCCTTTTTTTTAATAGTAACCACGTATAGGACACACAGACAAGAGGACTGAATGTGCGTGTGTTTGTGGCCAAGTTTTCTGGGTGCAGGGATCACTGGAGGCGAAGGCTGCACTGCCAGGGTTTTTGGGGTGTGGGGATCGCTGGAGGCGACGGCTGCATTGCCAGGTACTGAGCACCAGAATGTATGCTGCAGTAAACAGAAGGGTATGTTTACTGACCCTGACTCAAGGAGCGATACTAATAAAAAACAAAATAAAATTAATGGGAAACACCTTAAAAAACAAATTCAAAATTGGAACCTGGCACACAAGAGGGAAAATCAAGATAATGGGTGGTCCGGGACAGGTGAAAACAGACTGGCTCATAATACTGATAAGTACACTCCTCTCAGCACAAGGGAAATGAGGGGCTTACTAAAAAATCTCCCTAATCTAAAACCCAAACCCCCAAATTAAATGTTCTGGAAAAAAACTAAGCCACCTATACGTTACATCCCAGGAATCTTTATATCTTAACAAAAGCTAAATGCCCTGATCTATCATGGGCCTAAATCCTGACAAAAGAACACCGAAACGGCATTTGGGCCTGTGTTACATTCAAATCTTAAAATGATATGACCCGTGCCTGCACTGAGTTTAAGGAAGCCATCCAGAAAGCCTTGGGGAACAAAGCCAGTAATTGGGGACCGATCATGGGCTGCATGGAAGACAAGAATGAGGCTGCGGCTCAGTATTTTAAAAATATAAAAGGGAAATGTATCCCAGCAATGCAGGAATTGCACACCCAAAGAAAACGAATCAGGCCTTTCTAAAAACCTTAAAGAAAGGTTTTAACTCTCACCTGCAAACAGCCCTTAATTTAAAAGTGAACCCAGGCTCTGATTATTAATCCATCTGTATGTGGGCCTCTAAATGCAAAGCCAAACAAGCTAAAGAAATAAGGACAGAGGCTACTCGCGTTTCTGTGGTAACAGCAAAAGTAATTTAGCCTGCTACAATTGTGGGTGTCTCGGGCATACCCAAAAGAACTGCAGGCGCAAGGCCCAAAAGCCTAGTCAGGGACAAAACCATGGCCAATTGAAGCCGTGCAGCACCTCCCTGCCCTTTCAATCTGGCCCTGGTCCCGTCCCCACCCTTCCCCCATCTCACATGTGTTTTGTATGTGGGAACACAGGACATTGACTGAATGCTCAAGCCAAGTACCCCTGGGCAACCGGCCACAAACGGTATGTCAACCAGCTGCCAAGCCTTACTCACACCTAAGCAAAAAAAAACTGGTCAGGCTTTTAAATTCCATGACATGGTCGGATCCATCAACCCCCCCCACCCTCCCCCTCCCCACGCTTTTGCCTGTAAGTACTGCTAATGCAAATATAAATCCCTCGATATATAAATCCCTTATACCCAATCTGAACCTCTCTTTACAGAGTGGAGTTCAGTAGATCATGTCATCTCGGATGTAAGGTCCTGAATAGAATAGGTGGCCGTGGCCCGTGTTTTTCATCTCCCATGTCACTGGACCTGGTCCCAAGTGATGAAATTTCCCTTCACTTGACAAACACCCTGATTATCCTAGCATGAAGCTGTTTGCTTTTCACGCTGTACACAATTGGGTTCATAAGTGGTGGGACAAACAGAGAGATGTAGCCCAGGAGAACCTTGAGCAATGGAGGAGAGGCCTCCTCAAATCTGTGTATCACAGCCAAGCCAATCTGTGGTGTGTAGAAGAGCAGGACAGCACAGAGGTGGGAGACACATGTGTTCAGGGCCCTAAGGCACTCCGCACGGGACGCAACTTTCAGCACTGTTTTGAGGATCATCACATATGAGAGGAAGATGAACAGTGAATCTAACCCCACCACGGAGATGTTAAGAAAGAAGCCATAGATGTAGTTGACTGTGATGTCCGAACAAGCCATCTTCATGACCTCTTGGTGCAGGCAGTAGCAATGTGAGAGGACATTGGCTCGACAATATCGGAACCGTTTAAGGAGAAAGGGGAGTGGGAAGATTAAGGTCACTCCTCTTAGCACAAACACCAGTCCCATCTTTCCAATTCTTGGCAGGGTTAAGATAGAAGCATATCTCAGTGGGTTACAGATAGCAACGAATCGATCAAAGGCCATCAACAGGAGTACCGATGATTCAATGAATGAAAGTGAGTGAATGAAGAACAACTGGGCAAAACAAGCATCCAGACTGATCTCCCTAGAGTTAAACAAGAATATACCCGCGGTTGTAGGCATGGTGGATATGGATAAGGCAAGGTCTGTGACGGCCAACATGGAAAGGAAAATGTACATGGGCTCGTGGAGGCTTTGATCTGTTTTTATAATAAACAGAATGACTGCATTTCCTACTATTGAAATAACATACACTAAGCAGAAGGGGATAGAGATCCAGAGATGGAAGTCTTCCTGCCCAGGTATCCCGGTGAGAAGGAGCAGAGCAGAGCTGAATTTGGTGTCATTGACAGCTGACATAATATACTGGAGAGGTCCAAGGAGTTTTGAAATACCCTTCCTGAAAGAAAAAAAAAACATGAGAGTAGATGATATTTAATGAGACATGGTTCTGATCTCAGTGCAAGTCTAGAGACTCCCAGGAGCTCAAGGAAGATTAGCTAAAGCATGGTCTTGGATTTACACCATCGATAGGAACATAGGCATTGCCAGACTAGATTAGACCTGTAGTCCATCTAGGCTCATATCCAGTACCCAGTACCACATGGTTCAGAAGAAGGTGAAAGAAGCCCTGAAATAGGCAGTTGTGAGATAACCTGCTCCCAGGAAGAGTTTGTCCCCAAGACCCACTAATTAGACATCTATTATCGTATAAATTAGGCAGGTTTAGAGCCCTTCTAAGAGCTTTGTTGCTAAGTCCTCACTACTGTAATTGGATTTTCTGTTTACTCATATAAACATCCAGTCCCTGTTTGACATCTGTTAAGCTCTCGAGCCCATTGATATTGTTAGGCAACAGTTAAAATTTCGCTAACAGCTAAGATAGAAACAGCAGAACAAGCAGGAATGCTATAGTAGCATTCAGTAGCAAGGACACTGACAACTGTGAACAATTGATAAGCTTATATGGTTCATGCTTGCCCACTAATGTAGCTTTTAGAAGAGAACAAACCCTCCCTTTACAGCCCACTGGATATTTGTAAGCACTTATTTTTACCCCCACCCTGCCTCCTTCCCCCGCAAGGTAGTTATAAATGTTTGATGCAGATAGGATAACCTTTATATGTACGTATTGTTTTCATTTTTATTTTTGTTTAGGGTTTTATTTTGATTTGTAATAATGTTTGTTTTCATATGTATAAATACATTAACAAGAAAATGTGTAGAACTGGCCACATTGGCACCATATTTTCGAAGCTGCTTGTCAGTCTTCCCGGTACCATGAATAAACCCCCTTCAGTATTGTCTGTGCTTGCCTGATTCTTGGGGAAAAGAATCTTTTTGCTTAACAGTTTTGGCTCAGCGAGCAGGGTGTGATCGGGAATCCGCAGAGAGTTTCTCACATCCAGGAATAGAGATGAGTATCCTTTTACTTATGACCTCTAGTGCACGCCTTGGTTTGGGACACCCCTTCACACCCCTTTTTTTTAATAGTAACCACGTATAGGACACACAGACAAGAGGACTGAATGTGCGTGTGTTTGTGGCCAAGTTTTCTGGGTGCAGGGATCACTGGAGGCGAAGGCTGCACTGCCAGGGTTTTTGGGGTGTGGGGATCGCTGGAGGCGACGGCTGCATTGCCAGGTACTGAGCACCAGAATGTATGCTGCAGTAAACAGAAGGGTATGTTTACTGACCCTGACTCAAGGAGCGATACTAATAAAAAACAAAATAAAATTAATGGGAAACACCTTAAAAAACAAATTCAAAATTGGAACCTGGCACACAAGAGGGAAAATCAAGATAATGGGTGGTCCGGGACAGGTGAAAACAGACTGGCTCATAATACTGATAAGTACACTCCTCTCAGCACAAGGGAAATGAGGGGCTTACTAAAAAATCTCCCTAATCTAAAACCCAAACCCCCAAATTAAACGTTCTGGAAAAAACTAAGCCACCTATACGTTACATCCCAGGAATCTTTATATCTTAACAAAAGCTAAATGCCCTGATCTATCATGGGCCTAAATCCTTACAAAAGAACACCGAAACAGCATTTGGGCCTCTGTTACATTCAAATCTTGAAATGATATGACCCGTGCCTGCACTGAGTTTAAGGAAGCCATCCAGAAAGCATTGGGGAACAAAGCCAGTAATTGGGGACCGATCATGGGCTGCATGCAAGACAAGAATGAGGCTGCGGCTCAGTATTTTAAAAATATAAAAGGGAAATGTATCCCAGCAATGCAGGAATTGCACACCCAAAGAAAACGAATCAGGCCTTTCTAAAAACCTTAAAGAAAGGTTTTAACTCTCACCTGCAAACAGCCCTTAATTTAAAAGTGAACCCAGGCTCTGATTATTAATCCATCTGTATGTGGGCCTCTAAATGCAAAGCCAAACAAGCTAAAGAAATAAGGATAGAGGCTACTCGCGTTTCTGTGGTAACAGCAAAAGTAATTTAGCCTGCTACGATTGTGGGTGTCTCGGGCATACCCAAAAGAACTGCAGGCGCAAGGCCCAAAAGCCTAGTCAGGGACAAAACCATGGCCAATTGAAGCCGTGCAGCACCTCCCTGCCCTTTCAATCTGGTCCTGGTCCCGTCCCCACCCTTCCCCCATCTCACATGTGTTTTGTATGTGGGAACACAGGACATTGACTGAATGCTCAAGCCAAGTACCCCTGGGCAACCGGCCACAAACGGTATGTCAACCAGCTGCCAAGCCTTACTCACACCTAAGCAAAAAAAAACTGGTCAGGCTTTTAAATTCCATGACATGGTCGGATCCATCAACCCCCCCCCCACCACCACACACACACGCTTTTGCCTGTAAGTACTGCTAATGCAAATATAAATCCCTCGAGGCCACACTTACAGGCATGGATAAGGGGCCAGCCATGCACATGCCTCTGTTTCCATTACTGACCTCCCCCTCCCTACTACTAAACAGGATATTACTATTCTGGGGAGAAGGTGCGCAACTCACAGCTTATTAAAGCTATCCTCTTCCTATAAAATCTAATCTCTTCTTCTGGACTCAGTCTTTTCTTTACATAGCTCCAAATGCACAGGGGACTATTTTGGGCATGGACGTCCTCTGCGACCTTGCAGTAATTCTTAACCTCACTCAAAGTACAGTTCCGAATAAACGTATGTGTACTCATACCATTCCTCTCCGTGATAATACATTTCTTTCTTCTCTTGCACTGCCAAATCTGAGGCTTTCCCTTGGGATACCTCGAACCCTTTTCCCAGGTGTTATGTCCCAGATTCCCCTGGGTTTGGGCAAAAAATAAGCTGTCTTGCAGTTCAATGCCTGCTCATCTTTGCCCACCCATCCAAGTTACCAGTCAACTCCCTTTTTTTAAGGTCAGGCTTGACAAAGCCCTGGCTGGGATGATTTAGTTGGGGATTGGTCCTGCTTTGAGCAGGGGGTTGGACGAGATGACCTCCTGAGGTCCCTTCCAACCCTGATATTCTATGATATTCTCTTCCCACTCCCTCCACCTACCAGGCAATACCCCGCACACCTAAGGCTGCAACCTGAACAAGCTGCTATTCTGCTATACTTCAGCAAGGCATACTGGTTCCTTGTGGAAGTGCACCTTCTTAATCCCAGGACCCTCCAGAAACCCCCTCTTGGGTGGATGTAGAGGAGAGAAATCAGGTCATGGTAAGAACATATAACCCCGGGGTACTTCAGCCAAAATACTCCGGCACGCACATGGTATTGGCCCATACAAAAACCTCTGTAATAGTTCAAAACATTCCAACATAAGTTCATAAAACCAAAATTAAAATATATAAACAAATTCATTTTGTTTATAGTGTATCCTTTTAAATGTAAAAAGAAAAGGAGTACTTGTGGCACCTTAGAGACTAACCAATTTATTTGAGCATGAGCTTTCGTGAGCTACAGCTCACTTCATCAGATGTTTACCGTGGAAACTGCAGCAGACTTTATATACACACAGAAATCATGAAACATGATTTCTGTGTGTATATAAAGTCTGCTGCAGTTTCCACGGTAAACATCTGATGAAGTGAGCTGTAGCTCACGAAAGCTCATGCTCAAATAAATTGGTTAGTCTCTAAGGTGCCACAAGTACTCCTTTTCTTTTTGCGAATACAGACTAACACGGCTGTTCCTCTGAAACCTTTTAAATGTGACTCCCCATTTTAATCCTGCTGTCAAACATATCTGATATAGCCTCCTGGGACCTGCCCTTGGTACATGTAACACAAAATACCTGTTTCAAAGCTGGCCAGTATGTGCAACTCCCTACAAAAGGCAGCTGCAAATGAGTAAAAAAAAGAAACACTTGGCTTACCCCCAGACCAAACCACCTGGGACCTATCATGCTTACAAAAGCGGACAGTTACATCGTGCATTCCTGTCCCACCCTTCGTCCTTTAACCTTGGTCTCTTCTGTTGTTGTGGATGTCCTTCCTCTTGCAAATGGTAAAATTGCTGTACAAGTATCCACTCCTCAGTGGTGTTTCATCACTGCTGCATTTTATTACATGTACGAACCATTACAGTGCCTGCAAATTACTAACTCATTTATCCCAGGGAATGTGCACCTCCCCAGCCATATGTTCACTAAAATAACAGCGGCTCCTCAATAATATAACAACCTATACCTAAACAATACACTGGTTCCACTGGCCAAAAAGCTACTACTCAAAGTGGTCCTGGCTGCTGCATCTGCGTTTGTCACCGTTCATAACCACATCACCAAAGGTCGCATTCAAATCCAACTCTCCAATCAAACTATCACCCATCTAAAAATCTCATTCATAATGCATGCTACATCCCCATCTCCCAATGAACTATTGTCCAACCAACAATTTCTGCTGCTTCTATATTTGTGTTACTAACCTCTCTGGTCACGTGTGAGTACTTTAAACACAGGCTTAAAAATCTTACTATGTTTCTTACCTTTACCCCCTTCCCTCAATTCCCCTCTCCCTCCTCCCTCCCACTTCCTTTGGGCAGCCCTAAAACAAGTCATGCATATCAAAGCATTTAAAGTATTAACTTTATCTCATCTAAAAGTTCAATATGTCAACAGGAGGGCATTGTCAGGCAAAAGTTAAAATTTAGCTCACAGCTAAGACAAACACCACAGAACAAGCAGGAATGCTTCAGTAGCATTCAGTAGCAAGGACCCGGACAATTGTAAACAATTGATAAGCTTATATGGTCAATGCCCTCCTGGTAACTCAGGTCTTAGAACAGAACAAACCCTCCCTTCACAGCCCCCTGGATATCTGTAAGCACTCATCCCTACCTCCCCGCACTCCGCCTCCTTCCCCCGCAAGGTAGTCATAAACGTTTGATGCAATTAGGATAAACTCTATATGTACGTACTGTTCCTATTTTTATCTTTGTTCACCGTTCTCTCTTGATTTGTAACAATGTCTGTCTCTGTATGTACAAATAAATGCAAATAAATTAATAAGAAAATGTATATAACTGGCCCCTATGGCACCATATTTTCAAAGCTGCTTGTCAGTCTTCCCCGTACCATGAATAAACCCCCTTCAGTATTGTCTGGGCTTGCCTAATTCTTGGGGGGAAAAAAACCTTTTGCCTAACAACATCTTGTTGTTGGGAGTTCTGCAGCCTACTTGAACACTGTGTGATTTTGCAGTTGTGACTTTCCACTGATACCCCTTCTGGCCCTCCACTTTGGAGTGTGGCCCACAGTACCATGACATGTGCGTAAACACATGGCAAGTGCATAGTGAAAATGGTCATTGTATTCACCTGTCCTGCACTGAAGCTATTTATTAATGTGTTTCCTTCATGGGCAGAGGGTAAGGAAGGCAAGGGAAGGCAGGCTGCTCTTGGTCTGGTGCTGGGGCTGGCAGCTGGGTCCACGTGGCTGCCTGGACCCTGAGCTCCAGGGCCAGAGAGGCTGGGGCTGCACCTCAAATTGGGAGCAGGGAGGCTGGGGAGCTTGGTGTGCTCTGGGGCTGGGGGCAATAGTCTGGGGAACGGCCTGTTGCGGCGGTTGAGGGGCTGGCTTGGCTCCATGGGGAGTTGTGGAAGGGGCGGGGCTGGCGGCCTGCCTCTCCCAGTTGAGGCTTCAACACCACCCATGGTTTCCTTGACTAATTTTTTATATATATTATTATTATATTATACATAGATTAGATAGAAAGATTATTTTCTCCACTCCTCAGATTCTACATTATGCCATTGTCTCTTTGCGGTAGAGGGATAAATTCTTAGGGCCAGTTTCTTAATTCAGTAATAATGACTTCAACTGCATCACTCCAGATTTATATGTGTAAATTCGACCAGAACTAGGCCCGAATACATTTCTCTACCAAATGCTCCCAGTGATACACTCTGACTTAGAAGAATGCCTTCATAGAGAAGCTGAAGTGCTTTGCCTGGCCAATGTTGACTGACTCCAGAGAGTCTGATCATCCTACAGGCTTCATTTTATCCTCACAGGATCTGCATCCTCTCCCCATGCAAGTGTCGGTAGGTATTTGGCAAGTTACAAGCAAACATAGTCAGACGGGCAGGGGAGGGGTTGGCGTCACAAGGTGAATAGTGCAAACACTAGGTTTGCACTTATATCCAGTTGAGTGTGCAAGTTACTTCAGCCATGCTCATGTAAGAGATGATAGGTGTCAATTACATACAACCCTTATTACACTCCCCTATCCTGCACCTCAGCTCTATTCTTTGCTCCTTTGCTGAAACACTGACCAGCAATTCGGTTCTCTTAGGACGTCTTTAAAAGGTATTGCAGTGTTATTGAGTGCATGACCCTGAATATAAGTGTTAGAAACAGTTTTTGGTACTTCCACCGTACTTCCAGAAATGGGACCCACTGATAAAATCTCATTGGGGATATTGCGGTTCTTTAACACTTCAAGTTCTCTTTGAATGTCAGATTTGTGTGTAGCTTCAATAGCCCCTTGAGGAGCTTGGACAGGTGTAGTGGAGGGGTTCCCAACTTCCCCAGTTCTACCAGCCTTTCACTGAGTCAACCCAACAGCCCAGCTGAGTCCTCTGACACGGCACAGAACATCGACACATGAAAACAGCTTGCAGCCTTTCCCCTCCACTTTGCATTTGTAAGGTAGCAAAACCTGCCAACGTACCCAGTTCCTGCTAGAAGGGGAGCCGCTGACACCAGAGGTCTTCACCCTAAAGGACAAGGAGGCATCAGAGAGGTAGCATGGGCAGCAGGCAGTCTCTGTTCAGATAGGGAGGCAGCTGTCTTTATGAAGCGTGCTTGCATATTCCCTTGGGGGGTCACTTGGCCATCAGGGATCCTCAGCTGCTTGGCTCAGTGTGCACCAGCTGTAACCCCCATCACGGCCAATGGCAAAGCGCAGGAGGCCAAATCACAGGGGATTTGCGGTGATCCTACCCAACTGGACTGCAGCTCCAGCCCTGCTGCAGGCTCTATTCCTGGAAACTGGGCTTCTCATCACTGTTCCTATTGTTCGGATTAGTCCCTCGGGGGCAGCTGAGCGGTAATGATGATGCTGTCACAGCTGTGATCTTGCTGAAATAAATAATAGTAATAATACTGATACTTAATAGAGGATCAGATTTCTCCCCGGCAGTCCCCTTTCCTGCATTACACACCCAGGGTGCAAGCTCGGAAAGGGAGAGTCTACAAGGCTGCATACTTGGAATTTCCTTGCATCCTTCCAGTAGGATATAAACTTCCTCTCCGTTAGGGTGGTTAAGTGCTGGAATAAATTGCCCAGGGAGGTTGTGGAATCTCCATCAGTGTAATTTTTAAGAGCAGGTTAGACAAACACATGTCAGGAATGGTCTTGATAATACTTAGATTTTCCATGAGCACAGGAGTCTGGACTTGATGACCTCTTGAGGTCCCTTCCAGTCCTGCAATTCTCCCTGAGGCATAACAGGAGGCCCCAGGATCCAGGGGGACCCAAAGTTATACACAGATTTCAGTGACCACTGGTAGCTAGGCCACCTCCCCACAATCTCTGGGCCTCCACAACTGCTCTAGGACCGTCTCCAGCTCCTGGATAGCACAGGTTCATCAGAGATGTGTGACCTGGTCCTATCACAGTAGCCACTGCCCCCAGGAACTGCTGAAGGAGCATTGTACAGGGTGGAGTGGGCTGCACAGAGATGGGGAGCCTGGTTAGAGTAGCGGATGGACACAATACCCCAGCCCTAGACTGGTCAGGAGGTTTTGAACTTTCTATACCCAGAGTGCAGCCATAGACTCCGTCAGTGCAACCTTCATTATGTTGTGAGGGAGAGGCAGATGGAAAGTCTCCAATTTCTCTTGGGAATCCATAAGCTCAGTTCCGTAAACAAAAGTCACAGCCTATCTATTCCACATTGAGTGGAAGGTGACCTCTATTAATGAGCTTGCATTGTGCAGATCTCTGTGCGGTGCAAGATGGTATGAATCTGGGTGTACGCTCCACCAAGGGTGCAAGGCTGGGGAGCTGGGAAATTGGCTGTTGTCTCCTGTTTGTCCTTGAGTGGTTTTGGAATAAAACACTCAGGTAGCTTAGTTGGGTGTGTGGCATCACCTGCTCTCGCGTTGGGTAACAGCGTTGCCTGGAGAAGCCAGCAGAGCAGTGTGAGAGAGGCCAGCCCAGCTGCCTGGATAAGGGGGCTCAACAGTTCCATCGGCTCCCAGATTGCACCCCAGGGGGGACAACCCATCACAGAGTTTTTACAACAAACTTCTCTGACAACATCTTCTCAATGTGCAGAGGTAGTCAAAAGAAAAGCTAGCTGAATATTGGGAACCAGAGGTGGTGGATATAAAATGCCAGGACAGGCTAAGCCTCCCCTGGTGCAGCTGTGACCTCCGGACACCAGTTGTGGGGTGTGCACAGGGAAATTTTTGCTTATTTTTATGTGCCATGTCAGTTCCAGTGTGGCTGAGGAGGCAGAATGTGCTACTCAGTTTCCTGGGTTCATTTGTAATCTCCGTGCACTCAATGGAGATTACTGATGAACCCAGGAAGCTGAGTTGGCCAATCCGACTCTGCTTTGCTGGTGACACAGCCAGCCTCTCCAGGCCCTGTTATCACCCAACACGACAGTAGGTGGTGCCACACACCCAATTAAGATGCCTGAGTGCTTTACCAAAGCCAATCGCACACAGGCAGAAGACAACAGCCAATTTCCCAGCTCCCCTGCCTTGCGCCCTTGCTGGTGTATTAACCCAGAATTATACTCTCTTGCACTGCACAGGTGTCTGTACACCGGGAAAGATATGCAACAGCCTTTGAACACAGAGCTGAGATTTTCCCCAGACACATTACTCAAAACATGCTGGTAAATAAAAAGCGTAAAACAAATTTACGCATGAATTGTACTTGGTTGATTAATAACCCTGGCATAGGTGTGGCAGTGAGATGACTAGCAGGGCCTTTCTGTAATTCTGGAGATTCCACGGAGTTCTATGAATCGTGGTTCCCCCTCTCCCCCACTGTCATTGCCTTTACCTCTACTTTAAAATATGTATGAATAACTTTGACGTTATCCAAAACCTTAATTAGTTTACTGGCTTTATATTTTTCCTTATTCTTATGCTTTAGATTGTATTTGAGCTTTGACATTTGATTCTGTTTTCCCATGATCCAAATGCAATTTCATACTTATTGGCAAAGAGTGAACTTTGCCTGGAATATATGTTTTACATCCTTCCCCCCTAGATTCCTCCAGTAAAGGGGAGATTTTTTTTCAATTCACATAACTGGCATCTACCAGTTTTTGCAGCATGAGTTGAAGAACATAAGAATGGCCATAGTGAGTCAGACCAAACATCCATCAAGCCCAGTATCCTGTCCTCTGACAGTGGCCAATGGCAGGTTCCCCAAAGGGAATGAACAGACAGGTTATCATCAAGTGATCCATGCCCTGTCACCCAATCCCAGCTTCTGGCAAACTTAGGCTAGGGACACCTGCCCATCGCGGTTAATAACCATTGATGGACCTAACTTTCATGAATCTATCTAGCTTCCTTTTGAACCTGTTATAGTATTGGCCTTCACAACACCCTCTTGCAAGGAGGTTCAGAGGTTGACAGTGTGTTGCATGAAAAAAATACTTTCTTGTGTTTGTTTTAAACCTGCTACCTATTAATTTCATTAGGTGGCCCCTAGTTCTTATATAACGGGAACAAGTAAATAACTTTTCATTATTTACTTTCTCTATACCACTCATGATTTTGTGGACCTCTATCATATCCCCCCCCCCCCTTTGTTGCCTCTTTTCCAAGTTGAAAAGTCCCAGTCTTATTAATCTATCCTCATACGGAAGCTGTTCTATACCTCTAATCTAATCTATTCGCTCCTTCTGGCCTTTAATATTTTGACTCTATGAATCATTGTCTTGAGTGGATCTTTATCTTGGCTGCAAGCTGAACACGCTGCTATTCTGAATATTCAAAGGCACTCAAGGATAGACGCTCACCAAGAAGAACTGATATTGTCACAGTAAAACAAAGATATATGGTCACTTTCCCCTCCCTTCTTTAGGGGAATCTCATGTTGTTCCACTCTTTGAAGTGGGAACAATACCCCTTCTATGCTAAATGCTTCTCACCACGCAAGTCTGACTGCACTCCTCAGTTTCTTCCATTCGGGTGCTTGTGACCAGCGCGATACAGTCACCCCAGCCTCCTTAAAACAAATAGGTTTATTAGCAAGCAGAAAAAAGCATTAGGAAAAGTGGTTAAAAATAGCTTGCAGTGATACATGAGATAGATGAATGTAGTCACATGAGAGCTGCCTGTTAAGTTAGACAGGTTTGCTCTGGAGATACAGGAACAGAACTGGCCCAACTTACATTCTTTTCGGATGCCAAGGAGCTCCTGGTACCCAGCCTAGTTTCCCAGTGTCCCTAAGAGCATCTTCCCCTCTGTTTGCCCCTTTCTTGTGGAAGCAGCCTTTGCTGAAACCTCTGTGAGCATGGGCCCAGTCACCATAGCTCTGAGCCATGGCCATGTTACAGGTTACATGAAGCTGATCTTTGTGCTCAGACAGTTTTCTCCCAGCCAGATGCCTCAGGTAATGAGGAGTGGCAGGAGTGGGGTGTTGGGGGAAGGGACAGGGCAGAGAGAGGGTCGTCAAGTGAGAAATAGAGGGGCATAGTTGGGGGTCACAGAGGGGGTGGGGCTTCTGCATGTGTCCCGCTTTTTCCTTTGGAGAAGGTGGTCAGCCTACAGTGAATGGGCTGGGCTGGGATAGGAGCCAGCCGTGCTTCTGTGCGGGAGCTGAGTACCATTTTCACCCCTTTGCATTGCTAGGGCTGCACAAACAGAGGGGCCAGGGAGGGAATCTGGGTCTGAGTCTCTTGCAAGGTCTCTTGTGTGTCAGATCCACATTCACACATAACTTTTTGAATGTATTTATCCTCTCACCAACTCTGTGAGGCAGGTTAGGGCTATTATCCAGCTCTATGGAGGCCATTCTGGGTCAGACCAAAGGTCCATCGAACACAATATCCTGTCTTCAGACAGTGGCCAGTGCCAGGTGCCCCAGAAGGAATGAACAGAACAGGCAAACATCAGGTGTTCCACCCCTGTTACCCATTCCAAGCTTCTGGCAAACAAAGGCTATGAACACCAACCCTGCCTATCCTGGCTAGTAGCCTTTGAGGGGCCTTTCCTCCGTGAATTTATCTATTTTTTTTTAACCCTGTTGTAGACTTGGCCTTCACAACATCTTGTGGGTTCCCGGACTAGCTGCTCTAAGAAGCAGTCAGTTATGGTGTCAAGAAACTTTATCTCGGCATCCTGTCCTGAAGTGACATGTACCCAGTCAGTATGGGGACAGCTGAAATCCCCTATTATTATCATTAATGATTTTTTAAAATTTTAATAGCCTCTCTAATTGCCCTGAGCATTTCACAGTCACTATCACCATCCTGGGTAGGTGGTCAGTAATATATCCCTACCACTGTATTCTTAACATTAGAGCATGGGATTTCCACTCATAGAGATTCTATGATACAGTTTGCTTCATTGAAGATTTTTCCTTCATTTGATGGTCCACTTTCTTTCACAAATAGTGCAGCTCCCTCACCAGCATTACCTATTCTGTTCATTCAATATATTTTGCATTACAGTCAGATGGGGGTGGATCATCAGGTGTGCAGTGCGCTGTCATCAATGGGAGAGGAGCTGCCTAACTGATTGCTCCTGGGGCTCCTGCTTTAACCATGTCTCTGACACAACTCAGACACATGCACCTGGCTGAGGGCAGAGAGAAAGGGGGGTGACTGTGTCACTTGAATAGCCCCTGAACTCAGCTGTTGGATCACGCGGTACCCAGAGCACTCAGGAAAGGCGAGGACTGGAACTGCAGAACATTCCTCAGCTTTTTCCCTGGCTCATGGGTGTTTAACCAGAGACGGGACAGGGACAGGCCAGGTACAGTGGGGAACAACCTCCACGTCCCTTCTCTTTACTGACTCCTTCAAGAGGAATTCTGAGGTTGGAGCAGCCACCGATACGGCTCTTTATGAGCAAACATCACACTGGTCCCCTGGCTCTCCATGAACACAGACAGATTGTAAACGCTGCTACCTGCCTTGGTCTCCTTTCCCCAGTCTGCTAGCCTCCCTCACCAGCCCCTCTCCCATTCTTCCAGGCCTTATGCCCAATCTGAACCTCTCTTTACAGAGTGGAGTTCAGTAGATCTTGTCATCTCGGACGTAAGGTCCTGAATAGAATAGGTGGCCGTGGCCCGTGTTTTTCATCTCCAATGTCACTGGCCCTGGAGCCAAGTGATGAACTTTCCCTTCACTTGACAAACACCCTGATTATCCTAGCACGAAGCTGTTTGCTTTTCACGCTGTACACAATTGGGTTCATAAGTGGTGGGACAAACAGAGAGATGTAGCCCAGGAGAACCTTGAGCAATGGAGGAGAGCTCTCCTCAAATCTGTGTATCACAGCCAAACCAATCTCTGGAGTGTAGAAGAGTAGGACAGCACAGAGATGGGAGACACATGTGTTCAAGGCCCTAAGGCACTCCGCACGGGACGCAACTTTCAGCACTGTTTTGAGGATCATCACATATGAGAGGAAGATGAACAGTGAATCCAACCCCACCATGGAGACTGTAAGAAAAAAGCCATAGATGTAGTTGACTGTGATGTCCGAACAAGCCATCTTCATGACCTCTTGGTGCAGACAGTAGCAATGAGAGAGGACATTGGCTCGACAGTATAGGAACTGTTTAAGGAGAAAGGGGAGTGGGAATATAACAGCCACTCCTCTTAGCACAAACACCAGTCCCATCTTTCCAATTCTTGGCAGGGTTAAGATAGAAGCATATCTCAGTGGGTAACAGATAGCAACAATTCGATCAAAGGCCATCAGAAGGAGTACCGATGATTCAATGAAAGAAAGTGAGTGAATGAAGAACAGCTGGGCAAAACAAGCATCCAGACTGATCTCCCTAGAGTTAAACAAGAATATACCCAGGGTTGTAGGCATGGTGGATATGGATAAGGCAAGGTCTGTGATGGCCAACATGGAAAGGAAAATGTACATGGGCTCATGGAGGCTTTGATCTGTTTTTATAATGAACAGAATGACTGAATTTCCTACAATTGAAATAACATACACTAAGCAGAAGGGGATAGAGATCCAGAGATGGACGTCTTCCTGCCCAGGTATCCCAGTGAGAAGAAACACTGCAGACATGAATTTGGTGTCATTGACAGCTGACATAATATACTGGAGAGGTCCAAGGAGTTTTGAAATATCCTTCCTGAAAGGCAAAAAAAAAACGCATGAGAGTAGATGATATTTAATGAGACATGGTTCTGATCTCAGTGCAAGTTTAGAGATTCCTAGGAGCTCAAGGAAGATTACCTAAATCATGGTCTTGGATTTACACCATCGATAGGAACGTAGGTATTGCCAGACTAGATCAGACCTGTAGTCCATCTAGGCTCGTATTCAATGCTCAATACCAGATGGTTCAGAAGAAGGTGAAAGAAGCCCTGAAATAGGTAGTTGTGAGATAACCTGCTCCCAAGGAAAGTTTCTCCCCAAGACCCACTAATTAGACATATATTGTAGTACAAATTAGGCGGGTTTAGAGCCCTTCTAAGAGCTTTTTTGTTAAGTCCTCACTACTGTAGTTGGAATTTCTGTTTACCCATATAAACATCCAGTCCCTCTTTGAAACCTGTTAAGCTCTTGGGCCATTGCTATCTTGTGGTTGGGAGTTCCGCAGTCTAATTGGGCACTTTGCAATTTTACAGTTGTGACCTTTCCGCTGACACCCTCTCTGGCCCTCCACTTTGGAGTGTGGCCCAATGTACCATGACATGTGTGTAAACACACGGCAGGTGCATAGTGAACATGGTCATTGTATTTATCTGTCCTGCATTGAAGCTATTTGTTAATGTGTTTCCTTCATGGGAAGAATGTAAGGAAGGCAAGGGGAGGCAAGCTGCTCTTGGTCTGGTGCTGGGGCTGGCGCCTGGGTCCGCATGGCTGCCTGTTCCCCAAGCTCCAGGGCCAAAAAGGCTGGGGCTGTCCCACACACTGGGAGGGAGGAGGCTGGGGAGCTTGGCGTGCTCTGGGGCTGGAGGCACTAGTCTGGGGCATGGCCTGTTGCTACGGATGGGGGCTGGCTTGGCTCCATGCGGGGGTTGTGGAAGGGGTGGGGCCTTGGGTGGAAGGGGCAGGGCTGGGGGCTTGCCTGCTCCAGTTGGGGGTTCTCCACCACCCATGGTTTCCTTGCCTAATATATATATATATATATATATATATATATATATATATATATATATAATTTCCTCCACTCCTCAGATTATATATTATGCCACTGTCTCTTTGCAGTAGAGGGGTACATTCTTAGGGCCAATTTCTTTATTTGGTAATTATGACTTCAACTGCATAACTCCAGATTTACAAGTGTAAATTCAACCAGAACCAGGCCCAACGATCCGCTGTCTACAGCCAAGCGCTAAGATACAACCACATTTGCTCCAATCCCTGAGACAGGGACAAACACCTACAGGATCTCCATCAAGCATTCTTAAAACTACAATACCCACCTGCTGAAGTGAAAAAACAGATTGACAGAGTCAGAAGAGTACTCAGAAGTCACCTACAACAGGACAGGCCCAACAAAGAAACGCCACTAGCCATCACCTTCAGGCCCCAACTAAAACCTCTCCAGCGCATTATCAAAGATTTACAACCTATCCTGAAAAAATGATTCCTCACTCTCACGTATCTTGGGAGACAGACCAGTCCTTGCTTACAGACAGCCCCACAACCTGAAGCAAATACTCACCAGCAACCACACACCACACAACAGAAACACTAACCCAGGAACCTATCCTTGCAACAAAGCCTAATGCCAACTCTGACCACATATTTATTCAAGTGTCACCATCATATGACCTAATCACTTTAGCCATTCCATCAGGGGCTCGTTCATCTGCACATCTACCCATGTGATATATGCCATCATGTGCCAGCAATGCCCCTCTGCATGCACATTGGCCAATGTAAAAGAATAAATGGACACAAATCTGACATCAGGAATCATAACTCTTAAGAAATCGGTAGGAGAACTTCAGCCTCTCTGGCCACCCAGTAAAAGATTTAAGGTTGGCAATTTTGCAACAGAAAAGCTTCAAAAACAGACTCCAACGAGAAACTCTTGTGCCTGAATTAATATGCAAACTAGATACCATTAACTTGGGTTTGAATAGAGATTGGGAGTGGCTGGCTCATTTCACAAATTGAATCTATTTCCCTATGATAAGTATCCTCACACCTTCTTGTCAACTGTCCAAATGGGCCATCTTGATTATCACTGCAAACGTTTTTTTTCCTCCTGCTGATAATTGCTCATCTTAATTAATTAGCCTCTTACAGTTTTTATGGCAACTTCCACCTTCTCTGTATATATATATATTCTTCTATGCATCCGATGAAGTGGGCCATAACTATAGCCCACGAAAGCTTATGCTCTAATAAATTTGTTAGTCTCTAAGGTGCCACAAATACTCCTATTCTTTTTGCGGATACAGAGTAACATGGCTGCTACTCTGAAACTTCTCTTGTACATAGTAACCCCAGCACCTGTTATTCAGCCACGATGAGGGTCTGGAGGACACAGATTTCAAAGATAAATGCATGAGTATTCACGGAAATGGAACTTCATTTCACACGTGAAAGTAGCTACTTTACCTGACATCTGGCACTCGTAGACCAGAGAGGGGGGTGAGATGCTGGTAGCCCTGCAACTCTTAGTGGTATCTACAGAGGAGAAATGCTGGAGCCCTCAGTCATTCAGGAAACAGAAATATGCCTTATCTCACCTGTTACCACAGAGCAACACAGCTCTGAATACTTGCATTCATAATCGGTCCAAATAATAAAACCTTTGAAAATGTATTTGCTGATTCAATTTCCAGGAGCAAATAAACCTGTGGCAATTTTTGAACAATTAACTGATATTCCCTGGGGTCTCCTGTTGCTCAGCCCCGGCAGGATCGGGCCCAGAACACACTGCACCTCCAGAAACGGGACCCACTGAGAAAGCCTCATTTGGAATATTGTGTTTTTTTAAAACTCCAGGCTCGCTTTGAATGTCAGATTTATGTGTAGCTTCAATAACCCCCTGAGGAGCATGGGCAGGTGTAGTGGGGGGTGGGGTTCACAAGCTCCCCATGCTACCAATCCACCAGCCTTTCCCTGAGCCACCCCGATAGCCCAGCTGAGTCCTCTGCTGCTGCACAGAACATCGACACATGAAAACAGCTTGCAGCCGTTCCCCTCTCACATTTTAAAGATAGTGAAACCTGCCAACGTACCCAGTTCCTACTAGAAGGGGAGCCGCTGACACCAGAGGTCTTCACCCTGAAGGACAAGGAGTCATCAGAGAGGTAGCACGGGCAGCTGGCAGTCTCTGTTCAGATAGGGAGGCAGCTGTCTTTATGAAGCGTGCTTGCATATTCCCTTGGGGGGTCACTTGGCCATCAGGGATCCTCAGCTGCTTGGCTCAGTGTGCACCAGCTGTAACCCCCATCACGGCCAACGGCAAAGTGCAGGAGGCCAAATCACAGGGGATTTGCGGTGATCCTACCCAACTGGACTGCAGGCCAGCCCTGCTGCAGGCTCTGTTCCTGGAAACTGGGCTTCTCATCACTGTTCCTATTGTTTGGATTAGTCCCTCGGGGGCAGCTGAGCAGTAATGATGATGCTGTCACAGCTGTGATCTTGCTGAAATAAATAATAGTAATAATACTGATACGTAATAGAGGATCAGATTTCTCCCCGGCAGCCCCCTTTCCTGCATTACACACCCAGGGTGCAAGCTCGGAAAGGGAGAGTCTACAAGGCTGCATACGTGTAAATTTCCTTGCATCCTTCCAGTAGGATATAAACTTCCTCTCCGTTAGGGTGGTTAAGTGCTGGAATAAATTGCCCAGGGAGGTTGTGGAATCTCCATCAGTGTAATTTTTAAGAGCAGGTTAGGCAAACACCTGTCAGGAATGGTCTCAATAATAATTATATCTTCCATGAGCACAGGAGTCTGGACTTGATGACCTCTTGAGGTCCCTTCCAGTCCTGCAATTCTCCCTGAGGCATAACAGGAGGCCCCAGGATCCAGGGGGACCCAAAGTTATACACAGATATCTGTGACCACTGGTAGCTAGGCCACCTTCCCACAATCTCTGGGACTCCACAACTGCTCTAGGACCCTCTCCAGCTCCTGGATAGAACAGGTTCATCAGAGATGTGTGACCTGGTCCTATCACAGTAGCCACTGCCCCCAGGAACTGCTGAAGGAGCATTGTACAGGGTGGAGTGGGCTGCACAGAGATGGGGAGCCTGGTTAGAGTAGCGGATGGACACAATACCCCAGCCCTAGACTGGTCAGGAGGTTTTGAACTTTCTATACCCAGAGTGCAGCCATAGACTCTACCAGTGCAACCTTCATTATGTTGTGAGGGAGAGGCAGATGGAAAGTCTCCAATTTCTCTTGGGAATCCATAAGCTCAGTTCTGTAAACAAAGGTCATTGCCAATCTATCCCACATTGAGAGGAAAGTGACCTATATTAATGAGCTTGCATTGTGCAGATCTCTGTGCAGTGCAAGATAGTATAAATCTGGGTTTATGCTCCACCAAAGGTGCAAGGCTGGGGAGCTAAGAAATTGGCTGTTGTCTCCTGTTTGTCCTTGAGTGGCTTAGGAATAAAACATTCAGGTAGCTTAGTTGGGTGTGTGGCACAGAACTGAGATATTCCCCAGACACGTTTCTCAAAACACGCTGGTAAAAAAAAAGAAAACATAAAACAAGTTTATGCATGAATTGTACTTGGTTGATTAATACTCCTAGCGTAGGTGTGGCAGTGAGATCAGTAGGAGGGCCTTTCTGGAATTCTGGACATTCCACTGAGATCTTTAAATCATGGTTCCCCCTCACCCCCGCCCCATCACCCGCTGTCATTGCCTTTACCTCTACTTTAAAATAAGTATGAATAACTTTGAAATTATCAAAGTAGCAGCCGTGTTAGTCTGTATCCGCAAAAAGAACAGGAGTACTTGTGGCACCTTAGAGACTAACACATTTATTTGAGCATAAGCTTTCGTGAGCTAAAGCTCACTTCATAGGATGCATTCAGTGGAAAATACAGTGGGGAGATTTATATACACAGAGAACATGAAACAATGGGTGTTACCATACACACTGTAACGGGAGTGATCAGGTAACGTGAGCTATTACCGGCAGGAGAGCCGGAGGGGGGGACCTTTTGTAGTGATAATCAAGGTGGGCCATTTCCAGCAGTTGACAAGAACATTCAGCAGTCTCTAGTTGGAGTCTGTTTTTAAAGTATTTTGTTGAAGAATTGCCACTTTTAGGTCTGTAATCGAGTGACCGAAGAGATTGAAGTGTTCTCCAACTGGTTTTTGAATGTTATAATTCTTGACGTCTGATTTGTGTCCATTTATTCTTTTACAGTAGAGACTGTCCAGTTTGGCCAATGTACATGGCAGAGGGGCATTGCTGGCACATGATGGCATATATCACATTGGTGGATGTGCAGGTGAACGAGCCTCTAATAGTGTGGCTGATGTGATTAGGCCCAATGATGGTGTAGATATATGGACACAGCTGGCAACGGGCTTTGTTGCAAGGAGATGTAGCTCACGAAAGCTTATGCTCCAATAAATTGGTTAGTCTCTAAGGTGCCACTAGTACTCCTTTTCTTTTTGCGAATACAGACTAACACGGCTGCTACTCTGAAATCTGGTTCATGGTTTAGTGGTTCTGTTGTGCGGTGTGTGTTTGCTGGTGAGTATTTGCTTCAGGTTGGGGGGCTGTCTGTAAGCAAGGACTGGCCTGTCTCCCAAGATATGTGAGAGTGAGGAATCATTTTTTCAGGATAGGTTGTAAATCTTTGATAATGCGCTGGAGAGGTTTTAGTTGGGGCCTGAAGGTGATGGCTAGTGGCGTTCTGTTATGTTCTTTGTTGGGCCCGTCCTGTAGTGGGTAACTTCTGGGTACTCTTCTGGCTCTGTCAATCTGTTTCTTCACTTCCGCAGGTGGGTATTGTAGTTGTAAAAACGCTTGATAGAGATCTTTTAGGTGTTTGTCTGTCTGAGGGGTTGGAGCAAATGCGGTTGTATCAGAGAGCTTGGCTGTAGACAATGGATCGTGTGGTGTGGTCTGGGTGAAAGCTGGAGGCATGTAGGTAGGCATAGCGGTCAGTAGGTTTCCGGTATAGGGTGGTGTTTATGTGACCATCGCTTATTAGCATGGTAGTGTCCAGGAAGTGGATCTCTTGTGTGGACTAGTCCAGGCTGAGGTTGATGGTGGGATGGAAATTGTTGAAATCATGGTGGAATTCCTCAAAGGCTTCTTTTCCATGGGTCCAGATGATGAAGTTGTCATCAATGTAGTGCAAGAAGAGTACCCAGAAGAGTACCCAGAAGTTAGTTGATTAATACCCCTGGCATAGATGCGGCGGTGAGATCTTTAGGAGGGTGTTTCCGTAATTCTGGACATTCCACTGAGATCTATGAATCGTAGTGTGTGGTCGATCAAGCCCAGTATCCTGTCCTCTGACAGTGGCCAATGGCAGGTTCCCCAAAGGGAATGAACAGACAGGTTATCATCAAGTGATCCTGATTCATGCCCTGTCACCCAATCCCAGCTTCTGGCAAACTTAGGCTAGGGACACCTGCCCATCCCAGTTAATAACCATTGATGGACCTAACTTTCATGAATCTATCTAGCTTCCTTTTGAACCCCGTTCTAATATTGGCCTTCACAACACCCTCTTGCAAGGAGTTCCAGTGGTTGACAGTGTGTTGCATGAAAAAATACTTTCCTGTGTTTGTTTTAATCCTGCTACCTATTAATTTTATTTGGTGGCCCCTAGTTCTTATATTACGGGAACAAGTAAATAACTTTTCATTATTTACTTTCTCTATACCACTCATGATTTTATGGACATCTATCATACCCCCCCCCCCTTTGTTGCCTCTTTTCTAAGTTGAAAAGTCCCAGTCTTATTAATCTATCCTCATACGGAAGCTGTTCTATACCTCTAATCTAATCTATTCGCTCCTTCTGACCCTTTTTCCAGATCGTTTGTGAATATGTTAAATAGGACTGGGCCCAGTACAGATCCCTGGGCGACAACACTATTTATCTCTCTCCATTCCGAAAACTGACCATTTATTCCTACCCTTTGTTTCCTATCTTTTAACCAGTTACTGATCCGGGAGACAACTTTTCTTCTTACCCCATGAGCGCTTATTTTGCTTAAGAGCCTTTGCTGAGGGACCTTGTCAAAGGCTTTCTGAAAATCTAAATACACTATATCCACGAGATATCCTTTGTCCACACACTTGTTGACCCTCTCAAAGAATTCTAGTAGATTGCTGATGCATAACTTCCCTTTACAAAAAACATGTTGACTCTTCTCCAACAAACTTTGTTCATCTATGTGTCTGACAATTTTGTTCTTTACGATAGTTTCAACCAATTTGCCCAGTACTGAAGTGAGGCTTACTGGCCTGTAGTTGCCAGGGTCACCAATGGAGCCCTTTTAAAAATTGGCATCACATTAACTATCCTCCAGTCATTTGGTACAGAAGCTGATTTAAATGATAGGTTACAGATTACAGTTAGTACTTCTGCAATTTCACATTTGAGTTCCATCAGAACTCTTGGGTGAATACCATCAGGTCCAGGAGACTTATTACTGTTTAGTTTATCAATTTGTTCCAAAACATCATCTAATGGCACCTCAATTTGGGACAGTTCCTCAGATGTCTCACCCAAAAAGAATGGCTCAAGTTAGGGAATCTCCCTAACATCCTCTACAGTGAAAACTGATGCAAAGAATTCGTTTAGCTTCTCCGCAATGGCCTTATTGTCTTTGAGTGCTCCTTTAGCATCTCGATCGTCCAGTGGCCCCTCTTGTTGTTTTGCAGGCTTGCTGCTTCTGATGTATTTAAAAATGTTCTTGCTATTACTTTTGGAGTCTTTGGCTAGCTCTTCTTCAACTTCTTGTTTGGTCTTTCTAATTATATTTTTACACTTCATTCGCCAGAGTTTATGCTATTTTCTATTTTCCTCATTTGAATTTATCTTCCACTTTTTAAAGGATGTCTTTTTGCCTCTCACTGTTTCTTTTACTTTGTTGTTTAACCATGGTGGCTCTCTTTTGGTTCTCTTACTATGTTTTTTTTAAATTGGGATATACATTTAAGTTGAGCCTCTATTATGGTGTCTTTAAAAAGTTTCCATGAAGCTGGCAGGGATTTTACTTTTGGTACTCTACCTTTTAATTTCTGTTTCCAGCTAGTTATTCTGAGCTAGCAAGCAGGAGCGGCTAAAAGGGGAGTTTGGCATGGGAGTTTACAGGGGGAGTGTGAGCAGGGGATAGATACACCTAACATTCTTTGCACTCAAAACACCACTTGATAAAAACAAATCACCAACAAGGGAACAAGCCTTGGGAGTAAAAAAAAAAAAATAAAGCAGGCAGAAGTCCAGCAACAAACAGAGTGGAAGCTACCCAGTTTACTGTACCCAATGCAGCATGCATGATTACCTGCCCTGTGGGCTGGTGGCATATGTGTGCACTGTGTGCAAGGAGCTCCTGGCCCTCAGAGACCGTGTACGGGCTTTGGAGACCAGGGTGGCTGAGCTGGAGGAGCTAAGGGAGACAGAGAGGTACAGAGATGAGGCTTTCTGGGACACAGTAGAACGGTCCCACCCCCAGTCTGACAGCCTCTGTGTTGTTGAGGAAGTTGAAAGCCTCAGGGAAGGAGAACATCCAACTGGAGCAGAGGGAAAAGACCCCACAGTTGGGACCCTCCTCTCAGATGATGTTGTGGTATCCTCTTGCTCTGAGGATACTTCTCTGCAGGAGGGAACTCCAGTTATTAGGAAGAGACAGGTATTAGTAATGGGCAATTTGATCATTAGAAACACAGATAGCTGAGTTTGCGATCATTGGGAGAACCTCATGGTAACCTGCCTGCCTAGTGTGAAGGTTGCGGATCTCTTGAGACATCTAGATAGGCTTATGTGCAGTGCTGGGGAGGCGCCGGTGGTCGTGGTACATGTAGGTACCAGTGACATGGGGAAGGATAGGAGAGAGGTCCTGGAGGCCAAATTTAGGCTCCTAGGTAAGAGATTGAAGTCTAGGACCTCTATGGTAGCATTCTCTGAAATGCTTCCAGTTCCATGCACAGGGCCAGTTAGACAGGCAGAACTGCAGGGTCTCAATGCATGGATGAGACGATGGCATAGGGAGGAGGGTTTAGATTTATTAGGAACTGGGGAAGCTTTTGGGACAGGGGGAGCCTCTACAGGAAGGATGGGCTCCACCTAAACCAAAAGGGAACCAGATTGCTGGTGCTTAAAATTAAAAAGGTCGTAGAACAGTTTTTAAACTAAGGGCTGGGGGAAAGCCGACAGGATTTTGAATTTGGGGACTTTGTGGTACGGCCCCTCTTGGGTTTGGTTTGATTTTAATATTATTACCTGACCCTTTTGGACCAGGTGATTGTTCTTGTCTAACAGTTTGTGGGCCTTTTACTTTGATTACTGATTTACGTGAGCCTCCTTGAGCAACTGCTGTAGGAGGGTGAGTTCTTTTGGAACCTTTTTGTTGAGTTTGAATATAGCCATAGGCTTTAGACAATAAGTCCAGCACTTCTGGAAGTGTGCTCCCGGGTTGACTTTGCCCCGAACTGCTGATAAAGAATGGTTAACAAGCAAATTAATAAATGGTGGTTCTGTTTCCTTTCTAGGCATTTTATTAGATGTCCAGGCTGCAGAAAGTCCGCTATGAAATTCATACAGTGTCTTGCCTTCCTGCAGCTTCATATGAACTACCAAAGGAACTTCTGCCTGGTCTGGATGCATATTATTTTGCTAACAGACACACAGTGTCTCTGAATGATTTTCCCCCTGTTTGAAATTCTGGTAGTCCATAAGTCTTAGCGTCCACTTAACTGTAACATTTCAACTAAATCCTCATTAGCTAACTGGAGGAGTTTCACTACGGTTCCCAAGTGTGCTGGGTGGGCAGCCGCTGGATCTCCCTTTTAAACTGGCCCTACCATTTTTGAAATGGCTTCTACGTTTTTTACATTTGCTAACATGGCTACTGGACAGATATGAGTAACTGGATTTGACTGGTTCCACTTTAGAAATTAATTCTTTCTCCTTCTTCATGGTTATATTGGGGAGTCTGGGTTCCATTTCCTCTCAAGGAATTCTTATCTCCCAAGTTTGGGCAACTTTAACAGTAGATAATTTAGGTGCAGGATCTTGCCTTAACCTTTTACATTTTCTTGGGGCTGGGGTAGGTGCCTGTAGCATAGAAAGGTCTGGAACTGGCATGGGTTTCTGTGGAGCTTCTGGTTTTGACTCTAAGGTGGCTTGGGGTACAATGAGCATATCAGATTTAAAATCAGTTATGTCACTTGTTCTTTTCATTATTCCTTCTGACTTAGTTCATTTAGAGTTATCAGAAATACTTCCTGGAATCTCAGGTTGCAAAGACTTTTGTTTTTCCTGAGAAGTGCTGTTATCTAAAATTGCTTCCTTACAGGCCTTTACATCATCTTCTACACTTTCCTGAGTTTCCTGTAACAAACAGCACAATTGCAGAGAGGTTTGTGACATGTCTGGCTAATTCATTCTTTGTCTCTCTTTCTCCTCACTCTCATGACAGCTACTCATTTCTGTTCATTCCATTTCTTGCTTTAACCTGCAATATTTAATTTTTGAAGAAAACTTTCATTAAGACTTTCTATGACTTGCTTTTTCCTTTCTTCACTACTGACAGCTTCTTCAAATCCTCCATTCTCTCCCCCTGAATCTTCTATGTCTGTGTCTTTGTTTGATACTTCCTCTATTCCTAACTCTCCAGCTTGTTCAGTTTTCTGTTGTTCTTCCTGTCTGAGTTTGGCTTTCAATCTGCTTCGTGGGGGTGAGATTTTTCCTCCGATTCCTGTGGGCTGTTTTTCCCCAGGTTCTGCTATAACTACTGGAACATCTGGAATTATATTTACAACATATAAGGTGGCAATTCCATCTCCACACTATTATTTTCCTCATCTACTTGGGGAATCTGCTCATTTTCAACTTCAACATCTATTACCTGACAATGCATATTCTCCAGAATGTCACAAACTATTCTCACTTCTTGCCTAAATAAATCCTGCCCCATCATTCTGTCTCATCACACCTGGATTTTATTACCGGCCTTTTGCAGCTGTTGCTTGTTGTGGTCCAGGTCTCTTGCCAAACTGTCCCTTTGATCAAGAAGTAAGGAAATTACTTCTCTTGTCCTGCTAAGCTGTTCTCTCAATGTGTCACTAGTCTCCTGCTCTCTGGACAAGGCTTGGCTTGCCTCTTCCAGTTGCTCTACCTGTCTTTTAAATCTTCTCCCCAAATATTACATGCCATATATACACAACCCATGGCCATTTGTTTCACCTCTTGAGCTTTTTTCTTTATTTTTCCCTTCTCAAAGAGGGAACACATTAAGTTCCAAGGATCTCTATGGGCCCACCAGATGCCACTGCGTGGTCTTCTAACGAATCCTCCCCCATTAAAATAAATGCCTATACAGATAATTTATTCGGTTTCATACTTTTCTTAGAAAAATAATAGAATGTGTCCCTTCCTTGCTCCTGATAAATATTATATAGGGATTTCTCTATTTGAGAAGGGTTTGTGGTGCTTACTTCTCCTTCAGCTGTTTACAGCTGTGTCTTAAATGTAAAGGGAAGGGTAACCACCTTTCTGTATACAGAACTATAAAATCCCTCCTGGACAGATGCAAAACCCCTTCACCTGTAAAGGGTTAAGAAGCTAAGATAATCTCTCTGGCACCTGACCAAAATGACCCAGCAGGAGACAAGATATTTTCAGAACTTGAGGGGGGCGGGGGAACAAAGGGTCTGTCTGTCTGTGTGATGCTTTTGCTGGGAAAAGATCAGGAATGCTCTTCAGAACTCCTGTAAAAAGTTAGTAAGCAATCTAGCTAGAAATGCATTAGATATTCTTTTTTTTTAAATGGCTGGTAAATGCTGAATGGAATGTATATTCCTGTTTTTGTGTCTTTTTGTAACTTAAGGTTTTGCCAACAGGAATTCTCTATATTTTGAATCTGGTTACCCTGTAAGGTATTTACCTTCCTGATTTTACAAAGGTGATTCTTTTACTTTTTCTTCTATTAAAATTCTTCTTTTAAGAACCTGATTGCTTTTTCATTGTTCTTAAGATCCAAGGGTTTGGATCTGTGTTCAACTGCGAAAATTGGTGAGGATTTTTATCAAGCCTTCCCCAGGAAAGGGGGTGTAGGGCTTGGGGGGGATATTTTGGGGGGGAGACGTCTCCAAGTGGGCTCTTTCCCTGTTCTTTGTTTAACATAGAATCATAGAATCATAGAATATCAGGGTTGGAAGGGACCCCTGAAGGTCATCTAGTTCAACCCCCCGCTCGAAGCAGGACCAATTCCCAGTTAAATCATCCCAGCCAGGGCTTTGTCAAGCCTGACCTTAAAAACCTCTAAGGAAGGAGATTCTACCACCTCCCTAGGTAACGCATTCCAGTGTTTCACCACCCTCTTAGTGAAAAAGTTTTTCCTAATATCCAATCTAAACCTCCCCCACTGCAAATTGAGACCATTACTCCTCGTTCTGTCATCTGCTACCATTGAGAACAGTCTAGAGCCATCCTCTTTGGAACCCCCTTTCAGGTAGTTGAAAGCAGCTATCAAATCCCCCCTCATTCTTCTCTTCTGCAGGCTAAACAATCCCAGCTCCCTCAGCCTCTCCTCACAAGTCATGTGTTCTAGACCCCTAATCATTTTTGTTGCCCTTCGCTGGACTCTCTCCAATTTATCCACATCCTTCTTGTAGTGTGGGGCCCAAAACTGGACACAGTACTCCAGATGAGGCCTCACCAATGTCGAATAGAGGGGAACGATCACGTCCCTCGATCTGCTCGCTATGCCCCTACTTATACATCCCAAAATGCCATTGGCCTTCTTGGCAACAAGGGCACACTGCTGACTCATATCCAGCTTCTCGTCCACTGTCACCCCTAGCTCCTTTTCCGCAGAACTGCTGCCTAGCCATTCGGTCCCTAATCTGTAGTGGTGCATTGGATTCTTCCATCCTCAGTGCAGGACCCTGCACTTATCCTTATTGAACCTCATCAGATTTCTTTTGGCCCAATCCTCCAATTTGTCTAGGTCCCTCTGTATCCTATCCCTGCCCTCCAGTGTATCTACCACTCCTCACAGTTTAGTATCATCTGCAAATTTGCTGAGAGTGCAATCCACACCATCCTCCAGATCATTTATGAAGATATTGAACAAAACCGGCCCCAGGACCGACCCCTGGGGCACTCCATTGATACCGGCTGCCAACTATACATGGAGCCATTGATCACTACCCGTTGAGCCCGACAATCTAGCCAGCTTTCTACCCACCTTACAGTGCATTCATCCAGCCCATACTTCTTTAACTTGCTGACAAGAATACTGTGGGAGACCGTGTCAAAAGCTTTGCTAAAGTCAAGATACAATACATCCACTGCTTTCCCTTCATCCACAGAACCAGTAATCTCATCATAAAAGGCGATTAGATTAGTCAGGCATGACCTTCCCTTGGTGAATCCATGCTGGCTGTTCCTGATCACTTTCCTCTCATGCAAGTGCATCAGGATTGATTCTTTGAGGACCTGCTCCATGATTTTTCCAGGGACTGAGGTGAGGCTGACTGGCCTGTAGTTCCCAGGATCCTCCTTCTTCCCTTTTTTAAAGATTGGCACTACATTAGCCTTTTTCCAGTCATCCGGGACTTCCCCGGTTCACCACAAGTTTTCAAAGATAATGGCCAATGGCTCTGCAATCACAGCCGCCAATTCCTTCAGCACTCTCGGATGCAACTCGTCCGGCCCCATGGACTTGTGCACGTCCAGCTTTTCTAAATAGTCCCAAACCATCTCTATCTCCACAGAGGGCTGGCCATCTCTTCCCCATTTTGTGATGCCCAGCGCAGCAGTCTGGGAGCTGACCTTGTTAGTGAAGACAGAGGCAAAAAAAAACATGCCTGGTGGTGGCAGCATAGGGTTCAAGGACAAGGCAAAGTTTGTACCTTGAGGAAGTTTTTAACCTAAGCTGGTAAGAATAAGCTTAGGGGGTCTTTCATGCAGGTCCCCACATCTGTATCCTAGAGTTCAGCGTGGGGAAGGAACCTTGACAAGCTGGAATGCACCAAGAGGGGGGGCAGTGACCAGAGTAACCCCACAAAGTTTTCCTTGATCCTCCATCGGTGGTGTAGTCTAGAGGAGTAATTTGGTAAATCATCTGACTCACTCTGCCATGCCTGATAGGGTTTCTACCCATACGTGAGTGCTAGGATTCTTTTACACAACAGTTTTTATTTTTTTCTATTTCTTTCCCATGAGCTTCATTCTTGAACATCACACAGACAGACAAACAAAACATAAAATGCAAGCAAGGGTAAGTGAAAGCAAGAAGTCTCCCATTTAGTTCATTACGACTTCTGATCTCTCTATATTATTCCTCAAACTTTTGTTTCTTATTGGTTTCATGTGTTCTATGGGGCCCCACATTGCGCAGCAAATCTGTAACCTTTTATTCTATTTAATGCTAATCATATTTCAGTGGGTTAGGCTCTGGCACCTAGACTTTTAAGTTTGTTCTAGATTTAGACTTCATAGCAACACGTGAAACCATAGGCAAATAACACATACAATTACAAGAGCGTCTATCTTTTAGTAGTTTTATGAAAGTTACCAACAGAGCTATAAATGTTACTGCATATACAATTCCTATATTGAAGTATGAAGAACTAGTTATACTTACAGCTATATTTACATCCTCGAAGATGATGTTAGAGTCTGCCCGCTCTCTCACGGATTGACCGTGGATATGGGAGTGGTTCCTGCTGGAACTTCCCATAAGAAGAACGGTTTTCCTGCTCTAGACACCCCTTTTTGTACTGTGAGTTTGTTTATACCTACGCTCTATGCATACATATGAAAGTGTTAACCCTCTCTTTTTTATTGGTTGGCGGCCCCTTGAAACACGAGGAATCCTGAATTCTATAGGTTGGGTAGTTGTTTTTCAACATTGCTGTAACACATTTGCCCTGTGGTTAGGGCACATGTTAGAGACAATATTTGTTGTTACAGCATTTTATTATTTAAATTTAAATTTCCCAGCTATACATGTGCAATATTACCTCTTTCCCACCATCTTTTGGGTTATTTCTCGGTCATCGACTTGCGCCATCGTTTCTTCTTTTCAAGGCCCAAAATAGCTGAGCTACAGTCTTGCAGGCCTCGGCATACAGGCTTTTGCATTTCAGCTTGTCTTACTTATGTCTCCTAGAGAGTTCCTCTTAAAACTGATTAATATTATACAGTTATAAATCTAGAAATTAACTTTAATTAACATACAGCAAACATATGTAATAAAACATATTGATTAATCAGAACATTACACGATACATGAATACTAAACTAAAATCATTGGCTACACATAGCAGCCATTATCCATAGGTTTCAGAGGGGAGCCGTGTTAGTCTGTATCAGATGAAGTGGGTTATAGTCCATGGAAGCTTATGCCCAAATCAATTTGCTAGTCTCTCAGGTGCCACAAGGACTCCTCGTTATTAGCCATAGGCTGTCTCTAGCATTTTCAGGAAGGCTCAGCAGGTGGGGGATAAACTTTTCCTAGGGCTTATTGTTTCCACTAATGGCCCATTACCCTGAATAAGCCTTTCACAACCAGCTGTCTGGACTGGAAGCATTTTGCCTAGTGGGTGCCAGTCAGGTATACCGACTTTTTAAATACAGATACATAGTCACTATTCATAACTTCATATACAAAAATGTACATGTATACGAATAGGATCATCATATTGTGCAAATCATAACTTTTCCATAGACCCTTCACAAGACACATTTTGTTCAAGCTGCATCATAATTATGTCATAATCATATCATAATAATAGTACACTGATGAATATGGGGGCATTGTCACAGCTGCCTCCTCAGGTTCCTTGGAACCTTCATGGCCCATATAACAACCTCAGGTTCATTGGGAAGAGACAAACCTTTCCTGTGGGGCCACATGAGATCTTAGGAGGGGAGGTGCAGTGTGGCTGTGAGGGCTCCGACCAACCCAGGGTTCCTGCAACCCCGCACGGGTGGGTGGAGATCAGGGCTCCAGCCACAGGAGTTAATGCTGTATGGGGAGATTTTGGTGAACCAGTAAAGTGTGTGAAACCGCTATGGCTTATTGCTAAAAGCAGCCAAGTCAGCAGGCCGTAAAGTGGCCATGCAACAGCCTCAGCTTAACCAAGGCAGGAGGGGAGTGGGTTTTTGGGTGCCACAGAAAGGACAGCTTCCCCTCCCCCACCCCATGTCCTTCCTGATAAGAATTGTGTTGAAATTACTGATACATTTGTCATCAATATAGAGAGAAGGATAGCATAAAATCCCTCCTTGGCAGCTATACTCAATCGCCTTACTTTTAAGGGCTTAAGTAGTTCAAATAATCTAGTTGGCACCTGACCAGAAGGACCAACGAAAAAGGAACATACTTTCAAATCTGGGGAAAGGTTTTGTTTGTGCTCTCTCTTTGTTGTCCCTCTCCGGACAGAGGGAGAAACAAAGCAGGCACAACATCTCCTGAAAGTATACCTCCAATAATCCATCTAAATTCACAGAAATTTTAAGTAGGGCAAGGAAATGTGTGAGGTTATCTTTTGTTTTAGCTTGTGAATTTTCCTATGTTACAGAGATAGTTTTATTCCTGTTATTGTAACTGTGAAGCTGAGCCCAGTTGGGAAGTCTCTGTGTTTAAAATCTTCTTACTATCCTGTAAGGTACATCCTGATTTTGCAGGTGTGAGTCTTTTATCTTTTTTTTCTAAATAAAGTTCTTTTTTTAAGAACATGATTGATTTCAGTGTCCTGAAGACAAAGGGACTGGTCTGTGCTCTAATTGCAAAGGCAATTGGTTGGTAGTTTATTCTCAAGCCTCCCCAGGAAATGAGGTGAAGGCGTTTGGGGGGATTTGGGGTGGGGGTATGGATTCCAAGTGACCCTTCCCTGAATTTTTGTGTAAATCACTTGGTGATGGCAGCAAAACTGTCCAAGGACAAGGAAAGGAATTTGTGCCTTGGGGAAATTTTAACCTAAGCTAGTAGACTATAAGCTTAGGGGGTCTTTCATGCAGGTCCCCACATGTGCACCCCACAGTTCAGAGTGGGGGGGAACCCTGACACATGCGTTTTAGGGGCCTCAAGGCATGCAAACTTTGAAAACAAAACACCTGGTTAATCAATGACCTGAAGGAAACCCCTTGCTTGACCTTCGAAACTCCTTGCTTAACACATTTTCTTTAAGTGACATGTCATTGTGTTACTAATGTATAAATTCGAGGAGAAAGTTTGAGTTAGGTGGACTCTTCGGGAAGGTTTCTTCAGGACTCTCCCTCTGGACGCATCTTGTGGTCCCCACTGGCAGGCAGAAGATTTGTCCACTGGAAGGTTCCACTGTGCCATTCGAGAGCCACAATCAGTTTAGGTAATTATCAAGGGTTGGGGGTGTTTTACTAACCTGTTGCGGATGTGGGTAAGTGCTTGAGCCTAAGTAAAGTTTAGCTATAAGTGAAAGCACTCTTGTGTTGCCATCTTTGTGCCAGCCATCTATCTGTCAGATGGTTGTGTCTCCCCTGATTTATTTCCTGACACCACCTCGCACAGAGTAAAAGTTACCAAGAGCTTTGGGTTAAAAGAACCCCGGGTAACAGTGCCTCAGGCAGAAGGAATTGGACCTTGGGGGCTAGTGTCCCTAAATTGGGCCTCCACACTCAGCCCTAATTTGGAATCATTAATAAAGGGATAGTTAATGAGAGAGAAAATATCATCTTGCCTCTATATACATATATGGTATATCCACACCTTGAACATCATATGCAATTCTGGTCACCCCATCTCAAAAAAGATATATTTGAATTGGAAAAAGTACAAAGAAGGATGACAAAAATGTTTAGGGGTATAGAACAGCTTCCAGATGAAGAGAGATTAAAAAGACTGAGACTTTTCAGCTTGGAAAATGGATGACTCCGGGGGGATAGAATAGAGATCTATAAATCCATGAGTGGTGTGCAGAAAAAGAATAGGGAAGTGTTATTACCCCTACACTAGAACCAGGGGTCACACAATGAAGTTAATAGGCAGAAGGTTTAAAACAAAGAAAAGAAAGTACTTTTTCACACACTGCACACTGAACCTGTGCAATCTCTCTTTCCTGTAATGCAGGAAAGGTGACTGCCAGAGAGAAATCTGGTCAAATATTCTTCTTCTTCATTATTTAATTTAAGAACGATCACAGCTGTGACAGCATCATGGTTACCACTCGGCTGCCCTTGAGGTAGCCTTGTGATTAACAGGAGACATAAGAAGAGTGATGACAAGCCCGAATTCCAGGAATAGAGCCTGCAGCAGGGCTGGTGCTGCAGTCCCTCGCCACTCATCCCCTGTGATTTGGCCTCTTGTATTTGCCATTGGCCACGGCGGGGGTTAAAGCTGGTGCACACAAAGCCAAGCAGCTGAGCTTCCCTGATGGCCAAGTGGCCTCCAAGGGAATCTGCAGGCATGCTTCATAAAGGCAGCTGGCCTCCCTATCTGAACAGATACAGCCTGCTGCCCATGCAGCATCTCTGATTACTTTGTCCTTTAGGGTGAAGACCTCTGTTGTCAGCAGCTCCCCGTCTAGCAGGATTGGGTACGTTGGCAGGTTTCACTGTCTTTAAAATATGAAGTGAAGGGGAAAGGCTGGAAGCTGTTTCCATTTGCAGATGTTCTGTGCAGCGGCAGAGGACTCAGCTGAGCTGTCGGGGTCACTCAGTGATGGGGCTGGAGAGCATGCAGCGCTAGGTAGCTTGGGAACCCCTCCTCTCCATCTGCCCATGCTCTACATTGGGCTGTTCAGGCTACACAGAAATATGAGATTCAAAGTGAGCTCGGAATGTTAAAACCCTGATGCCACGAGTCAGGATTTCTCATGGGCTCCCATTTCTGGAGATGCCATGTGCTCTGGGCCCGATCCTGGCAGGGGTTGTGAGAGAGGAGACCCCACGGAATGTCAGTGACTAGTTCCCAAATCAGCTCAGGTTTATTTGCTCCTGGAAATGAGAGCTGTGTTGCTCTGTGGTACCAGGGATGATAGGTCATATTTCTGTTTTCTGACAGGCTGAGGACTCCAGCATTTCTGCAATGTATATATCCCTCAGAATTACAGACACTCCTGCCTCTCTGTACCCTCTCTGGTCTCTAAGGGCCACATGTCTGGCCTCATAACTGACCTGTCAGGCTGTGAAATCCAGAGATCCTCCCACCCTTGAACTTGCCCCTGGCCTACTGCACACTGCGGGTGGACTCTGCTTACCCTGCAGGTTCGAATGGGTTCGGCCCTTGTGATTCTTCCCTCTAGGAGTCTGTGACTAGCGGTGAGGAGAGTGACCAGCCAGCCTTCTTCAACCAAAGTAGTATTTCATCTGAGCAATAGGAATAACACATAAAAGGAGAATGAGGGTTTTCAAAAAGCAGATCATAGGCAGTCAGAAAGCAATAGACTACCTTAATATGGGAAATGAATTTCCACATGCATTTGACTTTGAAATCCTCTTCCTGCAAACCCTCATCGTGCCTGAATAACAGGTGCTGGAGTTACTATGTACTAGAGAGTGAGACTACAGGGAATGAATATATTCTACACTGATTCCAATGCCTGTTACTTCTCTGGATAGAGGCTACCGACAGACAGAACAGAACATGAGGAGAACCAGTCAACTATTAAGCCAGGGACAGGGGAGCTAGTAGACTATTGTTTGCTAACAAGCGACTGAATGAAAGCTGAGATGCTGCAAAGTAATACATATATTATAAACCAAACGTTCATGACATGACTGTATATCGGAAGCGAGCAGCAGAGTTGTTATAAGCTCTATAGGAAGGAGCAGTGTTAACTTTATTGCTTAACTGGTTTTGCTTTACATAGTATTTCAGAAGTACTCCACATACTGTTTGCAATGGGTTTGTGCTATTAACTCTTTGTTCAGTGAACAGTTTTATGATGCTATGTCCTGGTAACTGACCAAATGCTGTTTATAACACTGACCTCAAGGGTCGTGAACACAATCGCTCAGCAATACCTGCGAAAGCCTTTCCAAAAAGTCCTGAGAGAACAGAACTGTTTGTCAGTGTTTCAGCAGATTACAGCTTAGATGCAGGAAAGGGGAGTGTCATAATGGTTGTATGTCATTTACACCCGTCACCTGTTACACAAGCATGGCTGAAGTAACTTGTTTCAGAGTAGCAGCCATGTTAGTCTGTGTTCACAAAAAGAAAAGGAGGACTTGTGGCACCTTAGAGACTAACATATTTATTTGAGCATGAGCTTTTGTCCTATGAAGTGAGCTGTAGGTCACGAAAGCTCATGCTCAAATAAATGTGTTAGTCTCTAAGGTACCACAAGTACTTTTTTTCTTCTTGACGTAACTTGCATACTCAACTGTATATTAGTGGAAATATATTGTTTGAACTCTTCATCCATTTGTGATGCCCACATGTCCCCCGCCGAAATGAGGTAACTGTCTATCTTAGCTTGTAACTTGGTGGATATCTACAAACACTTGCATGAGGACAGGATGCAGGTCCTGTGAGGATGAAGAGAAGCCTGTAGGTGGATCAAACTCTCTGGATTCAGAGAACACTGGCAAGGCAAAGCACTCCAGCTTCTCTTAGAGGGATTCTTGGGGGTCAGATTGTTTCACTGGGAGCATTTGATAAGGGAAAGTGAATAGAACCCAGTTCTGATCGAATTTACACATGTAAATCTGGAGTGATGCTGTTGAAATCAATGTTATTGAATTAAACACCTACCCCAAATAATTTGTCCCATGTGCTCAAAAGAGGCAATGGCATAATTTGAACTCTCAGGAGTGGAGAAAATTATAGATAGATCAATAGATCGATAGATAATGAGGCAAAAACCCCACATTTATGAATAGCTTCAATGCAGACAAAAAAATACGGCTGTTTTAACAATGCAATTGCCATGTGTTTACACACATGTCAAGATACAATGGGCCACACTTGGAATTGGAGGGCCAGAAAGGGTATAATTGGGAAGGTCACAACTGTAAAATCACAGAGTACTGAAGTAGGCTACAGAACTCCCAGCCACAAGTTATAAATGTGGCCAAGAGCTTAGCAGGATTCAAAGAGGGACTGGATGGGTATATGTGTAAACAGAAAATTCAATTACCATGATCAGGATTGATTGAAAAATGGTAGGAAGGGCTGTAAACCTTCAAGATTTATACCACAATATATGTCTAATTAGTGCTTGTCAGGGGGAAACTTTCCCTGGGTTCAGGTTATCTCATAGCTGCCTCTTGCAGGGCTTTTTCCACCTTCTTCTGAAGGATGTGGAATTGGCCACTGGATACAGGGCTAGATGGACCACAGGTTTCATCCAAACCGTCAATCCCTATCTTGCTATTGGTGCCGTATATCCAAGACTATTTTTTCGCTCTCTAGACTTGCATTGAGAGCAGAAAAATGTCTTCTTAAATATCATCTGTTCTTTTTCCTTTTAGAAAGGAAAGTTCAATACTCCTTGGACCTCCCCAGTTCATTATGTCACCTCTCAATGATACCATATTCAAATCTGCAATGTTCCTTCTTACCGGGCTACCAGGTCAGGAAGACATTCATCTCTGGATCTCTATTCCCTTCTGCTTCATGTATGCTGTTTCATTAGTAGGAAATTCAGTCATTCTGTTCATTGTAAAAACAGATTCAAGCCTCCATGAGCCCATGTACATTTTCCTTTCCATGTTGGCCGTTACAGACCTTGGCTTATCGATATCCACCACACCGACAATACTGGGCATATACTTGTTTAACTCTAGGGAGATCAGCTTCAATGCCTGTTTTGCCCAGCTGTTCTTCATCCACTCACTTCAGTGCATTGAATCCTCCCTGCTTTTGTTGATGGCCTTTGACCGCTTCATCGCGATCCGTGACCCGCTGAGATATGCTTCCATCTTAACCCTGCCAAGAACAGCCAAGATGGGACTGGTGTTTGTGCTAAGAGGGGTGGCTGTAATACTCCCACTCCCCTTTCTCCTGAAACATTTCCAATACTGTCGAGCCAATATCCTTTCCCATTCCTATTGCCTGCACCAGGAGGTCATGATGATGGCTTGTTCTGATATCAGAATCAACAGCATCTACGGTTTGTTTACTACACTCTTAACGATGGGGTTGGACTCGCTGCTCATCTTCCTCTCATATGTGATGATCATCAAAACAGTATTAAGTGTTGTTTCCCACACGGAGTGCCTCAGGGCCCTCAACACCTGCGTCTCCCACCTCTGTGCCGTCCTGCTCTTCTACACACCAGAGATCGGCCTGTCTGTGATACACAGATTCGGGAAGGACTCTTCTCCCATACTTCAGATCCTCCTGGGCTATATCTCCCTGTTGGTCCCGCCCCTGATGAACCCAATCGTGTACAGCGTGAAAAGCAAACATCTTCGTGTGAGGATAATCAGGGCCTTCATTAAGTGAATGGTCAATTCATCATCAGGGTCCAGCACTGGTGACATGGGAGACAGAAAAAAAAGGACCTCCTATTCCAACCGAGACCCTTACATCCAAGATGACATGAGCTACTTATCTCCACACTGTAGAGAGAGGTTCCCCTGGGGTCTAAGGTCTGGAACAAAGGTAGAGGATTGTGCCCACCTCCTGGTGAGGAAGGACAGTGTACTGGGCAAAGGAGATTAGAAATCACTGTTTTCGTTGACAGCCCAGGGACCGGTGGGATGTTGGCCTATAAAGAGCAGTATTGGTGGTGACTGCAAGCTCACTATATCTGTCGATAAAGTCAATAAAAGGAAGGGATGTGGATGCTGTTTCCTGTTACACCTGGCCTGTCACTCTCCCAGCTCACATTAAACATCCAGGGGCCATGAAAAAAGGCACAGAGCTGTTCTGTGGTCACAATTTTGGCCCTTAATGAGCACTCCGGGTGCTGTGTGAACCATGGGGGCTGCACCAGCTGTGGACAGCGTCTATTCAAGGGGCACGGACACCCACCCTTCCCCTAAGGCCTCAGCCAGGTGCTTGTGACTGAGTCGTGTCAGAGACATGATTAATGCAGAAACCCCAGGAGAAGCCATGGAGACATATTTGTCCACCCTCCCACCCCCGACCGTTGATGTATCTGCACACCACACACCTGCTCGGCCCTCTCCCCACCAAGGCAGAGCAGAGCTGCATGTGTGAGTGAGGGTCTGACACACAGGAGTCCTGGCACGAGACTCAGGCCGAGATTCCCTCCTACTCCCCTTTGTTTTCCTGCTCCATCTGCTTGGGAATTTGTGGAAATGGGATTCATCTCCCTCACAGAGGTACAGCTAGCTCCTATCCCAACCCTGACCCAACCTCTGCCTCCTTCTTCCCCCTTGATGCCCCACTCTCTGCTCCTCCTCTTCCCCTGAGACCCCACCCTCTGCCACATCTCTTCCGCCAACACTCCAACCTCTGCTTCTACTCTTTACCCAAAGCTCTTCCCTCTCTCCAGGCAAGAAGCCAGAGTTGAACCATGGTAAGAGACACAGGGAAACTAGGCTGGGTGCCACAGATTCTTCCCCAAAGAATGTAACTAGGGCTGATTTTGTTCCTGTAACTCCAGAGCAAAGCCTGTCTCACTCAGATTGTAATGATACATTAGATAGGTGAGTGTAGAAGTGTGACAGCTGCCTGGTATTTTAAAAACATTTTACATGAGAACATAAGAATGGGCATACTGGGTCAGACCAAAGGTCAATCTAGCCCAGCATCCTGCCTTCTGACAGTGGCCAATGCCAGGTGCCCCAGAGGGAATGAACAGAACAGGGAATCATCAAGTGATCCATCCCCTGTCACTCCTTCCCAGCTTCTGGCTACCAGAGGTTATGGAAACCATCCCTGCCCATCCTGGCTAATAGCCATTGATGGACCTATCCTCCATGAATTTACATAGTTCTTTTTTGAACCCTGTTACAATCTTGACCTTCACAATATCCTATAGCAAGGAGTTCCATAGGTTATCTGCATGTTGTATGAAGAAATACTTCATTTAATTTGTTTTAAACCTCCTGCCTATTAATTTCATTCGCTGACCACTATAAATAACACCTTCTTATTTACTTTCTCCACACCAGTCATGATTTTAAAGACCTCTACCATAACCCCCTTTAGTCGTCTCTTTTCCAAGCTGAAACATCCGTCTTGTTAATGTCTCCTCATACAGAAGCCATTCCATAACTCTAATAATTTTGTAGCCCTTTTCTGAAACTTTTTTCCGTTCCAATATATCTTATTTGAGATGGGGCGACCACATCTGCATGCAGTATTCAAAGTGTGGGCGTACCATGGATTCATACAGAGAAAATATGATATTTTATGATATATTATCTATCCCTTTCTCAATGATTCCCAATATTCTGTTTGGGGTTTTTTTGACTACCCCTGCACGTTGAGTGGATGTTTTCAGAGAACTACCCACAACGACATCAAGATCTCTTTCTTGTGTGGTAACACCCAATTTAAATCCAATCATTTTATATTTATCAACCCTGTTTTTTATCTGCCATTTTGTTGCCCAGTCACCCAGTTCTGTAGCTCTTTGCAGTCTGCCCTGGAGTTAACTATCTTGAGCAATTTTGTGTCATCTGCAAGTTTTGCCACCTCATTGTTTACCCCTTTTTCTTGATCATTTATGGATATGTTGAATAGGACTGGTCCCAGTATAGACCTTCTCGGGGATACCACTATTTACCTCTCTCCATTCTGAAATTTGACCATTTATTCTGTGACGGGTTTGGTCACAGAGACCCCCTTGGGACTGTTACCTGATGTGCCTCTGAGCCCATTTCCTCTGCCACTTTGGGACTCCAGAACCCTGTCTTGTTGAGTCAGGGACGCTAAGCTGCTGCAACACAGACCCAGGGTCTGACCCACACCCCCAAAGCTGCAGACTTAACTGAAAACAGCTTAACAAGTGCTCCTGTCTCTAGCACCCAGGCACCCAGTTCCCAATGCAGTCCAACCCCCAAATAAATCTGTTTTACTCTGTATAAAGCTTATACACCCTCTATAACACTGATAGAGAGAGATGCACAGCTGTTTGCTCCCCCACGTATTAATCACCTACTCTGGTTATTTAATAAACAAAAGTGATTTTATTCATTATAAACAGTAGGATTTAAGTGGTTGCAAGTAATAACAGACAGAACAAAGTAAGTTCCCAAGCAAAATAAAATAAAACACACAAATCTAAGCCTAATACATTATGAAACTGATTACAGATTATTCTCAGCCTCCGAGATGTTCCAATAAGCATCTTTCACAGACGACACTCCTTTCAAGTCTGGGCCCAATCCTTTCTCCTGGTACACTCCTTGTTCCAGCTCAGATGGTAGTTAGGGGATTTCTCATGAGTGCATTCCCTTTGTTCTGTGCCACCCCCTTATATAGCTTTGGCACAAGGCAGGAATCTTTTGTCTCTCTGGGTCCCCACCCCTCCTTCTAAATGGAAAAGCACCAGGTTTAAGATGGATTCCAGTACCAGGTGACACGGTCACATGTCCTGTGAGACCCCAAGCCTTCATTGTCCTGGCCTGACTCACAGGAAGGCTTGCAAGTAAACAGAGCCATTTACAACCAGTTGTCCTTGTTGATGGGAGCCATCAAGATTCCAAACCACCATTAATGGCTCACACTTTGCATCATTACAATAAGACCTCCGAGTTATATTTCATATGTAACCCTTCTGCCCGTCAGAGTTGGCAGCAACAAGGGCCGGGTTCAATATCTAGGGGTTCCATTCCAATAACACAATGCAAACCGGCTCGAGCCCCCACCCAGTGACCTGGGACAAATATATACCACCCCCGCTGGGCGCCTCCAAGAGGCAATACTTCCCCTCTCGCAAACACATAGTCTGAGTGTAGCAAAAGTCTTTTAATAACAGAGAGAAACAATGTGGCATTATGTTGGGGAAACACCACCAACAGGATTCATATCACAACCCATGAGCAAAAAAAAACCCACCCCAGGCAAATTGGGGCATGCCCTTTTCCCTTTGGTTCTTGAGTCCAGCAACCCCAAATCACCCAAAGTCCCAAAAGTCCAATGCCCCAAAAGTCTCTGTCCCTGGTCAGGGCAGCCCCAGAGTTCGAAAGTTTATCTGCGGAGCTTTACCTCCCAACCTGGGTAGAAATGGGACGGGGGTAAGAGGCACCTTACGTGATCTGAAGCTGACCGCCCCATAGCGGCGCTCCACTCCGCCAGCCGCCCCACAAACTCCTTCGCTCAGCTGCGCTCCGCTCCGCCAGCCGCCCCACGAACTCCTTCGCTCAGCTGCGCTCCGCTCCGCCAGCCGTCCCACGAACTCCTTTGCTCAGCTGTGCTCCGCTCCGCTCCGCCAGCCATCCCACGAACTCCTTCGCTCAGCTGCGCTCCGCTCCGCCAGCCGCCCCACAAACTCCTTCACTCAGCTCCACGGCCCACAAGCAGCTCCTGCCATCCACACACTGCACCACGTCGAACTGCTTCACCAGCCGTCCCGCAAACTGCTCCACAATATATCTTCTGGCTCCCCCACTACTTAACACAACACTCAGTGATTTCAGCTCTTAGGTGAATTCAGCTTATAATAGGGGAGCCCCAGTGCTGGTGCACTGTCAGCCCAAAGTGAGCTCAGCAGCCTATAACTAGACTTCTAATGAAATCAAAATTAGCTCTGATATTCCACAGTGGAGAGAGGAGGAAGTGCAATTAGCATGTAAGGCCCTCACCAAGGGGCCCATGCCACCAAGTATTAATACTTGTCCCCAGCCTCTCTCCATTCACACAGTTTTGGAACCCATGACCCTTGCCTAGCGAGTGCTACTTAGTTGATGGTGAATCCCTCCATCATAACAAAAGGCCACGTACAGTTCCAAGCACAGTTCCCATAATCAGGGTAATAACAATTTATTCTTCCTGCCCCAATAACAGAGACACTGGGGATCCCACAGCAGCCAAAGTGACCATTTAGGCAGCTATGGCCTCATTCTAGGTGTGGTGGGTGTGCCTATGCAAATGAGATCGGCCCCTGAAGTTCTTTTCCACAACTTGCCACACCTCACCACCAGATGTCAGGGTGGAGCTCATCCTGACACTGCTTACACATATTTCTAGTTTCAGATACAAGAATGATAATTTATACAAATAGGATAACCACAGTCAGTAGATTATAAGCTTTGTATTGATACCTTACAAAAGACCTTTTGCAGCAAGCATATTCCAGTTACATTATATTCACACTCAGAAGCATATTTTCATAAACTCATATGGAGTACAAGGTCACACCCATTTTCGAGATCACTTATGGATATGTTGAATAGGACTGGTCCCAGGATAGAGCCCCTCGGGGATACCACTATTTACCTCTCTCCATTCTGAAAATTGACCATTTCTTCCTAACCTTTGCAAAAAGAAAAGGAGTACTTGTGACACCTTAGAGACTAACCAATATATTTGAGCATAAGCTTTTGTGAGCTACAGCTCACTTCATCGGATGCATACTGTGGAAAATACAGAAGATATTTTTATACACACAGACTATGAAAAAATGGGTGTTTATCACTACAAAAAGTTTTCTCTCCCCCCACCCCACTCTGCTGCTGGTAATAGCTTATCTAAAGTGATCACTCTCCTTACAATGTGTATGATAATCAAGGTGGGCCATTTCCAGCACAAATCCAGGTTTTCTCCCCAGCCCCCACCTCCCAAACCCACTCTCCTTTTGGTAATAGCTTATCTAAAGTGATCACTCTCTTTTCAATAAAAAGAAAAGGAGTACTTGTGGCACCTTAGAGACTAACCAATTTATTAAAGCATAAGCTTTCGTGAGCTACAGCTCACTTCATCAGATGCAGATCGTGGAAACTGCTGCAGACTTTATATATACAATGAGAATATGAACCAATACCTCCTCGCACCCCACTGTCCTGCTGGTAAAAGCTTATCTAAAGTGATCATCAGGTGGGCCATTTCCAGCACAAATCCAGGTTTTCTCACCCTCCACCCCCCCACACAAATTCACTCTCCTGCTGGTGATAGCCCATCCAAGTGACAACTCTTTACACAATGTGCATGACAATCAAGTTGGGCTATTTCCTGCACAAATCCAGGTTTTCTCACATCCCCCCCACCCCCATACACACACAGACTCACTCTCCTGCTGGTAATAGCTCATCCAGACTGACCACTCTTCAAGCTTAAATCCAAGTTAAACCAGAACATCTGGGGGGGGGAGGGGAGGAAAAAACAGGCTAGCCTGTTGCCTCTTGTTTTTTCCTACCCCCCCCCCCCAGATGTTCTGGTTTAACTTGGATTTAAACTTGAAGAGTGGTCAGTCTGGATGAGCTATTACCAGCAGGAGAGTGAGTCTGTGTGTGTATGGGGTGGGGGGGATGTGAGAAAACCTGGATTTGTGCAGGAAATAGCCCAACTTGATTGTCATGCACATTGTGTAAAGAGTTGTCACTTGGATGGGCTATCACCAGCAGGAGAGTGAATTTGTGTGGGGGGGTGGAGGGTGAGAAAACCTGGATTTGTGCTGGAAATGGCCCACCTGATGATCACTTTAGATAAGCTTTTACCAGCAGGACAGTGGGGTGCGAGGAGGTATTGGTTCATATTCTCTGTGTATATATAAAGTCTGCAGCAGTTTCCACGATATGCATCTGATGAAGTGAGCTGTAGTTCACGAAAGCTTATGCTCTAATAAATTGGTTAGTCTCTAAGGTGCCACAAGTACTCCTTTTCTTTTTGCGAATACAGACTAACACGGCTGTTACTCTGAAACCTCTCTTTTCAATGTGTATGATAATCAAGGTCGGCCATTTCCAGCACAAATCCAGGTTTTCTCCCCCCCAACTCCACTCTCCTGTTGGAAATAGCTTATCTAAAGTGATCACTCTCCTTGTTTCCTATCTTTAACCAGTTACCAATCCATGAGAGGAACTTCCCTCTGATCCCATGACACCTTGCTTTGCTTAAGAGCCTTTGGTGAGGGATCTTGTCAAAGGCTTTGAAGATCTAAATACATTATATGCATTGGATCTCCCTTGTCCACATGATTTCTGAGCCCCTCACAGAATTCTAATATATTGGTGAGGCATGACTTTAGACCCTATGACATTCCAAATCTCTCCTCAGAAATCCACTCCCTACCCCTCACTGTCACCCATGAAATCCAGTATTTCTGCCACAAATAAGGTGCTGTAATCATGGGGATCCCAGAAGCCACCTGTCACAGGAGGCTGTGGTCAGAGGCCTTTTAAAAACAAATGTCAGGGGCCTTGCTCTCTGGAACCCTGACTCAGCCCTGATCTTAGACTATCTGAGCACCTTGAATGTATTTATCCTCCTGCCATCACTGTGAGGCAGGGCCGGGATATTATCCACCAGAGACAGCCAATGGTTTGCCCATAGAGGGAATTAAACCCAGCTATTTTGAGTCACAGAGCAGTGCCCACACCACAGAACCAGCCTTCCAGCTGTCTGATTGTTGACAGGCCCAGATGGCTTCTCTGCTGCACCTGCAGAGCACCCCCTCCCTGCCATGCTACAGAGAGCAGGGATGGCATGGAGCCAGTTACAGTGGTTTGATGTGTTGGCCTGTTCTCTCCTGGCCTCAGTGGAAGTTAGAGCAGCCTGGGGGCTGGGCTGACCTCCACCTGATTTTAATGGCTTCCAAGAGCACAGCACACTCTGGCCATGTCCCTGCAGATGGGGGCCACACCAGAGTGCTCCTTTGTGCCTTGAGGTGGCCCTGCAGGCACCCTGCCCTTCCCTCTAAGGTCCTTGCAATGACTTACTCTGAGCCTGGAATATTTAAAACAAGGGTTCCTTTTGTGGGGTCACATTTATTCAGTCTTCTCCAAAACACAAGGTCTCCTACCCTCCAACTTCTCCCTCCTCCATTACCCAGGAACACCCTAGCACCCTTGTTGGTGGTGTCTGCATTGCTTCTGACTTCCTGCAACCCTTTTTCCCCTGAGCCCCTGTCATAAATATAAAGGGAAGGGTAAACCCCTTTAAAATCCCTCCTGGCCAGAGGAAAAATCCTCTCACCTGTAAAGGGTTAAGAAGCTAAAGGTAACCTCGCTGGCACCTGACCAAAATGACCAATGAGGAGACAAGATACATTCAAAAGCTGGGAGGAGGGAGAGAAACAAAGGGTCTGGGGCTGTCTGTATGCTGCTTTTGCTGGGGACAGAACAGGAATGGAGTTTTAGAACTTTTAGTAAGTAATCTAGCTAGGTATGTGTTAGATTACAATTTCTTTAAATGGCTGAGAAAAGAGCTGTGCTGAATAGAATGACTATTCCTGTCTGTGTGTCCTTTTTGTAACTTAAGTTTTTGCCTAGAGGGATTCTCTATGTTTTGAATCTAATTACCCTGTAAGGTATCTACTGTCCTGATTTTACAGAGGTGATTTCTTTACTTCTATTAAAAGTCTTCTTGTAAGAAAACTGAATGCTTTTTCATTGTCCTCAGATCCAAGGGTTTGGGTCTGTGGTCACCTATGCAAATTGATGAGGATTTTTACCAAACCTTCCCCAGGAAGTGGTGTGCAAGGGTTGGGAGGATTTTGGGGGGAAAGACATGTCCAAACTACATTTCCCAGTAAACCCAGATAAAGTTTGGTGGTGGCAGTGGAAATCCAAGGGCAAAGGGTAAAATTAATTTGTACCTTGGGGAAGTTTTAACCTAAACTGGTAAAAGTAAGCTTAGGAGGTTTTCATGCAGGTCCCCACATCTGTACCCTAGAGTTCAGAGTGGGGAAGGAACCTTGACAGCCCCCCCCCCATCTCTTACCAATAGGTCCTGCCCCTGCTCCACTTCCCCTGAGGCTATGCCTCCTGGCCACCCTAGAGCATATAGATCACTTTTGCAACCACTGATATATATTTGCAACAAATCTTCTACAACATGTGTCATGTAAGAGGTCTATGAAATTATTATGATTTTCTGGTTACGGTTGTGCTGTCTGTATGCATGTATGATCTTTGTATTTGTAGGTATGACTATTGGCTCTGTACCTGAATTTTAAATGTTTGCTCCTAGGGTAATGTCCACAAAGTAGTTAGCCTGCAAATCTTGGAGAGACCATTCAAATTAAGGGCTCATCAAGAAACACTTAACTGAAAATGGACCCTGGGAGATGCCCATCTACACTGAATGGACTGTCCCGCAAACGTACTGTCAGGGTATGGGTAATGATTTCCTGCTGTGACTAAGCAAAATTATGGATGGAGATGTGACTTGCTTATGTGATTCCAAACCCCATCTTGTCACATGCAATTTTCCACTAGCTGTTCTGAGGGCTTTCTTTGAAACAATGGTTTTTTCTCCATATGACAGAAGCTATAAAAGGAAACACCTCCAGTTTGCCTCTTTCCTGGTCAAGCCTCTTGACTAAGAATTTATACTAATGGGAGCATTCTAACCAATGGACTGAGGTCCTTCCAGTGATTTGGAAGCAACCAGAGACTTATCAAGCCAGCAGCTTATTCCAACACTGCTACAAGCCTGAAAGAAGAACTTTGCATTTATTGTACATATTTGACACCTTTAACCAATTTAACTTCTTTCTTTCTTTAAAAATAAAAAAAGTCTGTTAATCTCTAAGGTGCCACTAGAACTCCTTTTCTTTAGATTTTAGATACCAAAGGATTGGCATCAGCATGATTTTGGGGTAAGATCTGAGTTATATATTGACCTGGGTGTGTGGCTCGTCCTTTGGGATCAGAAGCAACTGCCATTACATTAAACTGGATTTAAAGAACCACTCATCTTTAAATCTAGTGTTTTTGATGGGGATATAAGGACTAGAATATCTAAGGAACCTGTTTTTATGACTTCTTATTAGCCGGTATGGTGAAACAGAAGTTAACTTTGTGTTCCTGGTTTAGTATATCACATGGGAGAATAATCACCCGTTTTGGGGTCTGTCTGCCTTATTTCTCAGCAGTTTGTCCTGAATTTGGTATTTGCAGTTATGACCCACAAAAGCAGGGTTACAGCTACCCCGGGAGCCCAGGCTGCTGTGAGGATTTCCGGACACTCCATCTTCTCTGGGCAGACACATAGGCTGGTGCATTATCTTGGGCCCCTCAGCTCCTGCTCAGGGTAGGTACAATATCTGGGGCACCTCACAGTGGCTCTGACTCTCTTTTCAGCTCTTTCCCAGAGGGAGGGGCCTGCAGGGGGGAGAAGTGGGGCAGGTGTGTCATCACAGAGTGGTCATAACTCCTACATCTGTCCCATTTTTCACTCTTGAAAAGGTGGTCACTCTACACTGAATGGGCTGGGCTGGGATAGGAGCTAGCTGGGCCTCTGTGGGGGAGCTGAGGAACAATTTCACCCCTTTGCATTGATGGGGCAGTACAAATGGAGTGAACAGGAAGAGAATCTAGGCCTGAGTCTCTTGCCAGCACTCCTGTGTGTCGGACCCTAGCTCACACAAGCAGCTCTGTTGTGCCTCGGTGGGGAGTGGGCCCAGCAGGCGTGCGCTATGCAGACGTGGGTTGTGGGGGGCTGCCTGTCAGTCACAAGCACATGGCTGAGGGCATGGGGGAAGGAGGGATGTCCTTGCCCCTGGAATAGCCCCTGTCCACAGCTGGTGCAGCCCCCATGGATGACACAGCACCCAGAGCGCTCAGAAAGGGCCAGGACTACAACAGCAGAACACCTCTGCACCGTTTTTCATGCATGGACCGTTTTTCATGGACCCTGAATCTTTAACACAAGCTGGGACAGTGACAGGTGTAATGGGAAACAACAGCCCCATCCCTTCTCCGTATTGACTATATCGACAGGAACTCTGAGGTCAGAGCAGTCAAAAATACAGCTTGTTATGGGCCAACATCCCACCGGTCCCCTGACCCTCCACAAACACAGTCACTTTATACATAATGCGGACTCCTTGGTCTCCTTCCATCAGGATACTATCCTCCCACACCAGCCCCTCTCCCATTAGTCCAGGCTTTAGACCCCGCCTGAATATCTCTCTACAGAGTGGAGATCAGGAGCTCATGTCATCTTGTATGTAAGAGTCCAGAATGGAATAGGTGGCCCCTGATTTTCATCTCCAGTGTCAACAGGGGTGGAGCCAGCTGATGAAGCACATAGAAGATGAGGGTTGGAAGGGACCTCAGGAGGTGATCTAGTCCAAACCCCTGCTCAAAGCAGGGCCAATCCCCAATTTTTGCCCCAGATCCCTAAATGGCCCCCTCAAGGACTGAACTCACAACCCTGGGTTTAGCAGGCCAATGCTCAAACCACTGAGCTATCCCTCCACCCCCCATGAACTAACCCTTCACTTGACAAACACCCTGATTATCCTCACACGAAGGTGTTTGCTTTTCACGCTGTACACAATTGGGTTCATCAGCGGTGGGAGAAGCAGGGAGATGTAGCCCAGGAGATTCTGAAGCAAGGGAGAAGAGCCCTTCCCAAATCTGTGTATCATAGACAAGCTGATCTCTGGTGTGTAGAAGAGCAGGACAGCGCAGAGGTGGGAGACGCAGGTGTTCAGGGCCCTCAGGCACTCCGCGTAGGACGCGATGCTCAGCACTGTTTTGAGGATCATCACATAAGAGACGAAAATGAGCAGTGAGTCCAACCCCATCAGTAAAAGTTTAGTAAACAATCCATAGATGCTGTTGACTGTGATATCCGAACAAGCCATCTTCATGACCTCCTGGTACAGGCAGTAGGAATGGGAGAGGACATTGTCTCGACAGTATTGGAACCGTTTTAGGAGAAAGGGAAGTGGAAGTATTATGGCCATCGCTCTTAGCAAAACCACCAGTCCCATCTTAGCTATTGTTGGCAGGGTTAAGATGGAAGCATATCTCAGCGGGTTACGGATTGCAATGAAGCGGTCAAAGGCCATCAACAAGAGCACAGAGGTTTCAATGCATTGATGAAAATGGATGAAGAATAGCTGGGCTAAACAGGCATCAAGGCTGATTTCCCTAGAGTTAAACAAATATATGCCCAGTATCGTTGGCATGGTGGATATCGATAAGCCAAGGTCTGTGGTGGACAACATGGAAAGGAAAATGTACATGGGCTCATGCAGGCTTCGATCTGTTTTTACAATGAACAGAATGACTGAATTTCCTAATATCGAAATAACATATGTTATGCAGAAGGGGAAAGAGATCCAGAGATAGACGTCTTCCTGACCTGGTATCCCAGTGAGAAGGAACACTGCAGATTTGTATTTGGTGTCATTGACAGCTGACATAATTTACTAGGCAAGTCTGAAGGGTTCTGAAATTACCTACCTAAAAAAATAAATATGAGGAGATTAGATGGTATTTAATGAGAAATCACTCTGCTTTCAGTGCAAATCTATAGACCCCCAGAGCTCAAGGTAGATAAGAAAAAACTTAGTCTTGGATGTACATCACCGATAGGAAGATAGGCACTGTTAGACTGCATCAGACTTTTAGTTCATCTAGCCCAGTAACCAATGGTCATGTCCAGATGGTGCAGAGGAAGGTGTAAGAAGCCCTGCAATAGGTAGCTATTAGATAACCTGGTCCCAGGGAATTTCCCCCTGACATCCACTAGCTAGATGTATTTTGTGGTGTAAATCTGGAAGGTTTAGAGCCCCTTGAAAACTTTTTTTAAAACTATCCTCCCTACTGTAATTGGATTTTCTCCTTACCCAGCCCCTCCTTGAATCCTGCTAAGCTCTTGGCCCTATTGGTATATTGTGGTTGTGAGTTCTGCAACATACTTGAGCACTGTATGATTTTACCATTGTGACCTTAAAACATAAAAACATAAGAGCTGCCATATTGGGTCATACCAAAGTATCCTGTCTTCGACAGTGGCCAATGCCAGGTGCCCTAGAGGGAATGAACAGAGCAGGTAATCATCAAGTGAAGCCATCCCTGCCCATCCTGGCTAATAGCTATTGATGGACCTATCCTCCATTAATGTATTTAGTTCTTTTTTGAACCCTGTTACACCCTTCACACAGACATCCTTTCTGGCCCTCCACATCTGAGTGTGGCCCCTTGTATCATGGCATCTGTATAAACACATGGCAAGTGCATGGTGAAAAAGATCATTGTATTTATCTGTCCTGCACTGAAGCTATTTATAAATGTGTTTTATAGCTTCATTATATGTCTTACTTTATTCTGCGCTCTTGAGAATCCAGATTATTCAACTGCTTCTTTCCAGCATATGGGATAAATTCTTAGGGTCAGGTTCTTAATTCAATAATATTGACATCAACAGTCTCACTCCAGATTTAAATGTGTAAATTCAATCAGAACCAGGCTCTATCAACTTTCTGTTACAAAATCCTCCCGGTGATACACTCTGATCCCCAAGAATCCCTCCAGGAGAAGCTGAAGTGCTTTGCCTGGCCAACGTTGATGGAATCCAGAGGTTTTGACCATCCTATAGGCTTCTCTACCTCCTCACAGGACCTGCATCCTCTCAATGTGCAACGGTCTGTTGATATTTGGAAAATTACAAGCTAACACTGGCAGTTATTTCAGCTGGGCAGGGGAGGAGTTGGCATCACAAATGGGTCAATACTTCAAAACTTGGTATTGAACTTATATCCACTTGAGTGTACAAGTTACTTCAGCCATGCTCATGTAATTAGTGACAGGGGGACAATTACATACAACTACTATACCACTCCCCTTCCCTGCACCTCAGCTAAACTCTTTGCTGAAACACAGATCAGCTCTTCTGGTCTCTCATGACTTTCTGGAAAGTCTTGCACGAGTCTTGGAGAGGTATTGAGTGCATGACTCTGAATATAAGTGTTAGAAACGGCTTCTACTCAGTTACCAGGAGTCAGTATCGTACAACAGTTCACTGAAGAAAGAGTTGCAAACCCATTGCAAACACGATGTGGAGTACTTTTGAAATACTTTCTAAATCAAAAGTCATTAAGCAGTTAAGCATTACCCCTGCTCCTTTCTGTAGAGTTTCTAACATCTTTGCTTCTGGCTTTCGATATAATGAAAAATTTTTGGCATAACATTCACACATCTGTACCTTAGTACGCAAAATTAGTTAGTCGCTAAGGTGCCACAAGTACTCCTTTTCTTTTTGTGGATACAGACTAACACAGCTGCTACTCTGAAACCTGTCAACCACAGGTACTGAGCCCATTCAGACCTGCTCTGCAAGCATGGTTGACGCACAGTGTGCTCTAGCCCAGAGACCAGTCTGAGGGTTGTAGAATGGAGGGATTTCACCCCATGAGAGGGAAGGCTACGAGGCCTGACATCTGGCTCTCAGAGACTGAGAGAGGGAAGAGATGCTGGTAGCTCTGTAACAGTGAAGGTTAACTACAGGGCAGAAAGTCTGGTGCCCTCAGCTAATCAGGAAACAGAAATATGCCCTATCAGATCAGTTACCACAGAGCAACAGAGCTCTGAATTCCTAAATTCACAATTGAGCCCGTAAATAAAACCTTTGAAAATACATTTGCTGATTAAATTTCTAGGAGCAAATGAACCTGAGGCGATTTGAGAACTTGTCACTGATATTCCGTGGGGTCTCATCTCCCTCAGCCCCTGGCAGGATTGGATCCAGAGCATACGTTACCTCTAGAAATGGGACCCCTTGAGATACCCTGACTTGGGGCATTGGGGTTTTAACACTGTGAGCTTGCTTTGAATGTCAGGTTTCTGTGTAGCTTGAACAGCCCACAGCGGAGCATGGGCAGATGTAGGGGAGGGTTTCCCAAGCTTCCTAGTGCTGCCTGGCCTCCAGCCCCGACACTGAGTCACTCTGACAGCCCCTCTGAGTCCTCTTCTGCTGCATAGAACATCTGCAAATGGAAACAGCTTCTAGCCTTTCCCCTAAACTCCACATTTCAAAGATGGTGAAACCTGCCAACATACCCAAATTCCTGCTAGAAGGGAAGCCGCTGACAGCAGAAGTTTTCACCCTAAAGGACAAGGAGCTATCTGAGAGGTTGCACAGGCAGCAGGCAGTGTCTGTTCAGATAGGGAGGCAGGTGTCTTTATGAAGCATGTTTGCACATTCCCTGGGGAGCCAGTTGGCCATCAGGGAACCTCAGCTGCTTGTCTCAGTGTGCACGAGCTTTAACCCTCATCACGCCAATGGCAAACTGCAGGAGGCGAAATCACAGGGGATACGCAATGATTCTACCCAACCGGACTGCAGCACCCGCCCTGCTGCAGGCTCTATTCCTGGAATCTGGGCTTGTCATCACTGCTTGTATGGTTCTGATTAGTTACATGGCTACCTCATGGGCAGCTGAGTGATAATGATGATGTTGTCACAGCTATGATCTTGCTGAAAGAAAATAAAATATTATAATACTAATAATATAGGATCTGATTTCTGCCCGGCAGCCCCCTGTCCTACATTACAAACTTAGAGTGCAGGCCAGAGAAGTGAAGGGAGATTCCACAAGACTCCCTACGTGGAAATTTCCCTGAGACCGGTCCAGTAGAGGAGGACCCTTCCCTTCTCCCTGAGGAACAAGGAATAAGGAGAGGGATTTTGGAGGGGCGTGTGGGAGTGTCACGGGGATGCCGGGAGTTTCAGCACAGTCACCAGACCAGTCTTTGCAAACCATTGAGGCTGAAAGGATCTCACTGCCAAACAATGGAGCAGCAGACACAGGGGCCTCATCTTAGATGGTCTGGCTGGGAGAAAGCAGTCTGAGGGCAAAGGTCAGCTTCACACCTTGGCCTTGTAACACAGTCATGCCTGAGCACTAGGCTCGCACGGCCCAGGCTCACAGGGATTTCAGCAAAAGCTGCTTCCACAAGATGGAGAGATGCTCTCAGAGACACAGGGAAACTAGGCTGGGTCGAAGCAGGGGTGTAGCCATGGGTGGGATGGAGTGGGCCAGGGCCCACCACTTAGCATCCTGGCCCATCCAAATCAGGGCAAAGCCTCCCAGTCCACCAGCTGGAAATCCCGGTATCCAGCTGTTTCCCTCTTCTGCTGGTCTCCAGCGCTGATTTCCTGGTCTCGCGCTTCAGATGGGGGTGTGCCTCGTGGGGGCGGGTTTGGGTCAGTAGTGGATTAGGTACAGATCCTGGGCCAATGGGGTCACCTGGATATGCTCCGTCCACCTGGCAGTCCTGCGGGATAGCGAGGTCCGGGTGTGGGCAACTGCCCCTCTCCCACCACACGGCTGCCAAGTTGCGAGTCAGGGAGCTGGGACAGCATTGGGCGGTGGGCGTGGGGAAAGCCCAGCATCTCAGACATGCTCCCCAGCAGAATTGCTGGGTGGGGAAGCGGGATAAGCCCCCACCTCCTGACCGTGTGCCCTGACCACATTCCCTGGCAGGAGCGCTGGGAGGGGAGGGGAAGTAGGAAAAGCTCCCATGCCCTGACTCTACTTCCAGGTAGGAGCACTGGGCGGGGTGGGATGGTGAAAACCCCTGTGCCCCATTTTCCCAGCATGAGGCGGGGTATATAAGGGATGGGGAGGGAACCTTACTTTTTCTGATTGAGACAGGAACCCACAAAACCCTAATCTGCCTCTGTAGGGGAAGCTGGGCCCCCTGTCATTGCCTGCCCACTTAAAAGCTAGGCCCACCCAATTTTCCTGCTCTAGCTACACCACTGGTCCCAAGAGCCCCTTAGCTTCCCAAAAGAACATAAGTTGGATCATTTCTCGTTCTCTATCCCAGAGGAAAGCCTGTCTAACTTAGCTCATAGTGACACGTGAGATACACGAGTGTAGAGCTTGACAGCTGCCTGTTATTTCAAAATCATTGTCTCTAATGCTTTGTGGTGGTTGCTAATAAAGCTACTTGTTTTAAGGAGGCTGGGGAAACTTGTATAGCTCTGGTCACAAGCTCTCAAAGGGAAGAAACTGAGGTGTCCAGTCAGGCTCAAATAAATTGGTTAGTCTCTAAGGTGCCACAAGTACTCCTTTTCTTTTTGCAGTCAGGCCTGGTTAGTGATAAGCGTTTAGCATACAGGGAGTGTTGTTCCCAGCTCGACAAGTGGGACAAGTAAGAACATAAGAACGGCCAGACTGGATCAGACCAATGTTCCATTTAGCCCAGAATCCTGTCCTCCCACAGTGGCCAATAGAGTTTGACAGGTTTATGCAGCGGGCACTATGCTGGGATTGCCTTCCATAACAGGGGACTGGGCTCATTGACCAAGAGGTATTTTCCAGACCTATGTCCCTATGGGTCACATTCACCCATTTTGCATCACACTGGGGGGCTAATGTGAAGTTGCTTGGCCACTATGACCCCTGCTTTCGGCTGTGGCTGATGGATTTGTCCCACAACAGATTCAGGAGAAAGCATGACTCAGCGTTATCATCTGGAAAAGAAATTGTTCTTGGGTTCCTTTTTAGTGATGTCACTGGAGTTTAATTCCCTGAGTTTCTGATAATCTCAGCACACTCAGCTGCCAGCTGACCCCTCCCCAACCGCTACCCCAGAGAGGAAGGTTGCTTAAGCAGTTAAAGTGCTGGCCTGGGACTCAGAAGAACTGGCTTCTGTTCCAGGCTCTTCCACAGACCTCTTCTGTGACCTTGGGCAATCCACTTAGTCCCTCTATTCCTCAGTCATACGCGTTTTCACACGTATCAATGTAAAGGTGTACATCTAGGAAGAAGGGATGCTGGCCATCCTTACCGGATGAGTGACCCAGTGCTGGGAAGCAGTGACTGAAAAAGACTTGGGGGCCATAGTGGATAATCAGCTGAACATGAGCTCCTAGTGCCACACTACGGCTGAAAAAGCTAGTAAAAACTGGGATGTACAACCAGGGGAGTCTCGAGGAGGAGCACAGAGGTTAATTTACCTCTCGTGTTTGGGACTGGTGCGAGCACGGCTGGGGTCCTGTGTCCAGTTCTGCTGTCAACAGTTCGAGAAGTATGTTGATACACTGGAGAGGGGTTCAGAAAAGATCCACGGGAATGATTAAAGGATTAGAACACCTGCCTCAGAGTGACAGACTCTTTAGTTTACTGAAAAGAAGAAGGTTAAGGGGCGACTTGATCATAGTCTGTAAGTACCTCGCTGGGGAACAAACCATAGAATCATAGAATCATAGAATATCAGGGTTGGAAGGGACCCCAGAAGGTCATCTAGTCCAACCCCCTGCTCGAAGCAGGAAAAATTCCCAGTTAAATCATCCCAGCCAGGGCTTTGTCAAGCCTGACCTTAAAAACCTCTAAGGAAGGAGATTCTACCACCTCCCTAGGTAACGCATTCCAGTGTTTCACCACCCTCTTAGTGAAAAAGTTTTTCCTAATATCCAATCTAAACCTCCCCCACTGCAACTTGAGACCATTACTCCTCATTCTGTCATCTGCTACCATTAAGAACAGTCTAGAGCCATCCTCTTTGGAACCCCCTTTCAGGTAGTTGAAAGCAGCTATCAAATCCCCCCTCATTCTTCTCTTCTGCAGGCTAAACAATCCCAGCTCCCTCAGCCTCTCCTCATAAGTCATGTGTTCCAGACCCCTAATCATTTTTGTTGCCCTTCGCTGGACTCTCTCCAATTTATCCACATCCTTCTTGTAGTGTGGGGCCCAAAACTGGACACAGTACTCCAGATGAGGCCTCACCAATGTCGAATAGAGGGGAACGATCACGTCCCTCGATCTGCTCGCTATGCCCCTACTTATACACGTTTAACAATGGGTCCTTCAATCTAGCAGAGAAAGTTAAAGCACAATCCAATGGCTGGAAGCTGAAGCAAGAGACAGTCAGATTGGAACTAAGGTATAATTTTTTTTAACAATGAGGGTAATTAACCATGGGGACAATTTACCAAGGGCCGTGGTAGATTCCCATCACTGACAATTGTTAAATTAAGTCAGGATGTTCTTCTAACACAGGTAGGCAACCTATGTCCTGCGTGCCAAAGGCGGCCCGCGAGTTGATTTTCAGTGGCACTCACGCTGCCCGGGTCCTGGCTACCGGTCTGGGGTCTCTGCATTTTAATTTAATTTTAAATGAAGCTTATTAAACATTTTAAAAACCTTATTTACTTTACATACAACAATAGTTTAGTTATGTATTATAGACTTACGGAAAGAGACCTTCTAGAAACGTTACAGTGTCCTTCTAAAAACGTTAAAGTGTATGACTGGCACGCAAAACCTTAAATTAGAGTGAATAAATGAAGACTCAGCACACCACTTCTGAAAGGTTGCTGACCCCTGTTTTAATATCTCACTCTAGGAATTATTGCGGGGCAGGTCTCTGGCCTGTGTGATGCAGGGGGTCAGACTAGGTTATGACAATGGTGCCTTCTGGCCTTTGGATCTGCCCAGTGGTGTTAAAAGCACTGCCGTACCGCACAGGGTGTTGCACGGATAAATATGTTCCAGACTGTGAGGCACTAAGATGCTATAATGATTGGGGCCATAGCTATGTGCTTTAAGAGATTTCAGTTCTGTGTGCACAATAAGGACGATATGGGGCACTGGATTGAGAACCTGAACTCTTCCCAACAGCCCCTGGTGATGAAGTCTGTCATTAGCACAGCTACCTTTGACGAGGGAGTTCTGGGCCCCTCCTGCAGCTCAGCAGTAACAGGGGGGAATCAGGATGCGCTTTCAGAGAGCAAAGAATCTGGAGAGAATTGCCTGGCCGAGCAGAACCCTGATGGGCTGCCTCTCGGTTTGATCCTGACCCCCCAACCGCTCCATGAGCAATGAGAGCTGCTCTAGCGCTGGAGATAGACCTCCCAGCCTGCATCCAAATGTCCAACATCACCAAGTTTGGAGGTAGCTGGACCTGGGGGAAGGGGTTGTTTGGGTCCAATAGAGAAAGCAGGTATTCAGAAAGGCGCTTGGGTCAAGCCCCTTTCAATTAAAAATTTGCATGATCTTGCTTACCCAGCTTGTGCATGTCTCATGACTGAATACGAGGAGAGACCATCTGAGCTGTGCCTCAGGTACCAGTGACTCTGCGAGCCCGTCACTGTTATGTCCAGCTGTCTAAGACATAGCTGTATTCCTTACAATGGGGGGCTCTGTAAGCCAGTGCAGAGGGAACAGAAGAAAACAGTGTCTTTTCCACTGACCAACTGCATGACCAGAACTGTCCACTAACTAACTCTCAGTGCCTTTGTTGTTTGGGTGCTCCACTTTAGTTAGGGCCAGCAGGGCGCCCTCTTGGGATTTTATTGGGAGTCTCGCACAATTGCTTGTCTTTCTGAAAGCCCCAGCTGCTGGGATCTAGAGACTTCACAGGAACTTCAGCTTTCAGTTATCTTAAAAAAAACTTTATTTTAAAAGGTGAGTGGCAAAGAAGCTAGAAAACCTGAAGCACGTGAGCCCAAAGGCTGAGAAACCAAAGACACGTGAAAACAAACCCCACATTAGTATATTTTGAAATCTCATTATTTTAAATCAATCTCATGATTTTTTGCGGGTGTGACTCGTACTTGTGGAATGGGGTGTGTGGATACTGGTACCTAGTTCAAAAGATGTGAAAAGCAACTAGCAAATGACACAAAAAGTAACAACAATTTTTTTCAAAGCACACCAGAAGTGGTCAGCCAGCCAAACAATGAATGGGTCCACTGGACTATTGAGTTGCTAAAGGTGCACTCAAGAAAGATGAGGCTGTTGTGGAGAGGCTAAATGAATTCTTTGCATAGGTTTTCACTGCAGAGGATGTGAAGGAGATTCCCAGAGATGAGCCTTTTTTTTTTTTCTGACAGATCTGAGAACTGTCCCACATTGACGTGTTAATAGAGGAGGTTTTGGTAAATGAAACAGATTTAAGTCACCAGGACCAAATGGTATTCACCAAAATGTTCACATGAAACTCAAATACCAAATTGCAGAACTACTAACTGCAGTAGTGATCTATGGCTTAAATAAGCCTCTGTACCAGATGCCTGGCAAACAGCTAATGTGATGCTAATTTAAAAAAAAAAAGTTTTGGAGTCAAACCCGGCAATACAGGCCAGTAAGCCTGGCTTCAGTATCAGGAAAATTGGTTGAAACTATAGTAAAGAACAAAATTGTCAGACACATAGATGAACATAATTTGTTGGCGAAGAGTCAATATGGTTTTTGTAAGGGGAAATCATGCCTCACCAATCTACTAGAATTCATTGAGGGGGTCAACAAGCATGTGGAAAAGAGGATTCCAGTGGATATAGTGTACTTAGATTTTCAGAAAGCCTTTCACAAAGTCCCTCACCAAAGGCTCTTAAGAAAAGTAAGCAGTCATGGGAGAAGAAGGAATGTTTTCTCCTGGATCACTAACTGGTTGAAAGATAGGAGACAAAGGGTAGGAAAGGTCAGTTTTCAGACAAAAGGTCAGTTTTCAGAATGGAGAGAGGTACATAGTGGGGTCCCACAGAGATCTGTACTCAGACCAGTGCTGTTCCACATATTGGTGACAAGGTATGGAATTTGGGAGGCACTTTAGAATATTATGAATACCAATATTGTAAAATTGCAATGAGTTATGACAGTTGCACTGTGTAAGATATATGCTGTGCATCTGGGTGACACCCCCAGAGAGATTGGCATTAGCACTGCCTAGGCAGCTTGATGGCCCATCAAGGGGTATCAGCTATACAACTGACACATTGAGAGAAGGGAAGGAATACACCTTATTACACAGCAAGACATGCAGGGACATACCTATGGACAGAAATCTAAGGCTTGCAGTTCATGTGCTGGGCAGCTTGTGTCTGGAACAAAAGAAGTCAAGCCACATGGCAAAAGACTATAAAGATCAGCTGCATCGTCTCCATTTTGTCTTCACTCCGGCTTCTTGTCTTCATTCCTGCTTCTTCTAATCTCTGGAGTAATTTTTCTACAAAATAAGCTTTGAACAAAAGACTGAATGACCCATCCAATCTGTGAATGTTTTCCAGGGCGACTTTTTGAAGCCAGCAAACTCACCAATACTGTTAGGAACCTGATGGATTTTGAAGTCTTTGTATGTATGTGACTGTTTTTGCATTTAATATCTCTCTTCTTGTTCTTTCTTTATAATAAACCTTTAGTTTTAGACACTAAAGGCAGCATGGTATTTTGGGTAAGATCCAAACCTATACTGACTTGATAACGTGGCAGGGCCCTTGGGGTCAGAAGAACACCTTGTATAAGTTTCTTAAACAACATCTCACTGTTCTGGACCTAGGTGTTGATTGGGAGACAGAAACTGAAATGGAATAAAAGGGAGCTGTGTGATTTCTTTTTTGCATCTTGATAACCAGTGTGGGGGATCAGAAGCACAGTTTGTGACTGGGTGGGGAGTTTAACTTTAGTTTTACCCACCAGTCTTGGGAGCATCTGAGGTCTCTTTTGCAGCCTGCCCTGACCTGGGCATTTCCAGTGAGGGCTAACCTAGACACACCAGGTCAAAGTATGTATAAAAGGCCTGGAAAAGGGAGTAAACAGTCAGGTGGTAAAATTTGCAGATGATACAAAACTATTCAATATAAATAAGGTCTAAGCAGATTACAAAGAGTTACGAAGGGATCTTCCAAAACTGGGTGACTGGGCAACAAAATAGCAGATGAAGTTCAGTGCTGAGAAGTGCAAACTAATACACACTGGAAAACATAATCCCAACAATACATACAAAATGATGGGATCAAAATTAGCTCTTACCACTCAAGAAAGTGATCATGGAGTCATTGTGGATAGTTCTCTGAAAATATTCTATCAATGTACAGTGGCAATCAAAAAGCTAATAGAATATTGGAAACCATTAGGAAGGGACAGATAATAAAACAGAAAATATCATCTTGAATACTGGGTGTACTTCTGGTTTCCACATCTCAAAAATATAAATATTTGAATTTGAAAAAAATACAGAGAAGAAATGGGTTACCTAGGGAGGTGGTGACATTTCCATCCTTAGAGGTTTTTAGACCTGGCTTGACAAAGCCCTGGCTGGGATCATTTAGTTGCTGATGGTCCTGCTTTGAGCATGGGGTTGGACTAGATGACCTCCTGAGGTCTCTTCTAACCCTAATCTTCTATGGTTCTATGATTCTATGAATTGGAAAAAGTACAGAGAATGGCAACAAAAATGTTTAGGGGTATGGAAGAGCTTTCATATAAAGAGAGATTAAAAAGACTGGGGCTGTTCATCTTGGAAAAGAGATGGCTAAGGGGGGATATGGCAGAGGTCTAGAGAATCATGAGTGATGTGCAGATAGTGAATAAGGGAGTGTTATTTACCCCTTCACATGAACGAAGGGTCACCCAATGAAGTTACTAGACAGCAGGTTTCAAACAAACATACCATACAAAAGGGATTTAGATACGTTCATGGAGGATAGGTCCATCAATAGCAGTTAGCCAAGATGCTCAGGGACACAACCCCATGCTCTGCGTGTCTCTAAACCTCTGATTGCCAGAAGGTGGGAGCAGAGGAAAGGGGACGAATGACTCAATAATTGCCCCATTTTGTTTTTTTTTCCTTCTGAAGCAACTGCACCATCCCCTGACAGAAGACAGGACACTGGGCTAGATGGAGCATTGGTGAGACCCAATATGGACTTTCTTATGCTCTTAATTTTTTCCACTGATGGATGGGCTGCGGCACACAAGCCTTTTCCATGGGATCCCTCTGTAATAGAGTTGGCGTAGCCACCCTAGCAGATGTCCAGAGAGTGCTGAGTGTGGGAGGCTGATGGGGGACAATTGCTGCCATCTAGGGGTGTGGTCCTATAGCAGGAGTCACAGAGGCTCATGGGCTAGAGCTGGGCTGGAAGACAGAGAGTCTTCTCCCCCCCTCACCCCCAACACACAAACACAAACAATTTTTTGATCAAAACTATTTTTTTTTCCTTTTCACCCGTTTTTGGGGTGAGTTTTCATAGAAAAATGGATCATTTTTCTCTGAAAGCTCAGCTGCCATGATAGTGCCCGGCTGCAGCTGCCTGGATCCCCAAGAGAAACTGGAGCCTTTTCATCTGCTTCGTCCTTATAACGTCAATGAAGGTTGCAGTGATGGAGTCTATGGCTGCACTCAGGGAATGGTTCAAATCTCCTGACCAGTCTACGGCTGGAGTATTATGCCCCTCTGCTACTCTAACCAGCCTTCCCATCTCGGTGCAGCTTCCTCCACTCTGTACAACACCCGTTCAGCAGATCCTGCAGGCAGTGGCTGCTGTGACAGGCCCTGGTAGCACATCTCTGATGAGCCTGTGCTAGCGGGTAGCTGGAGAGGGTCCTAGAGCAGGTGTGGAGACCCAGAGATTATGCATGGGTGGGCCAAGCTATCAGAGGATCACTGAAATCTGTGAATAACTTTGGGATCTCCAGATCCTGGGTCCCCCAGTTATTCCTCAGGGAAAATTGTAGGACTAGATGACCTCTTGAGGTCCCTTCCAGTCTAGACCACTGAGCTCATGGCAGGACTAAGTATTATCTAGACCATTCCTGACAGGGATTTGACTAACATACTCTTAAAAATCTCCAGTGATGGAGATTCCACAACCTCCCAGGGCAATAACAATCCAAGGGTAATTTCCATGTATGGAGCATTGTGGATTCTCCATTCCCTGGCCTGCACCCTTGGCTTGTCAATAGTATTATTAATTATTATTATTATTAATTTCAGCAAGATCACAGCTGCGACAACATCATCGTTACAACCTGGTGTTCCGAAGGGAGCCATGTGACTAATCAACACCACATGAACAGTGATGACAAGCCCAGATTCCAGTAATAGATCCTGCGGCAGAGCAGGTGCTGCAGTCCACTTGGGCAGCATCACCACACGTCCCTTGTGATTTGGCCTCCTGCAGTTTGCCATTGGCCATGACGAAGGTTACAGCTGGTGCACATAAAGCCAAGCAGCGGAGGTTCCCTGATGGCCAAGTGTCCCACAAGGGACTGTGCCGGCATGCTTCATAAAGACACCTGCCTCCCTATCTGAAGAGATACTGCCTGCTGCCTGTTTCAGCTCTCCGATGACTCCTTCTCCTTTAAGGTGAAGATCTCTGGTCTCAGCAACTCCCCTTCTTGCAGGAATTGGGTGCGTTGGCAGCTTTCACTGTCTTTAAAATGCAAAGTGAAGGGGAAAGACTACAAGCTGTTTACATGTGTCAAAGTTCTGTGCGGTGTCAGAGGACTCAGCTGGGCTGTCGAGGTGACTCAGTGATGGGGCTGGAGGGCAGGCAACGCTAGGTAGGTTGGGCACCCCTCCCCTACAACTTCTCATGCTCCACAGTGGGCTCTTCAAGCTACAGAGAAACCTGACATTCAAAGCGAGCTCAGAGTGTCAAAACCCTGATGCCCCGAGTCAGGATTTCTCCAGGGTTTCATTTTCTAGAGGTGCCATGTGCTCTGGGCCCGATCCTGCCAGGGGCTGAGTTAGAGAAGACCCCACAAAATATCAGAGACTAGTTTCCAAATCAAATCAGGATTATTTTCTCCTGGAAATTTAATCAGCAAAAGCAATTTCAAAGTCATGAGAGAGCAGAACCAGTGGTTTGTTATTTAGCAGAATAGAGCAAAGGCGCAGGAAAGGGGACTGTAATAGTGTTTATATGTAATTTATGTCCATCATCTCTTACACGAGCATCACTAAAATAACTTGTACACTCAACAGGACATTAGTGCAAAACCAGTGATTGCAGTATTCACTCATGTGTGACGCCAACCCTGCTGCAATAACTGTCTATGTTAGCTTGTAACTTGCCAGATAACTACCGACCCTTGCAGGGGGAGAGTATGCAGGTCATGTGAGGATAAAGAGAAGCCTGTAAGATGATCGAAGTCTCTGGATTCCATCAATATTGGCCAGGCAAAGCATTTCAGCTTCTCATGTAGGGATTCTTGGGGGTCAGAGTGTATCACTGGAATTTGGTAAGGGTGAGTTAGTAGAGCCTGGTACTGATTGAATTTACACATGAAAGTCTGGCATGTGGCTGTTGATGTCACTGTTATCAAATTTAGAACTTGTCCATAAGAATTTATCCCATGTACTGCAAAGAGGCAGTAGCACAATTTGGACTCCCAGTAGTGGAGAAAATAAAAAAGGGCATACAATGAGGCAATGACATGCATTTATAAATAGCTTCAGTGCAGGACAGATAAATCCAATGACCGTTTTCACCATGCACGTGCCATGTATTTACACACATGCCATGATACAAGGAGCCACACTCAGAAGTGCAGGGCCAGAAAGGCTGTCTGTGTGAAGGGTGTAACAGGGTTCAAAAGAGAACTACATAAATTCATGGACAATGGATCACTTGATGATGACCTGTTTTGTTCATTCCTGTATCGAAGACAGGATACTGGGCTAGATGGACCGTTAATTTCACCTAGTATGGCCATCCCTATGTTCTCATGTTCTAAGATCACAGTGGTAAAATCATACTGTGCTCAAGTAGGCTGCAGAACTTAGCAGGATCCAAAGAGGGACTGAGTAACCAGAAAATCCAATTACAGTAGACAGGATTGTTTTAGAAAGGTTTTGGAGATTTACACCACAAAATATGTCTAACTAGTGGGTGTCAGGGGGAAACTCCCTGGGAGCAGTTTATCTCATAGCTGCCTATTTCAGGGCATCTTCCATCTTCCTCTGAAGCATCTGGACATAGCCACTGATTACTGGGGGAGATGGACTACAAGTCTGATCCAGTCTGATTAATCTGATTTGCTTATCTACCTTGAGCTCTGGGAGTCTGTAAACGTGCACTGAGAGCAGAATGATTTCTTGCTAAATATCATCTAATCTCCTCTTATTTTTCTTTTAGGAAGGGCATTTCAGAATTCCTTTCACCTGCCCAGTACAATATGTCTGCTGTCAATGAAACCAAATTAAATTCTGTAATATTCCTTCTCACCGGGCTACCGTGTAATGGAGATGCACATCTCTGGATTTCTATCTCCTTCTGCTTCATGTATGTTATTTCAGTAGTAGGAAATTCAGTCATTCTGTTCATTGTAAAAACAGATCCAAGCCTCCATGAGCCCATGTACATTTTCCTTTCCATGTTGGCCATCACAGACCTTGGCATTTCGATAACCACCATACCGACGATACTGGGAATATATTTGTTTAACTCTAGGGAGATCAGCCTCGATGCCTGTTTAGCCCAGCTGTTCTTCATCCACTTGCTTCAGTGCATTGAATCCTCAGTGCTGTTGCTGATGGCCTTTGACCGATTCACTGCAATCCATAACCCACTAAGATATGCTTCCATCTTAACCCCACCGAGAATAGCCAAGATGGGACTGATGGCTGTGCTAAGAGCGATGGTCATAATACTTCCACTTCCCTTTCTCCTGAAACAGTTCCGATACTCTCGAGCCAATGTACTTTCCCATTCTTACTGCCTGTACCAGGAGGTCATGAAGATGGCTTGTTCGGATATCACAGTCAACAGCATCTATGGATTGTTTACTAAACTCTTAACAATGGGGCTGGACTCGCTGCTCATCTTCCTCTCTTATGTGATGATCCTCAAAACAGTGCTGAGCATCGCATCCCACGAGGAGTGCCTGAGGGCCCTGAACACCTGCGTCTCCCACCTCTGCGCTGTCCTGCTCTTCTACACACCAGAGATCAGCTTGTCTGTGATACACAGATTTGGGAAGGGCTCTTCTCCCTTACTTCAGATTCTCCTGGGCTACATCTCCCTGCTTCTCCCACTGCTTATGAACCCAATTGTGTACAGCGTGAAAAGCAAACACTTGCGTGTGAGGATAATCAGGGTGTTCATCAAGTGAAGGGTCAGTTCACCACCTGGCTCCGGTGACATGGGAGACGAAAAGCATGGGCCAACTAGTCTACCCTGCACCCTTACATCTGAGATGACATGAGCTTCTGATCTCAACTCTGCAGACAGGTTCAGACGGGATCTAAGGCTTGTGAGCGGAGACAGGGATGCTGAAGGAGGACAGGGCCCTCGGGGAGGGAGACCAAGGCAGGCAGCAGCATTTACAAATTGACTGTTTGTGGAGAGCCAGGGGATCGGTGGGATGTTGGCCCACAAAGAGCCGTTTTGGTGGCTGCTCCGACCTCACAATTCATGTCAATAGTCAATAAGGAGAAGGGGTGTGGATGCTGTTTCCCATTACACATGGACTGTCCCTGTCCCGTCTCTGGCTAAACATCCAACGGCTATGAAAAAAGCTGCAGAGCTGTTCTTCATTCGCAGTCCTGGCCCTTCCTGAGAGCTCTGGGTGCAGCATGACCCGTGGGTGCTGCACCAGCTGGGAACAGGGGCTATTCAAAGGGCACGGACACTCAGTCTTCCCCTGCACACTCAGGCAGCTGCTAGTGACTGTGTGGTGTCAGAGACATGATTAATGCAGGCGCACCAGGAGAAGCCATTCAGGCAACCCCTCCAATAATGGCTTTTCACACAGTGCACCTGCTCAGCCCACTCCCCACTGAGGCAGGGCAGAACTGCATGTGTGAGTAACAGTCGGACACACAGGAGTCCTGGTAAGAGACCCAGGCCTAGGTTCCCTCCCCATCCGCTCCATTTGTGCTGCCCCAGCAATGCAAAACTGTAGAAAATGGCCTCAACTCAGACCCAGCTAGCTCCTATCCAAACCCAGACCATTCAGTATAGGGTGACCACCTTTTCAAAAGGCAAAAGCAGGCCACAGGCCAGGAGCCCCGTCCCCTTGGTGACCCCACCCCTGCCCCGCTTCCTCCCCTTGGTGGCCCCACTCTCTGCTCCTCCTCTTCCACCAAGGTTTCACCCCAGCCCCCGTCTAGGCCAGAAGCCAGAGCTGGGCCATGGAAATTGTTGCTCAGGGAGCCAGAGCCCCTGTGAGGAGCCCCATATTCTCCACCTGCCCTGGGCTGGGGACTTGGGAGACAAGAGAATGCCCCAGCCTATGTGTCTGCCCATCAGGATGCATCTCCAGAGAAGATGGAGTATCTGGAAATCCTCACAGCAGCCTGCGCTCCCGGGGTAGCTGTAACCCTGCTTTTGTGGGTCACAACTGCAAATACCAAATTCAGGACAAACTGCTGAGAAATAAGGCAGACAGACCCCAAAACTGGTGATTATTCTCCCATGTGATATACTGAACCAGGAACACAAAGTTAACTTCCGTTTCACCACACTGGCTAACAAGAAGTCATAAAAGCAGGTTCCTTAGATAATTCAGTCCTTATATCCCCATCAAGTTATCTTCCCTCCTGATTTCACAGAGGTGATTCTTTTATCTTTTCTTTAAATATTTTTTTAAGAACCTGATTGATTTTCAGTGTCCTAAAGACTCAGGGGTGTTGGTGTCTGTGCTCACTTTGTAACCAATTGGTTAGGATACTATTCTCAAGCCTCCCCAGGAAAGGGGGTGAAGGGACTTGGGAGGATATTTTGCGGGAATAGGAACTCCAAGTGGTCCTTTCCCTGAATCTTGTCTAAATCACTTGGTGGTGGCATAATACCATCTGTCCAAGGACAAAGGATTTGTGCCTTGGGGAAGATTTTAACTTAAGCTAGTAGAAATAAGCTTAGGGGGTCTTTCATGTGGGTCCCCACATCTGTACTACAGAGTTCAGAGTGCGGAGGGAACCCTGACACTCTGCTATCAAGGGTAGTGACTCTTGGAAATGTCCAGGTCATAGTGGATGGCTTTGCTGCAATGGGTTTCCCTAACTGTGGTGGGGCGATAGACGGAACCCATATCCCTATCTTGGCACTGGAGCACCTTGCCAACCAGTACATAAACTGCAAGGGGTACTTCTCAATGGTGCTGCAAGCTCTGGTGTATCACAAGAAACATTTCACCAACATCAACGTGGGATGGCCGGGAAAGGTGCATGACGCTCACATCTTTAGGATCTCCGGGCTGTTTGAGCAGCTGCAAGAAGGGACTTACTTCCCAGACCAGAAAATTACTGTTGGGGATGTTTAAATGCCAATCATTATCCTCGGAGACCCAGCCTACCCCTTGCTCCCATGGCTCATGAAGCCATGCATAGGCAGCCTGGACTGTTGTAAGGAGCAGTTCAACTATAGGCTGAGCAAGTGCAGAATGGTGGTAGAATGTGCCTTTGAATGTTTAAAAGCTCGCTGGTGCTGTTTGCTGACTAGGTTAGACCTCAGTGCAAGCAATATTCTCATTGTTATTACTGTTTGCTGTGTGCTCCATAATATCTGTGAGAGTAAGGGGGAGATGTTTCTGGTGGGGTGGGAGGTTGAGGCAAATTGCCTGGCTGCCAATTTTGAACAGCCAGGCACCAGGGCAAATAGAAGAGCACAGCAAAGTGCTCTGCACATCAAAGAGGCTTTGAAAACCAGTTTCATGACTAGCCAGGCTACGGTGTGACAGATGTGTGTGTTTCTCCTTGATGCAAACTCTCCCCTTTTGTTGATTTTAATTCCCTGTAAGCCAGCCACCCTCCCCGCTTCTATCACAGCTGGCAAAGGAAATAAAGTCACTACTGTTTTGAAACCATGCATTCTTTTTTAATTAAATAATAAAAAAGGGATACAACTGATAAGGTACCCGGGGGGGGGGGGGAGCAGTTGGATATGGGGTGGAGGAGGAGGGAAGGACAAGGCCACATTGTTTATTGTAGCCACACTACAAATCAAAACTGTTTGAATGACAGTCTTCTGTTGCTTGGGCCATCCTCTGGAGTGCAGTGGCTGGGTGCCCAGAGCCTTCCCCCCTCCCCCCGCCCTGCTTTCTTGGGTGTCTGGGTGAGGAGGATATGGAACTTGGGGAGGAGGGCAGGTGGTTGTAAAGTGGTTGTAGGTGTGGTCTGTGCTCTCACTGGTTTCTCTGCAGCTCCACCAGATGCCTGAGCATGTCCGTTTGCTCCCCCATTGGCCTCAGCATTGCATCCTGCCTCTTCTCATCGTGCTCACTTAATGCTTTCCTGGACTCTGCCACTGAATGCCTCCATGCATTCAGCTGTGCCCTATCAGCGTGGGAGGACTGCATGAGCTTGGAAAACATGTCATGGCGAGTGCGTTTTTTTCGCCTTCTAATCTGTGATAATCTCAGGGACTGAGATGATAGGGGGAGCATAGAAACATTTGCACCTATGGGATGATAAAAAGGTGATAAAATGTAAGATGATACATTTAAGAGAAGAAAAGGGAGACTCTTTCACAGTGAATCAAGCAATTCACAGCAGACAGCACACGTGCTTTAGGTACAAGGTTGTATTTTGCCTTTTATATTGAGCACCTGCCAGTATGGTGACACATCACACATGGCTGGGCAACAGAATTCAGTTTCCAGGCAGCCATGGTAAACGAAAGGGTATGTGGGTTTGGCTTCTAATGCCTTCATAACACGTGGGAATGTTTTCAAAATGCAGCGCCCTCCTTTCCATAGTAAGCAATTTCAGTTGGGTTTGCCATTTAAAAGGAGGGGCTGTGGTTTTCACGTGGATGTGCAGCACACACCTCCCCACACCCCTCAGCATGGCTATTTGGGATAATCCCTTTACTCCTCCCTCCACTGCATGGTGGAGACTTGGGATGCATTCGCGGCCAGTACAGCTACTGGAAAAGTCTGTTAATGTGTCTGGGGATGGAGTGGGAATCCTCCAGGGACATCTCCATGAAGGTCTCCTGTAGGTACTCTGAAATCCTTTGCAGAAGGTTTCTGGGGAGGGCTGCCTTATTTTGTCCTACATGGTAAGACACTTTACCATGCCAAGCCAGTAGCAAGTAGTCTGGAATCATTGCAGCACAAAGCATGGCAGCGAATGGTCCTGGGTTTTGGTTGCCTTCAAGCAACATTGGGTCTATATCTTTCCGTGTTAACCTCAGGAGAATGATATCATTCATGGTTACCTGTTTGAAATAGGGGAATTTTTGTAAGGGAACAGTAAAAGGACCCTGTTCATGCTGGTCTGTTTGTGTTTGGATAAAAGGCACCATCCCAAATTTGACCCAGCAAGGTCGGATTTACCACTACTCTCCTCGCTGGAGAGGAGTACAGAAGTTCATTTTAAGAGACCTTTAGGTCGACCGAACGGGGTTGCTTGTGTAGACGCATTCATTTTAAAATCGACCTAACGTGGCTAAATTACATCTAACTCCCATAGTGTAGACCAGGGCTCAGACTACTTCCTGCCAGCTAGATCATCTAAGATGAGGCTCCTGTGTCTTTTGCTCCATTGTTTGCAATGGCTTACAAATACCGGTCTGGTGACTGTGTGGACAAGCCCTGATTCTAGGAATACAGCCTGCAGCAGGGCTGGTGCTGCAGTCCAATTAGGTAGCATCACCATGTGTCCCCTGTGATTTGGCCTCCTGCACTTTGCCATTGGCTGTGATAGGGGTTAAAGCTGCTGCACAGGAAGCCAAGCAGCTGAGATTCCCTGAGGGCCAAGTTGCCCCCAAGGGAATATGCAAACGTGCTTCATAAAGACACTAGCCTCCCTATTTGAACAGATACTGCCTGTGAAACCATTACAATGACTGCTTGTCCTTTAGGGTGAAAACCTCTGGTGTCAGTGGCTCCTCTTCTAGCAGGAATTGGGTATGTTGACAGGTTTCACTATCTTTACAATATGAAGTGAAGGGGAAAGGTTGCAAGCTGTTTAAATTTGAAGATGTTCTGTGCCAATGCAGCGAACTCAGCTGGGCTGTCAGAGTGACTCAGTAACAGGGGCAGGAGGAGAGGCAGAATTAGGGAGCTTTGGGACCCCTCCCCTGCATGTTCCCAAGGTGCTCAGTGGGTTATTCAATTTACACAGAAACCGGAGCTTGGAGAGTTAAAACCCTGATGCCCCGAGTCAGGATTTCTCTAGGGGTCCCATTTCTAGAGGTTCCGTGTGCTCTGGGCTCAATCCAGCCGGGGCTGAGTGACAGGAGACCCCACAGAATGCCAGTGACTAGTTCCCAAATCTACTCGGGTTTATTTGCTCCTGGAAATTTAATCAGCACATGCATTTTCAAAGCTTTTATTCTCCGGCTTGATTGTGAACTCAGGAATTCAGAGCTTCATTGCTTTATGGTAACAGGTCTGAGAGGGCATATTTTTGCCCTATAGTTATAGGGCTACCAGCATCTCTGCCCTTTCTCTGGTCTCTGAGTTCAAAATGTCAGGCCTTGTAGCCTTCCTGCTAATGGGCTGGAATCCCTCAATTCTCCCACACTCAGACTGGGCACTGGGCTTCAGCACAGTGTGGGTCAACTGTGCTTCCGGAGCAGGTCTGAGTGGGTTCAGCACCTGTGGTTGACATGTGCATACTAAGGTACAGAAGTGTGAATGTTATGCCAAAACTATTCATTGTAATACAAATATTACAAACAGAACTTTCATGTAATGATTGTATATCGAAAGCCAGGAACAGAGTTGTTAGAATCTCTGCAGGAAGGAGCAGTGGTAACTTTACTGCTTTATGGCTTTGGCTTTAGAAAGTATTTCAGAAGCGCTCCACATACTGTTTGCAATGGGTTTGTGATATTATTTCTTTGTTCAGTGACAGTTGTATGACACTGTCTCCTGGTAACTGACTAGAAGCTGTTTCTAACACTTACATTCAGAGTCATGCACTCAATAACTCTCCAAGCCCTGTGCAAGACTTTCCAAAAAGTCGTGAGAGACCAGAACCACTGGTCTGTGTTTCAGCAAAGAGTTTAGCTTAGGAAAGGGGAGTGTAAAGGATGTTTTATCTAATTGGCCCCTGTCACCAATTACATGAGCATGACTGAAAGTAACTTGTACACTCAAGTGGATATTAGTGCGATACCAGGGCTTGTGGGATGTGATGTGATGTCAACTCTTCCTCTGCCCAGCTGAAATAACTGTCAGTGTTAGCTTGTAATTTTCCCAATAGCTACAGACCACTGCATGGTGAGAGAATGCAGGTTCCGGGGGGATAAAGAAAAGCCTGTAGGGTCTCTGCATTCCATCAACATTGGCCAGGCAAAGCCCTTCAGCTTTTCTTGGAGGGATTCTTGGGGGTCAGAGTTTATCAGTGGGAGCATTTGGTAATGGTAAGTTAATAGAGCCTGATTCTGATTGAATTTACATATGGAAGTCTGGCATGAGGCTGTTGATATCACTGTTATTGAATTAAGAACCTGACCCTAAAAATTTATACCATATGCTAGAAAGAGGCAGTTGCATAACCTGGACTGTTAGGAGCGCAGAAAAAAAGAGAATTCATATAATGAAGCTATAAATCACATTTAAAAATAACATCAGTGCAGGGCAGATAAATCAAATGACCATTTTCACCATGCATTTCCCATGTATTTACACACATGCCATGATACAAGGGGCCACACTCAGAGGTGAGGGTATCTGTGTGAAGGGTATAACAGAGTTCAAAAGAGAACTACATAGATTAATGGACAATGGATCACTTGATGATGACCTGTTCTGCTCATTCCCTCTGGGGCACCTGGCATAAGCCACTGTCGAAGACAAGATACTGGTCTAGATGGACCTTTAATTTCACCTAGTATGGCCGTCCCTATGCTCTCATGTTCTAAGATCACAGTGGTAAAATCATACTGTGCTCAAGTAGGCCGCAGAATTTAGCAGGATCCAAAGAGGGACTGAGTAACCAGAAAATCCAATTACAGTAGACAGGATTGTTTTAAAAAGGTTTTGGAGATTTATACCACAAAATATGTCTAACTAGTGGGTATCAGGGGGAAACTCCCTGGGAGCAGTTTATCTCATAGCTGCCTATTTCAGGGCTTCTTCCATCTTCCTCTGAAGCATCTGGACATGGCCACTGGTTACTGGGGGAGATGGACTACAAGTCTGATCCAGTCTGATTAATCTGATCCATGTAAATCCAACAGTATGTTTTTGCTTATCTACCTTGAGCTCTGGGAGTCTGTAGATGTGCACTGAGAGCAGAATGATTTCTTGCTAAATATCATCTAATCTCCTCTTATTTTTCTTTTAGGAAGGGCATTTCAGAACTCCTCGCACCTGCCCAGTACATTATGTCAGCTGTCAATGACACCAAATTAAAATCTGTAATATTCCTTCTCTCTGGGCTACCCGGTCATAGAGACGCACATCTCTGGACTTCTATCCCCTTCTGCTTCATGTATGTTATTTCAATAGTAGGAAATTCAGTCATTCTGTTTATTGTAAAAACAGATCCAAGCCTCCATGAGCCCATGTACATTTTCCTTTCCATGTTGGCCATCACAGACCTTGGCATATCCATAACCACCATACCGACGATACTGGGCATATACTTGTTTAACTCTAGGGAGATCAGCCTCAATGCCTGTTTAGCCCAGCTCTTCTTCATCCACTTGTTTCAATACATTGAATCCTCTGTGCTGTTGTTGATGGCCTTTGACCGCTTCATTGCAATCCATAACCCACTAAGATATGCTTCCATCTTAACCCCACCGAGAATAGGCAAGATGGGACTGGTGTCTGTGCTAAGAGCGATGGTCCTAATACTTCCACTTCCCTTTCTCCTGAAACGGTTCCAATACTGTCGAGCAAATGTCCTTTCCCATTCCTACTGTGTGCACCGGGAAGTCATGACAATGGCTTGTTCGGATATCAGAGTCAACAGCATCTATGGGTTGTTTACTAAACTCTTCCAGATGGGGCTGGACTTGCTGCTCATCCTCCTTTCTTATGTGATGATCCTCAAAACAGTGCTGAGCATCGCGTCCTACGACGAGTGCCTGAGGGCTCTGAACACCTGTGTCTCCCACCTCTGCGCCCTTCTGCTCTTCTACACACCAGAGATCAGCTTGTCTATGATACACAGGTTTGGGAAGGGCTCTTATCCCTTACTTCAGATTCTCCTGGGATACATGTCCTTGCTTCTCCCACCACTGATTAACCCAATTGTGTACAGCGTGAAAAGCAAACACCTTCGTGTGAGGATAATCAGGGTGTTCATGAAGTGAAGGGTGTTACGAATTATACCTGATAGGACACGCACACAACTGCTGCGAATTATACCTGGTAGGACACGCACACAAATGCTGTGAATTATACCTTATAGGTGACGCACACAAATGCTGAGAATTATACCTGATAGGTCACGCACAGTTCGAATCTAGGCTGAGGCACATAAACGAAGTCCACAACTGCAGAATTCCCAAAAAACACCAAGTTTATTACGCTCAAGTTTGGTGCCCCCCTGCTAGCCAGGAGGGGACCCCGAATACAGATTATACAAAGGTTATACACTTTTAACAAAGCATGTTGCCCTCATGCATTGGAAACCTTAGCCAATACACAAACCCTTTTCTTATCTACCACCTATCCCTGGTTGGTGCATTCCTTGTGCTAAACCAGTATGTTAATTACACAGCATGGTCCTAAAGCCATGCATCAGTAACTTTTATTATCAGGATGGGAGGCTTCACATCAAAGGCCAGGAGATAGGGAGTTAGAGACTGACAAAAAACAGATACTGGGAGTCAAGGCAGGCTGGAGACAAGGGGGAGGATTTTCACAGGGATGCAGTGTCTAAGGAACACTCCTCCTGGTGCATGATGTGCTTGCTTTTAGACAACGGTGGGCCCCAAACCAACATGGAGTCACATGTGCTAACTTTTCCTTAACAAGGGTCAGTTCACCACCTGACTCCTGTGGCATGTGTTAGGATATAGACATTCAGGCCTGTCTGTAAAGGCCTATAGTTTAAGAATTTAGGTGTATGTTTATCATTTAACTAGTTATAGAGATATAAAGGAAAGAATCTGTGTAAGGGTCTTCTCTCACTGTGACAGTCTGAGTCCCTGTTCTTAGGCTAATGCCTTTGGCCAAGCAGCAGAGGCAGCCATAAGCTGGGAAGCGAACGGTCACATCCTCACTTTCCAAATTAGTCATATTGAAATAAGGACATCTGGGGCTGTTAGGAATGTGACCCAATCTATCACCTCCAGAGAAAGGGAAGAGCCTAGAAGATGTAAAAGGAAATTTAGTTTGATAGGTTTCTGTCTGGTAAGAACTCACTTATCAATAGACGCAGTTGGGAAACCCTTATGTCTTCATAGATGTCGTTGTGAAATCCTCAGTTCTGCATTGTTTTGTCATTATAAATCCCACTTTGCTATATTTATTTGCATGGTTTCTGTCTGGTTCTGTGATTGTTTCTGTCTGCTGTATAATTAATTTTGCTGGATGTAAACTAATTAAAGTGGTGGGATATAATTGGTTAGAAAATTATGTTACAATATGCTAGGATTGGTTAGGTAAATTTCAGTAGAAGGATTGGTTAAGGTATAGCTGAGTATTTTACTATGTAAATTAGGGGCAAACAGGCAGTAAGTTGGGATTCAAAATAAGGAAAAAGGAACTTGTATTTAAGTTTGCTGGAAGTTCACCCCAATAAACATCAAATTGTTTGCACCTTTGGACTTCGGGTATTGTTGCTCTCTGTTCATGCGGAAAGGACCAGGAATGTGGGAGAGTGAAGGAATAAGCTCTCTAACAACATGGGAGACGAAAAACATGGGCTACCTATTCCATCCTGGACCCATATATCCAAGATGACATGATCTCCATTCCATAGAGAGGGTCTAAGACTGGTGAGGGGGGACAGGGCACTGCGGGAGGGAGACCAAGGCAGGCAGCAGCACTTACAAAGTGACTGTTCCTGGAGAGCCAGGGGATTGGTGGGATTGGTGGCTGATCCGACCTCACAATTCTTGTCGATACAGTCAATAAGGAGAAGGGACGTGGATGCTGTTTCCCATTAGACTTGGTCTGTCTCTGTCCCGTCTCTGATTAAACATCCAGGGGCCATGAAGAATGCTGCAGAGCTGTTTTGCAGTCACAGTCCTGGCCCTTCCTGAGCGCTCTGGGTGCAGCATGACCCGTGGGTGCTGCACCAGCTGTGGACGGGGCTATTCAAGGGGCACAGTCACTCAGTCTTCTCCTGCACACTCAGGCAGGTGCTAGTGACTGAATGTTGTGAGAGACTTGATTAATGCAGGCGCACCAGGAGAGGCCATTCAGGCAACCCCTCCAATCACGGCTTTACACACAGCACACCTGCTCAGTCCACTCCCCACTGAGGCAGGGCAGAACTGCATGTGTGAGTAGTGGTCGGACACACAGGAGTCCTGGTAAGAGACTCAGGCCTAGGTTCCCTCCCCATCCGCTCCATTTGTGCTGCCCCAGCGATGCAAAACTGTAGAAACTGGCCTCAGCTCAGTTTTAGGGCTACCTCCTATACCTGCTAGCTCCTATCCCAGCCCAGCCCATTCAGAGTAGGGTGACCACCTTTTCAAAAGTCAAAAGCGGGACACAGACCGGGAAAGGGGGCAGTGACCCCTCGGTGACCCCGCCCCTGCCCCCCTTCCTTCCCCTGGTGGTCCAGTCCCTGCTCCTCCTCTTCCACTGAGGCTCCACCTCCTGTCCAAGCCAGAGGCCAGAGCTGGGCCATGGAAAGACCTGATCAGGGAGACAGTGCCCCTGTGAGGAGCCCCATATCCTCTACCTGCCCTACAGGGGACTAGGGGGACAAGAGAATGCTCCAGCCTATGTGTCTGCTCCTCAGGACGAATCCCCAGAGAAGGCAGAGACTCTGGGAATCCCAACAGCAGCCTGGGCTCCCGGGGTAGCTGTAACCATGCTTTTGTGGATCACAACTGCGAAAATCAAATTCAGAACAAACTGCTGAGAAATAGAGCAGACAGACCTCAAAACTGGTGATTATTCTCCTATGAGATATACCAGAGTAGCAACATAAAGTGAATTTCTGTTTGACAACAATGGCTAACAAGAAGTCATAAAAGCAGTTTCCTTAGATATTCCAGTCCTTATATCCCCATCAAAACACTAGATTTAAAGATGTTTGGTTCTTTAAAACCAATTTAATATAATAACAGGTTCATTTGATTCCAAAGGACCAGTCACACTCGCAGGTCAATATAGAACTCAGATCTTACCCCAAAATCATTCTGATGCCAATCCTTTGCTATCTAAAATCTAAAGGCTTATTCATAAAAAGAAAGAAAGGTGAGATTTAAAATTTGTTAAAAGAGTCAAATACATACAATAAATGCCAAGATCTTATTTCAGGCTTGTAGCAGTGATGGAATAAGCTGCTGGCTTGATAAGTCTCTGGTTGCTTCCAAATCATTGGAAGGACCTCAGCCCATTGGTTAGAATGCTCCCATTAGTAAAAGTTCATAGTCCAGAGGCTTGAGCAGGAAAGAAGCAAAATTGAGGTGTTTCTTTTATAGCAATTTATAGCATCTGCCACATGGAGGGAAGTCCATTGTTTCAAACAAAGCCCTCAGCACAGCTGGTGGAAAATGACAGGTGACAAGCTGGGGTTTGGAATTACATGAGCAATCACATGTCCAGGCATAATTTTGCTTAGTCACAGCAGAAAATCATTACCTATACCCCGAGAGTACGTTTCCAGGACAGTCCATTCAGTGTAGATGGGCGTTTCCCATGGTCCATTGTGAGTTAAGGGCTTGATGAGCCCTTAATTTGAATACTACCAGGAGCAAACATTTGAAATCCAGGTATAGAGCCAATAGTCATACCTTTACATACAAAAATGATACATGCAGACAGACAGCACAACCATAACCAGCAAAACATAACCATTTCATAGACATCTTACATGCCACATTTTGTACAAGTTTGTTGCAAATATATAACAATGGTTGCAAAAGTGATCTACATGGTCATATTTTGATAAGCGAACATCACAGTAGCTCTTACCATGGCCCAGCTCTGGCGTGGCCAGGAGGTGGAGCCTCAGGGAAAGTAGAGCAGCAGGGGGGCAGGGCCTAGTGGTAAGAGATGGCGGAGAGGGGCTCAGGGGAAAAGGGGTTGCAGCAAGTCTGAAGCAATGCAGACACCACCAACAAGGGCAATAGTGTGTTCCGGACTGGTCAAGCTGGAGAGTAGGAGACTTTGTGTTTTGGAGAAGACTGAATAAATGTGAACCCACAAAGGGAGTTCTTGTTTTAGATTTTCCTGGCTTAGAGTAAGTCATTGCAAGAACCCTAGAGGAAAGAGCAGGGCGCCTGCAGGGCTACCTCAAGCCCCCAGAGCGCACTCTGTGGTGGCCCTGATCCACAGGGATATGGCCAGAGTGTGCGATGCTCTTGGAAGCTGTTAAAAACAGGCAGAGGTTAGCCAAGTATCCAGGCTGCTCTAAACTCTGCTGTGGTCGGGGGAGAACAGGCCAGCGAATCAAACCTCCGTAACTGGCTCCTTGCCATCCCTGCTCTCGACAGCATGGCAGGGAGGGGGAGCTCTGCAGCTGAAGCAGAGATTTCATCCGGGCCTGTCACCACTCAGATGGCTGGAAGCCTGGTGCTGTGATCTAGGCACTGCTCTGTGACTCAAGACAGGTGGGTTTAATTCTCTTGTAGTCTGTGACCATGGGCAAGCCATCAGCTGTCTCCAAGCCTGTGCTCAGGTGGATAACAGCCCGGCCCTGCCTCGCAGTGATGACTGGAGGATAAATACATTCAAGGTGCTCAGATACTCTGAGACCAGAAGATCAGGGCTGTGTCACTATCAACATCCTGGTCTGCTGATTGGTAATATATCCCTACTGCTATATTCCTCTTATTAGAGCATGGAATTACTATTTGTAGTGATCCTTTGATAGAGTTTGGTTCATTTAAGATTTTTACTTCATTTGTTTCAACACTTTCTTTAACATACAGTGCCACTCTTCCACCACCACGATCTGTTCTGTCCATCTGATATATTTTCTACCCTTTGATTATCCTCATTCCCCCAAACTTCTGTGATGACTATTATATCAATATCCTCCTTTAATATCCAGATAGACTCATAAGATCCTACCTTTATTTTATCATCTTCCATTCTCTCCTCTTTACTAGGAAATTGTCATAAATATAAAGGGAAGGGTAACCTCCTTTCTGTATACAGCGCTATAAAATCCCTCCTGGCCAGAGGCAAAATTCTTTCACCTGTAAAGGGTTAAGAAGCGAAGGTGTCCTGGCCAGCACGTGACCCAAAATGACCAATGAGGGGACAAGATACTTTCAAATCTGGAGGAGGGGAAAAGGCTTTGGTCTGTCTGTGTGATACCTTTGCTGGGAACAGATCAAGCCCTCCAACTCCTGTAAAGTTAGTAAGTAATCTAGCTAGAAAATGCATTAGGTTTTCTTTGTTTTGGCTTGTGAAATTCGCTGTGCTGGAGGAAATGTGTATTCCTGGTTTTGTGTCTTTTTGTAACTTAAGGTTTTGCCTAGAGGGATTCTCTAAGTTTGAATCTGACTGCCAGTAAGGTTATCTTCCATTCTGATCTTACAGAGTTGTTCTCTTGTCTTTTTTTTGTTTTTCTAATAAAGTTCTGTTTTTTTAAGAATCTGATTGTTTTTTTGGGGGGTCTTGAAAATCCAAGGCTGGGTTCCTTTTCAACAGGACATCACAGAGGTGTCTTGAGCCCCCATCCAGTAAACTGGGAAAATTACATCCCACCCCTTGGTGCCTCTGAAAGGCAATACTTCTCCACTCACAAGCACAAACTCTGAGTGTAGGAAAGTAACTTTTAATTAAAGGAGGGAAGTTATCCAATCTTAATTAGGGAAAATGTCACAAGCAGGAGACATACACATAAAACTGTGAGCAGGACAGAGTGTGTGGGGCAGTGGCTTCTGCCTCATATGCTTGAGTTCTACAATGAAAAGTTCCTTTACTGTGCCCCTCTCTTCTCCCTCACCTCACCCCACTCACTGAGGTCATCCTTGGTCAGCGATGGACCAAAATACTTCCTTTTATTTGCGTTAAACCTGCTGCTTATTAAATTTATTTGGTGGCCCCTAGTTCTTCCTTTTTTATTTTCTCCACACCAGTCAGGATTTTATAGACCTCAATCATATCCCCCCTTAGTTGTCTCTTTATCAAGTGGAAAAGTTACATTTCCAAGTTACCTTCATGAATACACTTACTCTGCCAAAGTATCCAGCAGATAGAGTGGTGATGTTCAAAGTGATCAGATTTGGTTAGTGTTGGGTTACAAATCACAGTAGTAAAGAGTGCTTTGAGGGTGAAATGTGAATAAAGGGGAGTAGAACTGTGCTTAACCTGCCCCAAATGAGTGGGTACCCTCAGCTGAAAGTACCACGTTAAGCCAAGGGCTCAAATGCCAGATTCCTGTGACGTTAATAGGAGTGGGACAGGTGTCCCATCCAGGATGTGTGAACTCTCCCTAAGGGTTCCAGGTCTGGTTTAATGTGTTCCTACCCACTGTTCAAAGATAGAGCTAAATAGGGTCCATTAGGAGCCTTTTGTTATTTTCAGTGATCAAATGAGAACTGAAATCACTGGTGGTGGGAGGGCATTTTTGCCTGGCCTGCTAAAAGTTGAAAATCACTAAAAGCTGACAACGACTAAGAAGACTGACCTTCCAAGATCAAAGCAGAGATATTGGTGGCAGTAGAAGGGAAGTACCAGTCGTCCAGTGGAGAGGAACTGCGTCTGGCGGGATGGCCAGCCAGATCAAGTGCTCAGTTGGTGGAGCAAGCAAGGTGCCTTCTTCCCCAGGTGGGAGATGAACTCACACATATGCACCTCTCAACCCTGTGCATATGAGTGTGAAGGCCCTGTGCTCTGGCCCCAAAGCAGAGACAAAAAAAAACAAAAACCCTCCTTTCAGCTGAAAACCTGCTTTCCAGCAGCCCAAAGGAAAAAAAAAATCCATTTTAAATCTGTGCTTCTTGTTCAAAAAATCTCAAATTGATCTCAAAATGATTTCAAGATAATCCCACCACTCTGCCACCATGTCAAGGTTCCTTCCCCACTCTGAACTCTAGGGTACAGATGTGGGGACCTGCATGAAAACCCCCTTAAGCTTATTTTTACCAGCTTAGGTTAAAACTTCCCCAAGGTACAAACTATTTTACCTTTTGCCCTTGGACTTTATTGCTGCCACCACCAATAAATACCTTCTAATAAATATATAACAGGGAAAGAGCCAGCTTGGAAACTTCCCCCCACCCCCAATCCTCCCAAAACCTACACCCCCTTTCCTGGGGAAGGCTTGATAAAAATCCTCACCAATTTCCATAGGTGACCACAGACCCAAACCCTTGGATCTTAGAACAATGAAAAAGCATTCAGTTTCCTTACAAGAAGACTTTTCGTAGAAGTAAAAAGTAAAAGAATTACCTCTGCAAAATCAGGATGGTGAATACCTTACAGGGTAATCAGATTCAAAACATAGAGAATCCCTCTAGGCAAAGCCTTAAGTTACAAAAACAGGAATATATATTCCATTCAGCACATCTTATTTTATCAGCCATTTAAACAAAACAAAATCTAACCCATATCTAGCTAGATTACTTACTAAATTCTAAGACTCCATTCCTGTTCTATTTCCGGCAAAAGCAACACACAGACAGAGAGAACCTTTGTTTCTCCCCCGCTCCAGCTTTGAAAGTATCTTGTCTCCTCATTGGTCATTTTGGTCAGGTACCAGCGAGGTTACCTTTAGCTTCTTAACCCTTTACATGTGAAAGGGTTTTTCCTCTGGCCACAACCGATTTTAAAGGTGTTTACCCTTCCCTTTATATTTATGACAGGAGGCAACACATTTTAATAGCTCTGGGCCCCCAGAAGAATTAATCCGGCCCTGCTCCTATATCACTACAAGCTAAGTTAGACAGGCTTTGCTCTGGAGATAAAGAAACAGAAACGATCCAATTTACATTCTTTTGGGAAGCCAATGGGATCTTGGGAACAGTGATGTAGCTAGAACAGGAAAACTGGGTGGACCCACCTTTCAGGAGCCCCATCGCCCCCTACAGGGGCAGATTAGGGTTTTGTGTGGCCCTGGCTCATCCAGAAAAACTGAGGTGCCTTCTTCATCCCTTCTGAAGCCCCCCTCCTGCTGGGGAAATGGGGCCAAGGGTGAAGGGGTTTGCACCCAGTGCTCGTGCCGGGGAGTGAGCTTCAGGGCAAGTGGTGAGGTGGTGGGGGCTTATTCTGCTTCCCCCCCACAGCAATTCTGAGATGCTGGGCTTGCCCCATTCCTACTGCCCAGCTCTATTCTAGTGCCCTGACCCACTCTACGACAGCCAGGTGGAGGGAGAGGAAATCCCCCGCACCCGGACCTTGTTTCACCTCAGGAGAGGAAGGTGGGTGGAATGGAGCAGGGTGACACCATTGGCCCAGGACTAGTGGCTAATCCACTACTGGCCCAAACCCACCCCCACAAGGCACACCCCCATCTGGGGCAAGAGACCAGGGAATCAGCTCTCTGCACCAGCTGGAGAGGGATACAGCTGGGCACCAAGCTGGAATCAGGAGTCCCAGCTGGTGGATTGGGCTTTGATGCTAAATGGGTGGCCCCTGGCCCCCCAAGGCCCACCCATGGCTACACCCTGGCTCTGATCCAGCCTTGTTTCCCTGTGTCTCTGAGGCCATCTTTCCATCTATTTGCCCATTCCTTGTGGAAGCAGCTCTTGCTGAAACCCATGTGAGCCTGGGCCCTGTCACCACAGTGCTCTGTGCTCAGTGTGTCACAGGGTCAAGGTGTGAAGCTGACCTTTGCCCTCAGACTGCTTTCTGCCAGCCAGACCGTCTAAGATGAGGCCCTGTGTCTGTTAGTCCATTCTTTGCAATGACTTGGAAACACAGGTCTAGTGACTGTGCAGAAACTCCCGGCATCCCCGTGACACTCCCACACGCCCCTCCAAAATCCTCATTCTTATTCCTTTTTCCTCATGGAGAAGGGAAGGGTCCTCCCCTACTGGAAAGAACTGAGGGAAATTTCCATGAGAGGAACCTTTAGGAATCTCCCTTCCCTTCCCTGGCCTGCACCCTGGGTTTGTAATGCTGAAAAGGGGGCTGTCAGGGAGTAATCAGGCCCCATGTTATTATTCTATTGTATTTTATTTCAGCAAGACCACAGCTGTGACGGCATCATCATTACCACTCAGCCACCCTTGAGGGAGCCATGTCACTAATCGGCACCATTTGAACAGTGACGACAAGCCTGGATTCTAAGAATAGAGCCTGCAGCAGGGCTGGTGCTACAGTCCAATTAGGTAACATCACCACGCGTCCCCTATCATTTGGCCTCCTTCAATTTGCCATTGGCTGTGACATGGGTTAAAGCTGTTGCACACAAAGCCAAGCAGCAGAGATTCTCTGAGGGCCAAGTGGCCCCCCAGGGGACTGTGCCAGCATGTTTTATAAAGACACCTGCATCCCTGTCTGAACAGAGACTGCCTGCTGCCTGTGCAACCTCTCCGATGACTCCGTGTCCTTTAGGGTGAAGACCTCTGGTGTCAGCGGCTCCCCTTCTAGCAGGAACTGGGTATGTTGGCAGGTTTCACTATCTTTACGATGTGAAGTGAAGGGGAAAGGCTGCAAGCTGTTTACACTGGCAGATGTTCTGTGCTATTGCAGTGAAGTCAGCCAGGCTGTCAGAGTGACTCTGTAAGAGCGGCAGGAGGACAGGCAGCAAGGTGCTCAGTGGGTTATTCTGGTTACACAGAAACTGGAGCTTGGAGTGTTAAAAGCCTGATGACCCAAGTCAGGATTTCTCTAGGGGTCCCATTTCCAGAGGTGCCCTGTGCTCTGGGCCCGATCCTGCCAGGAGCTGAGTGACAGGAGACCCCACGGAATGTCAGTGACTAGTTCCCAAATTTACTTGGGTTTATTTGCTTCTGGAAATGTAATCAGAAAATGCATTTTCCAAAGCTTTTTTTCTCTGGCTTGATTGTGAACACAGGAATTCAGAGCTGCATTGCTTTGTGGTACCAGGTCCGAAGGGCGTATTTTTGCCCTATAGTTACTATATTTACAGGGCTACAGGCATCTCTTCTCCCACTCTGGTCTCTGAGTGCAAAATGTCAGGCCTTGTAGCCTTCCCGCTCATGGGATGGAATCCCTCAATTCTCCCACACTCAGACTGGGCCCTGGGCTACAACTCAGTGTGGGTCAACTGTGCTTGCAGAGCAGGTCTGAGTGGGTTCAGCACCTGTGGTTGATGTGTGCGTACTAAGGTACAGAAGTGTGAATGTTATGCCAAAAAATAAAAATGTTACAAACCAAACTTTCATGTCATGCCTGTATATTGAAAGCCAGCAGCAGAGTTGTTAGAATCTCTGCAGGAAGGAGTAGGGATAACTTTACTGCTTTGGCTTTAGAAAGTGTTTCAGAAGTGCTCCACATACTGTTTGCAATGGGTTTGTGCTATTAACTCTTTGTTAAGTGAACATTTGTGTGATACTGTCTCCTGGTAACTGACTAGAAGCTATTTCTAACACTTAAATTCAGAGTCATGCACTCAATAACTCTGCAAGGCTTGTGCAAGACTTTCCAAAAGGCCATGAGAGACCAGAACCGCTGGTCTGTGTTTCAGCAAAGAGTTTAGCTGAGGTGCAGGGAAGGAGAGTGGTAGAGTAGTTGTGTGTAATTGAGCCCAGTCACCATGGCTGAAGTAACTAGTACACTCAAGTGGATATAAGTGCAGTACCAGGGTTTGAAGTATTGACCCATTTGTGAAGCCATCTCCTCCCCTGCCCAGCTGAAATAACTGTCAGTGTCAGGTTGTAATTTTCCAAATATCTACAGACCGTTGCATGGGGAGAGGATGGAGGTCCCCGGGAGGGAGGGGTATAAAGAGAAGCCTGTAGGATGATCAAAATCTCTGGATTCTGTCAACATTGCCCTTCAGCTTCTCTTCAAGGGATTCTAGGGGTCAGAGTTTATCACTGGAAGCTTTTGGTAAGGGTGAGTTAATAGAGCCCAGTTCTAATTGAATTTACACATGAAAGTCTGGTGTGAGGCTGTTGATATCACTGTTGTTGAATTAAGGACCTGACCCTAAAAATTTATCCCAAATCCTGGAAAGAGGCAGTTGCATAACGTGGACTGTCAGGAGTGGAGAAAAAAAGAATTCAGATAAGGAAGCTATAAAACACATTTAAAAATAGCATCAGTGCAGGACAGGTAAATACAATGACTGTTTTCACCATGAACTTGCATGTATTTATACAGATGGTATGACACAAGGGGCCACACGCAGAAGTGCAGGGCCAGAAAGGGTGTCTGTGTGAAGGGTATAACAGAGTTCAAAGGAGAACTACATAAATTAATGGATGATGGATCACTTGATGATGACCGTTCTGTTCATTCCCTCTGGGGCACCTGGCATAAGTCACTGTCGAAGATAGATACTAGGCTAGATGGACCCTTCGTCTCACCCAGTATGGGCGTTCTTATGTTTGTATGTTCTAAGGTCACAATGGTAAAATCATACTGTGCTCAAGTAGGCTGTGGAATTCACAGCCACAAGATATCAATGGGGCCAAGAGCTTAGCAGGATTCAAAGAGGGACTGAGAAATCAGAAAATCCAATTACAGTAGAGAGGATTGTTTTAAAAAAGTTTTGGAGAGGCTCTAAACCTTCCTGATTTACACCACAAAACATATCTATCTAGTGGGTGTCAGGGGGAAACTCCCTGGGAGCAGGTTATCTCATCACAGCATAATTCAGGACTTCTTCTACCTTCCTCTGAAGCATCTGGACATGGCCACTGGTTACTGGGGGAGATGGACTACAAGTCTGATCCAGTCTGATTAATCTGATCCATGTAAATCCAACAGTATGTTTTTGCTTATCTACCTTGAGCCCTGGGAGTCTGTAGATGTGCACTGAGAGCAGAATGATTTCTTGCTAAATATCATCTAATCTCCTCTTATTTTTCTTTTAGGAAGGGCATTTCAGAACTCCTCGCACCTGCCCAGTACATTATGTCAGCTGTCAATGACACCAGATTAAAATCTGTAATATTCCTTCTCTCTGGGCTACCCGGTCATAGAGACGCACATCTCTGGATTTCTATCCCCTTCTGCTTCATGTATGTTATTTCAATAGTAGGAAATTTAGTCATTCTGTTTATTGTAAAAACAGATCCAAGCCTCCATGAGCCCATGTACATTTTCCTTTCCATGTTGGCCATCACAGACCTTGGCATATCCATAACCACCATACCGACGATACTGGGCATATACTTGTTTAACTCTAGGGAGATCAGCCTCGATGCCTGTTTAGCTCAGCTCTTCTTCATCCACTTGCTTCAGTGCACTGAATCCTCCCTGCTCTTGTTGATGGCCTTTGACCGCTTTATCGCGATCTGTAACCCGCTGAGATATGCTTCCATCTTAACCCTGCCAAGAATAGCCAAGATGGGACTGGTGGCTGTGCTAAGGGCAATGGTCATAATACTTCCACTTCCCTTTCTCCTGAAACGGTTCAGATACTGTCAAGCCAATGTCCTCTTCAATTCCTACTGCATGCACCGGGAGGTCATGACAATGGCTTGTTTGGATATCACAGTCAATATCATCTATGGATTGTTTACTAAACTCTTAACAATGGGGTTGGACTCGCTGCTCATTTTTCTCTCTTATGTGATGATCCTCAAAACAGTGCTGAGCATCACATCCCACAAGGAGTGCCTGAGAGCCCTGAACACCTGTGTCTCCCACCTCTGCGTCCTCCTTCTCTTCTACACACCAGAGATCAGCTTGACTGTGATACACAGCTTTGGGAAGGGCTCTTATCCCTTACTTCAGATTCTCCTGGGCTACATCGCCCTGCTTCTCCCACCACTGATGAACCCAATTGTGTACAGCATGAAAATCAAACACCTTCGTCTGAGGATAATCAGGATATTCATCAAGAGAAGGGTCAGTTCACCACCTGGCTCTAGTGACATAGGAGACAAAAAACATGAGCCACCTATTCCATCCTGGACCCATATGTAACCCTTCTGCCAGTCAGAGTTGGCAGCAACCAGGGCCAGGTTCTGTGTCTAGGGGTTCCATTCCAATAACACAATGCAAAACTGGCTCAAGCCCCCATCCAGTGACCTGGGACAAATATATACCACCTCCCCCCCCAGGTGCCTTTAAGAGGCAATACTTCCCCTCTCGCCCACACAGAGTGTGAGTGTAGCAAAAGTCTTTTAATAACAGAGAGAAACAATGTGGCATTATGTTGGAGAAACACCACCAACAGGATTCATAACACAACCCATGAGAAAAAACCCACCCCAAGCAAATTGGGCCATGTCCTTTCCCTTTGGTTCTTGAGGCCAGCAACCCAAAAATCCCCCAAAGTCCAACAACCCCAAAGTCCAGCAACCCAAATGTCTCTGTCCTTGGTGAGTCCAGAGTTCAAAAGTTCATCTGCACTGTTTGAACCCCACCACACATGTGTTGAAATGGGGGGGGGGGGAGTAAAGGCGCACTTTACATGCTCCAACAGTCGACTGCCCCGCCTCTCTGTGGGTTTCTGCTGCAACCCTCACCACCTCCTGCTCCCCACTCCACCAGCTGCTCCTCTCCAGTAAGAGTTCTGTAAGCCATTCACCAATTACCTTCAGGCCCTCTGTTACTAGTACTCAGTGATTTCAGCTTATAGTAGGGAAGTCCCAGTGCTGGTGCACCATTGACTCAAAGTGAATTCAGCTCTGCAATCTGTAACTAGACTCCTAATAGAATCAAAATTAGCTGTGCTATTACACAGTGGAGAGAGAAGACAGTACAGTTGGCATTAGAGACCTCACAAGGGTCCCATACCACAAGGTACAAATAGCTGCCCCCAACCTCTCTCCCCTCACTGAGTTTTGGAACCTATGTCCCTTTCCTAGAGAGTGCTACGCAGTTGATGGTGAGTCCCTCTATCATAACAAAAAGCCAAGTACAGTTCCACTGTACTTGATTCACATAATCAGGATAATAACACTTTATTCTTCCTGCCCCAATAACTGGGGATCCCATAGCAGCCAAAATGACCATCTAGGTGGGGTGGGTGTGCCTATGAAAATGAGAACAGCCCCTAAAGTTCTTTTCCACAACCTGCAACAACTCACCACCAGATGTCAGGGTAGAGCTCATCCTGACTCTGCTTACACTTACATCCAAGATGACATGAGTTACTCATCTCCACTATATAGAAAGTTTCATATGGGGTCTAAGCCCTGGTCTACACTAGGAGTTGAGGTTGACTTTAGCAGCGTTAAATCGATTTAAGCCTGCACCCGTCCACAAGATGAAGCCCTTTTTTTCAACTTAAAGGGTTCTTAGAATCGATTTCTTTACTCCATCCTCAACAAGGTGATTAGTGCTGAAATCAGTCTTGCCAGGTCAAATTTGGGGTACTGTGGACACAATTAGACGGTATTGGATTCCGGGAGCTATCCCACAGTGCCCCGTTGTGACCGCTCTGGACAGCGCTCTCAGCTCAGATGCACTGGCCACGTAGACAGGAAAAGGCCCTCGAACTTTTGAATTTCAATTTCCTGTTTGGCCAGCGTGGCAAGCTGCAGGTGAGTGCAGAGCTCATCAGCAGAGGTGACCATGATGGAGTCCCAGAATCGCAAAAGAGCTCCAGCAAGGATCAAACGGGAGGTACGGGATCTGATCCCTGTATGGGGAGAGGAATCCGTGCTATCCGAACTCCGTTCCAGTTTTCGAAATGCCAAAACCTTTGTCAAAATCTCCCAGGGCATGAAGGACAGAGGCCATAACAGGGACCCGAACCACTGCTGCATGAAACTTAAGGAGCTGAGGCAAGCCTACCAGAAAACCAGAGAGGCGAACGGCCGCTCCAGATCAAAGCCCCAAACATGCCGCTTCTATGATGAGCTGCATGCCATTTTAGGGGGTTCAGCCACTACTACCCCAGCCGTGTTGTTTGACTCCTTCAGTGGAGAGGGAGGCAACACGGAAGCAGGTTTGGGGAACAAGGAAGATAATGATGATGAGGTTGTAGATAGCTCACAGCAAGGAAGCAGAGAAACCGGTTTTCCTGAGAGCTAGGAACTGTTTCTCACCTTGGACCTGGAGCCAGTACCCCCCGAACTCACCCAAGGCTGTCTCCTGGACCTACCAGGCAGAGAAGGGACCTCTGATGAGTGTACCTTTTTAAATAGTATACATGGTTTAAAAGCAAGCGTGTTTAATGATTAATTTGCCCTGGCATTCGCGGCCAGTACAGCCACTGGAAAAGTCTGTTAACGTGTCTGATGATGGAGTGGAAATTCTCCAGGGACATCTCCATACCATAAAGCTCTCCTGGAGGTACTCCCAAAGCCTTTGCAAAAGGTTTCTGGGGAGGGCAACCTTATTCCGTCCACCATGGTAGGACACTTTATCACTCCAGGCCAGCAGCACAGAGTCGGGAATCATTGCATAACAAAGCATGGCAGTGTATGTTTGCTGGCATTCAAACAACATCCATTCTTTATCTCTCTTTGTTATCCTCAGGAAAGTGATATCATTCATGGTCACCTGGTTGAAATAGGGTGCTTTTCTTAAGGGGACATTCAGAGGTGCCCATTCCTGCTGGGCTGTGTGCCTTTGGCTGAACAGAAATGTTCCCTGCTGTTAGCCACGGGGAGGGGTGAGGGGATAGCCACGTGGTGGGGGGAGGCAAAATGTGACCTTGTACCAAAAGCACATGTGCTATGTATGTAATGTTAACAGCAAGGTTTACCATGAAAGAGTGTACCCATTGTTCTATAAAATGTGTCTTTTTAAATACCACTGTCCCTTTTTTTTCTCCACCAGCTGCATGTGTTTCAAGGATCGCAGGATCTTCTCCTTCCCAGAGGCTAGTGAAGATTAGAAGGCAAAAAATAACAACAAAAACCGCACTCGTGATGAAATGTTCTCTGACCTCATGCTGTCCTCCCACACTGACAGAGCACAGACGAATGTGTGGAGGCAGACAATGTCATAGTGCAGGAAAGCACAAAACGGGAGGAGAGGTGGCAGGCTGAATAGAGTAAGTGGAGGGTTGAAGAGAGGGTTGAAGCTGAAAGGTGGCAGCAGCGTGATGATAGGAGGCAGGATTCAATGCTGAGGCTGCTGGAGGATCAAACTAATATGCTCCAGCATATGGTTGAGCTGCAGGAAAGGCAGCTGGAGCACAGACGGCCGCTACAGCCCCTGTGTAACCAGCCACCCTCCTCCTCAAGTTCCATAGCCTCCTCATCCAGACACCTAAGAACACATGAATGTGAAGCAACAATGACTTTATTGCCTCTGCAAGCGGTGATCGAAGCAGGGATGGGGAGGGTGGTTAGCTTACAGGGAAGTAGAGTGAACCAAGTGGGGGGGATTCATCAAGGAGAAACAAAGAGAACTTTCACACCATAGCCTGGTCAGTCATGAAACTGGTTTTCAAAGCTTCTCTGATGCACACCACACCTTCCTGTGCTCTTCTAACCGTCCCAGTGTCTGGCTGCATGTAACTAGTGGCCAGGTGATTTGCCTCAGCCTCCCACCCCACCATAAACATCTCCCCATTACTCTCACAGATATTGTGGAGCGCACAGCAAGCAGTAATGACAGTGGGAATATTGGTTTCGCTGAGGTCTAACTGAGTCAGTAAACTGCGCCTGCGCACTTTTAAACGTCCAAATGCACATTCTACCACCATTCTGCACTTGTTCAGCCTGTAGTTGAACAGCTCCTGACTACTGTCCAGGCTTCCTGTGTATGGCTTCATCAACCAGGGCATTAAGGGGTAGGCTGGGTCCCCAAGGATACATATAGGCATTTCAACATCCCCAACAGTTATTTTCTGGTCTGGGAATAAATTCCCTTCCTGCAGCTTTTGAAACAGACCAGAGTTCCTGAAGATGCAAGCATCATGTACCTTTCCCAGCCATCCCACGATGATGTTGCTGAAATGTCCCTTGTGATCCACCAGTGCTTGCAGCACCATTGAAAAGTACCCCTTGCGGTTTATGTACTCGCTGGCTTGCTGCTCCGGTGCCAAGATAGGGATATGGGTTCCGTCTATGGCCCCACCACAGTTAGAGAATCCCATTGCAGCAAAGCCATCCACTATGACCTGCACATAATTTCCCAGGGTCACTACCCTTGATATCAGCAGATCGTTGATTGCGTTGGCTACTTGCATCACAGCAGCCCCCACAGTAGATTTTCCCACTCCCAAATTGATTCCCAACTGACTGGTAGCTGTCTGGCATTGCAAGCTTCCACAGGGCTATTGCCACTTGCTTCTCAACTGTGAGGGCTGCTCTCATCTTGTTATTCTTGCACCTCAGGGCAGGGGAAAGCAAGTCACAAAGTTCCATGAAAGTGCCCTTATGCATGCGAAAGTTTCGCAGCTACTGGGAATCGTCACAGACCTGCAACACTATGCGGTCCCACCAGTCTGTGCTTGTTTCCTGGGACCAGAATTGGCGTTCCACCACGTGAACCTGCCCAATTAGCACCATGATGCCCACATTGCCAGGGCCCGTGCTTTGAGAGAAGTCTGTGTCCATGTCCTCATCACTCCCGTCACCGCGCTGACGTCGCCTACTCGCCCGGTTGCACTTTGCCAGGATCTGGTGCTGCATATACTGCTGGATAATGCGTGTGGTGTATAATGTGCTCCTAATTGCCAAAGTGATCTGAGCGGGCTCCATGCTTGCTGTGGTATGGCGTCTGCACAGAAAAAAAGAGTGGAACGATTGTGTGCCGTTGCTCTGACCGAGGGAGGGGGCGACTGACAACATGGCTTACAGGGTTGGCTTACAGGGAATTAAAATCCACAAAGGGGGTGGCTTTACATCAAGGAGAAACAAAAACAACTGTTTCACAGAATGGCCCCCTCAAGGATTGAACTCAAAACCCTGGGTTTAGCAGGCCAATGCTCAACCCACTGAGCTATCCCTCCCCCTAGTATTTCAGGGAGGACTGAATCTCCATTAAACTTTTCAAGGTACCCTTGACAGACCTCACCAAAACAATTGTCAGCTGTTGCTTTCACAAAGGGAGGGATGGAGGGGGGAGCAAATGACTACAAAACAATTCTGGTCTATTTCTTGTTTTGATCCACTCCATCTATCTCTGACATCTTTGGCTGGCAGCAGATGGTGTAGTAGGACTGCTAGCCATCCTCATCTCCTGGCTGCTCAGCAGAAGATGGTGCAATAGGACTGCTGGCAGGACTAAAGAGAATGACCAGGTTGAGTCACTCCTATTTTAGTCCCTGCGCCCATGTCTGCCCAGGCACTCCTGACCGACCTTACCGAGGTGGCCGGGAGTACCTCAGGCATGATGATGATGGTTATCAGGCCTATCGCACCATCTGCTGCCACAAGGCAATGGGTTACTGCTGCTGTGTAGCAATGCAGTACTGCGTCTGCCAGCACCCAGGAGACATACGGTGACAGTGAGCTGAGTGGGCTCCATGCTTGCCGTGGTTAGGCGTCTGCACAGGTAACTCAGGAAAAAAGGCACAAAATCATTGTCTGCTGTTGCTTTCACGGAGGGAGGGAGGGCCTGACGACATGTACCCAGAACCGCCCGCAACAATGTTTTTGCCCCATCAGGCATTGGGACCTCAACCCAGAATTGCAATGGGTGGCGGAGACTGTGGGAACTGTGGGATAGCTACCCACAGTGCAGAGCTCCGGAAGTCGACACTAGCCTTGGTACTGTGGAAGCACTGCGCCGAGTTAATGCAATTAATGCACTTAGAGCGTTTTGTGTGGGGGCACACACAATCGACGATATAAAACGATTTCTAAAAAAAATGACTTCTATAAATTTGACCTAATTTCGTAGTGTAGACATACTCTAAGGCTGGTGAGGGAGGACAGGGATAGTGAGGAAGGACTGGGCACTGGTGGAGGGAGATCAAGCCAGGCAGCAGCATTTACAGAGTGACTTTTTGTGGAGAGCCAGGGGATTGGTGGGATGTTTGCCCGTAAAGATTCGTATTGGTGGCTGCTCTGACCTCGCAATTACTGTCGATAGTCAATAAAGAGAAGGGATGTGGATGGAACTTCAGAAAGATCTCACAGAACTAAGTGATTGGGCAACAAAATGGCAAATTAAATTTAATGTGGATAAATGTAAAGTAAAGCACTTTGGAAGAAATAACCCCAACTATAAATACAATATGATGGGGGCTAATTTAGCTACAACTAATCAGGAGAAAGATCGTGGATAGTTCTCTGAAGACGTCCAAGCAGTGTGCAGCGGCAGTCAAAAAAGCAAAGGGAATGTTAGGAATCATTAAAAAAGGGATAGAGAATAAGATGGAGAATATCTTATTGCCCTTATATAAACCTGTGGTACACCCACATCTTGAATACTGCATACAGATGTGGTCCCCTCATCTCAAAAAATATACTGGCATTAGAAAAGGTTCAGAGAAGGGCAACTAAAGTGATTAGTGATTTGGAAAGGGGTCCCATATGAGGAGAGAGTAAAGAGGCTAGGACTTTTCATCTTGGAAAAGAGGAGACTAAGAGGGAATATGATAGAGGTCTATAAAATCATGGGTGGTGTGGAGAAAGTGAATAAGGAAAGGTTATTTACTTGTTCCCATAATATAAGAACTAGGGGCCACCAAATGAAATTAATGGGTAGCAGGTTTAAAACAAATAAAAGGAAGTTCTTCTTCACACAGCGCACAGTCAACCTGTGGAACTCCTTGCCTGAGGAGGTTGTGACGACTAGTACTATAACAGAGTTTAAAAGAGAACTGGACAAATTCATGGAGGTTAAGTCCACTAATGGCTATTAACCAGGATGGGTAAAAAATGGTGTCCCTAACCTCTGTTTGTCAGAGGGGGGTGACAGATGGCAGGAGAGAGATCACTTGATCATAACCTGTTAGGTTCACTCCCTATGGGGCAGCTGGCATTGGCCACTGTCAGTAGACAGGATAGTGGGTTGGATGGACCTTTGGTCTGACCCACTATGGCCTTTCTTATGTTCTTATGTTAGCATGACCCATGGGTGCTGCGCCAGCTGTGGACAGGGGCTATTCAAGGGGCACAGTCACTCAGTCTTCTCTTGCACACTCAGGCAGGTGAGAGACATGATTAATGCAGGCGCACCAGGAGAAGCCATTCAGGCAACCCCTCCAATATTGGCTTTTCACACAGCGCACCTGCTCAGTCCACTCCCCACTGAGGCAGGGCAGAACTGCATGTGTGAGTAGTGGTCGGACACACAGGAGTCCTGGTAAGAGACTCAAGCCTGGGTTCCCTCCCCATCCGCTCCATTTGTGCTGCCCCAGCGATGCAAGACTGTAGAAACTCACCTCAACTCAGGCCCAGCTAGCTCCTATCCCAGCCCAGCCCATTCAGTGTAGGGTGACCACCTTTTCAAAAGGCAAAAGCAGGCCACAGGCCAGGATCTCCATCTCCTCGGTGACCCCGCCCTGCCCCTCTTCTTCCCCCTGGAGGCCCCACTCCCTGCTTCTCCTCTTTCACCAAGGCTCCACCCCCTGCCCAGGCCAGAAGCCAGAGCCTGGATATGGAAGGTGCTGATCAAGGAGCCAGAACCTCTTTGAGGAGCCCCAGATCCTCCAGCTCCCCTGCAGGGGACTAGGGGGACAAAAGAATGCCCTAGCCTATGTCTCTGCCCCTCAGGATGAATCCCCAGAGAAGATGGAGAGTCTGGGAATCCCCACAGCAGCCTGCGCTCCCGGGGTAGCTGTAACCATGCTTTGGTGGATCACAACAGCAAATACCAAATTCAGGACAAACTGCTGAGAAATAGGGCAGACAGACCCCAAAATTGGTGATTATTCTCCCATGAGATATACCAAAGCAGCAACACAAAGTAAACTTCTGTTTGACCACAATGGCTAACAAGAAGTCATAAAAGCAGTTTCCTTAGATAATTCAGTCCTTATATCCCCATCAAAAATGCTAGATTTAAAGATGAGTGTTTTTTTAAACCAATTTAATGTAATTGCAGGTGCTTCTGATCCCAAAGGACGAGCCGCACACCCAGGTCAATATATAACTCAGATCTTACCCAAAAATCATGGTGATGCCAATCCTTTGGAATCTAAAGTCTAAAGGTTTATTTACAAACAGAAAGAAAGAAAGGTGAGATTTAAAATTTGTTAAAGAAGTCAAATACGTACACTACATAGGAAGTTCTTATTTCAGGTTTGTAGCAGTGTTGGAATAACCTGTTGCCTTGATAAGTCTCTGGTTGCTTCCAAATCATTGGAAAGACTTCAGTCCATCGGAGAGAACGCTCCCATTAGTATAAGTCCACAGTCCAGACACGTGAGCAGGAAAGAAGCAAAACTGAGGTGTTTCCTTTTATAGCCATTTATAGCATCTGCCATGCAAAGGGAAACCCATTGTTTCAAACAAAGCCCTCAGCACAGCTGGTGGAAAATGACAGGTGACAAGCTGGGGTTTGGAGTCACCTGGGCAAGTCACATGGGCATGATAATTTTGCCTAGTCACAGCAGAAAATAATTACCTATACCCTGGACAGTACATTTGCAGGACAGTCCATTCAGTGCAGATGGGCATCTCCCAGGGTCCATTTTCAGTTAAGTGTTTCTTGATGAGCCCTTAATTTGAATATTCCCTCCTAGATTTTCAGTCTAACCACTTTGTGGTTAGGATCAAACATTTGAAATCCAGGTATAGAGCCAGTAGTCATACCTTCAAATACAAAAATGATACATGCCGACAGACAGCAGAACCATATCCAGCAAATCATAACCTTTTCATAGACCTCTTACATTTCACATTTTGTACAAGATTGTTGTAAATATATAACAGTGGTTGCAAAAGTGATCTATATGGTCATATTTTGATCAGAGAACACCACAATAGCTCTTACAACTGCCCAGCTCTGGTGTGGCCAGGAGGCGGAGCCTCAGGGGAAGTGGAGCAGCAGGAGGCAGGGCCTAGTGGGAAGAGATGGGTGGTGGGGGACTCAAGGGAAAAAGCATTGCAGAAAGTCTGAAACAATGCAGACACCACCAACAAGGATGATAGGGTGTTCATGAGTAAAACAGACTGGTCAGGCTGGAGGGTAGGAGAACTTGTGTTTTAGAGAAGACTGAAAAAATGTGACCCCACAAAGGAAGCTATCATAAATATAAAGGGAAGGGTAACCACCTTTCTGTATACAGAGCTATAAAATCCCTCCTGGCAGAGGCAAAAGCCTTTCACCTGTAAAGGGTTAAGAAGCTCAGGTAACCTCCCTGGCACCTGACCAAAAATGACCAATGAGGGGACAAGATTCTTTCAAATCTGGCGGGGGGAAAGGCTTTTGTCTGTCTGTGTGATACCTTTGCCGGGAACAGTTCAAGGATGCAAGCCCTCCAACTCCTGTAAAGTTAGTAAATAATCTAGCTAGAAAATGCATTAGGTTTTCTTTGTTTTGGCTTGTAAATTTGCTGTGTGGAGGGAATGTGTATTCCTGGTCCCCTCGTCCCTGTTCCTCAGACATTCTTGTTAAACCCTGGATTTGTGCTGGAAATGGCCCACCTTGATTATCATACACATTGTAAGGAGAGTTATCACTTTAGATAAGCTAGTACCAGCAGGAGGGTGGGGTGGGGGGAGAGAAAACCTTTTGTAGTGTTAAACACCCATTTTTTCACGGTCTGTGTGTATAAAAACATCCTCACTTTTTTTCATGGTCTGTGTGTATAAACACATCCTCACTATTTTCCACTTTATGCATCCGATGAAGTGAGCTGTAGCTCATGAAAGCTTGTGCTCAAATAAATTGGTTAGTCTCTAAGGTGCCACAAGTACTCCTTTTCTTTTCAAGGTGCTCAGATACTCAGAGACCAGAAGATCAGTTCTGTGTCAGGGATCCACAGAGCAAAAACTCAGTCAGTATCAACATCCTGGTCTGCTGATTGGAAATATATCCCTACTGCTATATTTTTCTTATTAGAGAATGGAATTACTATTCATTGAGATCCTTTGGTAGAGTTTGGTTCATTTAAGATTTTTACTTCATTTGTTTCAACACTTTCTATAACATACAGTGCCACTCTTCTATGCAGCACGATCTGTTCTGTCCATCTGATATATTTTCTACCCTTTGATTATCCTCATTTCACAAAGCTTCTGTGATGACTATAATATCAATACCCTCATTTAATACGAGGCAATCTAGTTCCCTCTCTTATTATTTGGTCCAGTTAGGTAGCATCACAACACTGGCCCTGTGATTTGGCTTCCTGCACTTCGCCATTGGGGGTTAAATCTGTTGCACAGGAAGCCAAGCAGCTGAGATTCCCTGTTGGCCAAGTGGTCCCCAGGGGAACGTGCAGGCATGCTTCATAAAGACACCTGCCTCCCTGTCTGAACAGATACGGCCTGCTGCCTGTGCAACATCTCCAATGACTCCTTGTCCTTTAGGGTGAAGACCTCTGGTATCAGCACCTCCCCTTCTAGCAGGAATTGGGTACGTTGGCAGGTTTCACTATCTTTAAAATGTGAAGTGAAGGGGAAAGGCTGGAAGCTGTTTAAATTTGAAGCTGTTCTGTACCACCCCAGCGAACTCTGCTGGGCTGTCGGGGTCACTCAGTAACAGGGGAAGGAGGACAGGCAGCACTAGGTAGCTTGGGCACCCCTCCCCTGCATGTTCCCACGGTGCTCAGTGCGTTATTCAAGTTACATAGAAACCAGAGCTTGGAGTGTTAAAACCCTGATGCCCCGAGTCAGGATTTCACTAGGGGTCCCATTTCTAGAGGTACCGTGTGCTCTGGGCCCGATCCTGCCAGGGGCTGAGTGACAGGAGACCCCAAGGAATGTCAGCGACTAGTTCCCAAATTGCCTCCGGTTTATTTGCTCCTGGGAATGTAATCAGCGCATGCGTTTGCAAAGCTTTTATTCTCTGTCTTGATTGCGAACTCAGGAATTCGGAGGTCCATTGCTTTGTGGTAACGGGTCCGAGAGGGCATATTCTTGCCCTATAGTTACAGGGCTACAGGCATCTCTTCCCCGTCTCTGGTCTCTGAGTTCCAAATGTCAGGCCTTGTAGCCTTCCCGCTCATGGGATGGAATCCCTCCATTCGCCCACCCTCAGACTGGACCCTGGGCTACAGCTCAGTGTGGGTCAACTGTGCTCGCAGAGCAGGTCCGAGTGGGTTCAGCACCTGTGGTTGACACATGCCTGTATATTGAAAGCCAGCAGCAGAGTTGTCAGAATCTCTGCAGGACAGAGCAGGGGTAACTTTACTGCTTAATGGCTTTGGCTTTAGAAAGTGTTTCAGAAGTGCTCCACATACTGTTTGCAATGGTGTCAAGTATCAGGGGGTAGCCGTGTTAGTCTGTATCCACAAAAACAACAAGGAGTCCAGTGGCACCTTAAAGACGAACAGATTTATTTGAGCATGAGCTTTTGTGGGTAAAACTTCACTTCTTCAGAAGCTTGGAGTGAAAGTTACAGATGCAGACATAAATATACTGACACATGAAGAGAAGAGAGTTACCTCACAAGTGGAGAACCAGTGCTGACAGGGCCAATTCGGTCAGGGTGGATGTAGTCCACTCCCAACAATAGATGAGGAGCTGTCAATTCCAGGAGAGGCAAAGCTGCTTCTGTAATGAGCCAGCCACTCCCAGTCCCTATTCAAGCCCAAATTAATGGTGTTAAATTTGCAAATTAATTTTAGTTCTGCTGTTTCTCTTTGAAGTTTGTTTCTGAACTTTTTTTGTCCAAGCACAGCTACTTTCAAATCTGTTAAGGAATGTCCAGGAAGATTGAAGTGTTCTCCCACTGGCTTTTGTGTGTTACCGTTCCTGATGTCCGATTTGTGTCCATTTATTGCTTTACGTAGGGACTGTCCGGTTTGGCCAATGTACATGGCAGAGGGGCATTGCTGACACATGATGGCATATATCACATTAGTAGACTTGCAGGTGAAAGAGCCTCTGATGGTGTGGCTGATGTGGTTGGGTCCTCTGATGGTGTCGCTAGAGTAGATATGGGGACAGAGTAGGCAACGAGGTTTGCTACAGGGATTGGTGCCTTGGTTAGTGTGTCTGTGGTGTGGTGTGTAGTTGCTGGTGAGTATTTGCTTCAGGTTTGGGGGCTGTCTGTAAGCAAGGACTGGCCTGTCTCCCAAGGTCTGTGAGAGTGAGGGATTGTTTTCCAGGATAGGGTGTAGATCGTTGATAATGTGCTGGAGAGGTTTTAGCTGTGGGCTGTACGTGATGGTCAGTGGTGTTCTGTTATTTTCCTTGTGGGTCCTGTCCTGTAGTAGGTGGTTTCTGGGTACCCGTCTCACTCTGTCAATCTGTTTTCTCACTTCCCAGGTGGGTATTGTAGTTTTAAGAATGCTTGATAAAGATCTTGTAGGTGTTTGTCTCCGTCTGATGGATTGGAACAAATTTGGTTGTATCTTAGGGCTTGGCTGTAGACAATGGATCATGTGATGTGTCCTGGATGGAAGCTGGAAGCATGTCGGTAAGTATAGCAGCCAGTAGGTTTCCGGTATAGGGTGGTGTACTTTCTTTTGCTACTCCTCACTGGGGTAAGAGGATAGTAGCCTGTAGAATGTGGTGTTGGAGAGTTGCCTGTCAGCCTCCTGTTCATAATCTGACCTGTTCATTATTATTACATCACCTCCTTTGTCAGCCCCTTTGATTATAATGTCAGAGTTGTTTCTGAGGCTGTGGATGGCGTTGTGTTCTCTACAGCTGAGGTTATGGGTCTGTTTGTTCATAATTTCAGCCTGTGCACGTCTGCGGAAGCACACTATGTAGAAGTCCAGTCTGTCATTTAGACCGTCAGGAGGAGTCCACGCACAATTCTTCTTCTTGTAGTGTTGGTAGTGTCGAGGACTTGAACCCCAGATGGCATGGTTCATTGTCTGACCACAGAGAGACAGGCAACCCCAGCAAGGTCCAAACACAAGGTCTTTATTGAGGAGTGCACACAACAATAGAGAGCGGTCCGTCTCCAAGGAGAACCAGCTGCCTCTTAGGTAAAACTAGTAGGTTTTTATAGACAGTTCCATCGCATCACAGATTATTTATTAAGCAACCCCCCCCCGTTAGTTAAAAGGTTTTTTTTTTATTATGCATGCATACTTATCCCCCTATTGTATATAGCTTTTAGCAAGTCGCAATGCCTCACCAAACTTTTTTTATTAGTATTGTTGTTAAACCGGAGATGAGGAGTTAAGAACAGAGATAGAACAGAAACAGGGAGTGGAGACAGTGTGTCTCCTTATCTAAACAAACCGTTTTCAGAACATCTGGTACAAAAATGCAGGAATGCAGGTCTCCCCTTATTTTATTCCTGCAACTTAAACAAGTATTCTTTCATTCTACTTATTTTGTTCAGGGACTTTCCCAGCAACCTTTATTGGCCTGACTTTGGTTCGGTTGGCATAACTGCTTTATGTTTAATTATTCTCACCTAACAGTAAGAGGGGGTCCTGTGGGTCAGTGCACTGTTTATTGGTGTGTTGAAAATATTCCTTAAGTAAAAGATGACGAATGTAGCCTTCCAGATCACCTCAGAACAGTACCATGTTTGTGGGGGTGTTGGGGCAGGAAGAGAGTCCCCGAGATAGGACAGACTCTTCACCCAGGCTAAGTGTGCGGTTGGATAGATTAACTACATTGTTAGGTGAGTTGAGGGTACCACTGTTGTAGCCCCCTGTGGCATGTAGGAGTTTAGATAGTTTACTGTCCTTTTTCCTCTGTAAAGAAGTGAAGTGTGTGTTGTAAATGGCTTGTCTCGTTTTTGTAAAGTCCAGCCACGTGGAAGTTTGTGTGGAAGGTTGGTTTTGTATGAGAGTCTCCATTTTTGAGGGCTCATTCTTGATCTTCTTCTGTCTGCTGCACAGGATGCTGATCAGGTGGTTCCTCAGATTCTTTGAGAGTGTGTGGCACAATCTTTCACCATAGTCAGTGGAGTATGTGGATGGCAATGGATTTTTTACCTTCAGTCCAGTTGGTATGATGTCCATCCATCTGCACTTGGAGAGAAAGATGATGTCTGTCTGTATCTGTGTGAGATTTTTGTTGAGGTTGATGGATTTCCACTCCATATGGCTTAATTTAGTGCCTTGCATGGTGTCAAGTGTCAGAGGGTAGTCGTCTTAGTCTGTATCCACAGAAACAACAAGGAGTCCGGTGGCACCTTAAAGACTAACAGATTTATTTGAGCATAAGCTTTCGTGGGTAAAAACCTCACTTCTCCAGTTTGCAATGGGTTTGTGCTATTACCTGTTTGTTCAGTGAACAGTTGTATGATACTATCTCCTGGTAACTAATTGACTAGAAGCTGTTTCTAACGCTTACATTCAGAGTCATGCACTCAATACCTCTCCAAGGCTTGTGCAAGACTTTCTAGAAAGTCATGAGATACCAGAACCGCTGGTCTGTGTTTCAACAAAGAGTTTAGCTGAGGTGCAGGGAAGGGGAGTGGTATAGTAGTTGTATGTAATTGACCCCAGTCACCAATTACATGAGCATGACTGAAGTAACTTGTACACACAAGTGGATATAAGTGCAATACCAGGGTTTGCAGGATTGACCCATTTGTGATGCCAACTCCTCTGCTGCCCAGCTGAAATAACTGTCAGTGTCAGGTTGTAATTTTCCAAATATCTACAGACCGTTGCATGGGGAGAGGATGCAGGTCCCGGGGGGATAAAGAGAAGCCTGTAGGATGATCGAAGTCTCTGGATTCCATCAACATTGGCCAGGCAATGCCCTTCAGCTTCTCTTGGAGGGATTCTTGGGGGTTAGAGTGTATCACTGGAAGCTTTTGGTAAGGGTGAGTTGAAAGCCCAGTTCTGATTAAATTTACACATGAAAGTGTGGCATGAGCTGTTGATATCACTGTTATTGACTTAAGGACCTGACCCTAAAAATTTATCCCATATCCTGGAAAGAGGCAGTTGCATAACCTAGACTGTCAGGAGCACAGAAGAAAAGAATTCACATAATGAAGCTATAAAACACATTTAAAAATAGCTTCAGTGCAGGATAGATAAATCCAATGACCGTTTTCACCATGCACTTACCATGTATTTACACAGATGCCATGATACAAGGGGCCACACTCAGAAGTGCAGGGTGAGAAAGGGTGTCTGTGTGAAGGGTGTAACAGGGTTCAAAAGAGAACTACATAAATTCATGGACAATGGATCACTCGATGATGATCTGTTCTGTTCATTCCCTCTGGGGCATCAGGCATAAGCTACTGTAGAAGACAGGATCCTGGGCTAGATGGACCTTTTCTCTTACTCAATATGGCCGTTCTTATGTTTGTATATTCTAAGGTCACAATGGTTAAATAATACAGTGTGCAAGTAGGCTGTGGAATTCACAGCCACAAGATATCAATGGGGCCAAGAGCTTAGCAGGATTCAAAGAGGGACTGAGTAACCAGAAAATCCAATTACAGTAGACAGGATTGTTTTAAAAAGGTTTTGAGGAGGCTCTAAACCTTCCTGATTTACACTACAAAACATGTCTAACTTGTGGGTGTCAGGGGGAAACTCCCTGGGAGCAGGTTATCTCATCACTGCCTATTTCAGGGCTTCTTCCACCTCCTCTGAAGCATCTGGACATGGCAACTGGCTACTGGGGGATGTGGACTACAAGTCTGATCCAGTCTGACTAATCAGAACCATGTAAATCCAACAGTATGTTTTTGCTTATCTACCTTGAGTTCTCTGAGTCCATAGACATGCATTGAAGGCAGAATGATTTCTTGCTAATATCATCTAAACTCCTCTTACTTTTCTTTTAGGAAGGACATTTCAGAATTCCTCGGAGTTGCGCAGTACATTATGTCAGCTGTCAATGACACCGAAATAAAATCTGTAATATTCCTTCTCACTGGGCTACCGGTTCATGAAGATACACATCTCTGGATCTCTATCCCCTTCTGCTTCATGTATGTTATTTCCACAGTAGGAAATTCAGTCATTCTGTTCATTATAAAAACAGATCCAGCCCTCCATGAGCCCATGTACATTTTCCTTTCCATGTTGGCCATCACAGACCTTGGCATTTCGATAACCACCATACCGACGATACTGGGCATATATTTGTTTAACTCAAGGGAGATTAGCCTCGATGCCTGTTTAGCCCAACTCTTCTTCATCCATTTGCTTCAATACATTGAATCCTCTATACTGTTGTTGATGGCCTTTGACCGCTTCATTGCGATCCATAGCCCTCTGAGATATACCTCCATCTTAACCCTGCCGAGAATAGGCAAGATGGGACTGGTGTCTGTGCTAAGAGCGATGGTCCTAATACTTCCACTTCCCTTTCTCCTAAAATGGTTCCGATACTGTCATGCCAATGTTCTCTCCCATTCCTACTGCCTGTACCAGGAGGTCATGAAGATGGCTTGTTCGGATATCACAGTCCACAGCATCTATGGATTGTTTACTAAACTCTTCCAGATGGGGTTGGACTCACTGCTTATTTTCCTCTCTTATGTGATGATCCTCAAAACAGTGCTGAACATCGCGTCCCACGAGGAGTGCCTGAGGGCCCTGAACACCTGCGTCTCCCATCTCTGCGCCCTCCTGCTCTTCTACACACCAGAGATCAGCTTGTCTGTGATACACAGATTTGGGAAGGGCTCTTCTCCCTTGCTTCAGATTCTCCTGGGCTACATGTCCCTGCTTCTCCCACCGCTGATGAACCCAATAGTGTACAGCGTGAGATGCAAACACCTTCGTGCGAGGATAATCAAGCTGTTCATCAAGTGAAGGGTCAGTTCACCACCTGGCTCCAGTGGCATGGGAGAAGAAAACCATGAGCCACCTGTTCCATTCTGGACCCTTACATCTGAGATGACGTGAGTTACTGATCTCCACTCTATACCTACCTAGGCAGAATAAGTGTGTTTATGAAAATAAAGGTTGCTCCTGAAGTCTCTCCCCTCCTGGATAGCTGTCAGGGGAGAACTCACTCAGACCCTGCGTACACAGGCTTATTCACAGGATGATATGCCTGGGTCACCTGCCATAAGAGAGGACCAGGCACACTGACCCAGGATGTCTTTCCAGGCCTATGTCCATATTGGTCACATTAGCCCATTTTGAGTCACACTGGGAGCTCATGTGGAGTTGCTTGTCCAATATGACCCTGCTCTGTGGCCTGGCCAGTGGATTTGTCCTTCAGTAGAGTCAGGAGAAAACATGACTCAGCCCCAGAGAGGAACAATGGTTGGGTACAAGGCTCACACAGGTTTCAGCAAATGCTCCTTCCACAAGAAAGAGGTAAACAGATTGGAAGATGCTCTCAGAGACATGGGGGAACTAAAATGGATCCCAAGTCCTCCTTGGCTTCCCAGAAGGATGTAACTTGGAAACGTATATTTCTATCTTGGAGAAGAGACAACTAAGGGGAAATATGATTGAGGTATGTAAAGTCATGACTGGTGTGTAGAAAGTAAAGAAGGAAGTGTTGTTTACTATGTCTCATAACACAAGAACTAGGGGCCACCAAATGAAAATAAGAGGCAGTAGGTTTAAAACAAATAAAAGAAGTATTTCTTCACACAACGCACATTGAATCTGTGGAACTCCTTGCCAGAGGATGTTGTGAAGGCCAAGACTATAACAAGGTTAAAAAAAGAACTGCATACATTCATGGGGGAGGCGTCCATCCATGGCTACTAGCCATGATGGGAAGGTGTGGAGTCCTTAGCCTCTGTTTCCCAGAAGATGGGAAAGAACAACAGGGAGCTGCCGTCCCCCGCCTCCTGACTACAGCCGTGTCACTGCAAGCGTCAAGAAGCTACTTCCAAAGCTGCAGGGGTTGGTGCCTGCAGGCAAGCGCAGGGCCGTGTGGACCCACCTGCACCCCCCACCAAATGGGACCTACCCCAGGTCAGTACCGAGCACCCCAGCCCTAAGCCCCCTTGCGCACTCTTACTCCTGCCCAGGTCCTGCACCCCAATCCCCGGTCTGCTCCTGAACCCTAACTCCCTCCCAGACCCCCACACCAACCACCAGCCCTGAGCCCCCTCCTGCACTCCAAACACCTCATCCTCACACCCACCCCAGAGCCCACACCCACAACTGGAGCCCTCACCCTCTCCTGCACCCACCTCCAGCCTCAACCCGTAGCCCCCTCCCACACCCTGAACCCCTCATCTTTGTCCACCGGAGCCAAGGGGGCCCCACAAACTCTAATAGCCCTGGGCCCCCAGAAGAGTTAATCCGGCCCTGATCACATAGCTAAATTAGGCAGGCTTTGCTCTGAAGCTAGAGAAACAGCTTTCAGGAGCCACATCTCCTGAGGCAGATTAGGGGTTTGTGTGGCCTTGGCTGAGCCAGGAAAACTGAGGCTTCCTCTCCTTCCCTTCTGCAGCCCTCCTCCTGCTGGGGAAGCGGGGTTAAGGGTGAAGGGGTTTCCACCCAGCACTCATCTTAGGGGAGTGGGGTCCAGGAATGCGGTCAGGCAGTGGGGGCTTATTCTGCTTCCCCACCCAGTGATTCTGAGATTGCCCCATTCCTAAGCTCAGTGCTATTCCAGTGCCCTGAGCCGCTCTCCGGCAGTCGGGTGTGGGGAGAGGGGCAATCCCCTGCATCCAGACCTCACTTCACCACAGGAGAGGCAGGTGGGTGGAACGGAGCAGGGTGACACCATTGGCCCAGGACAAGTGGCTGATCTACTACTCACCCAAACCCACCCTCACAAGGCACACCCCCATCTGGGGCAAGAGACCAGGGAATCAGCACTCCGCACCAGCTGGACAGGGATACAACTGGGCACCAAGCTGGAATCGGGAGTCCCAGCTGGTGGATTGGGCTTGGATGATAAATAGATGGGTCCTGGCCCCGCAAGGCCCACCCATGGCTACACTCCTGCTTCGACACAGCCTTGTTTCCCTGTGTCTCTCAGAGCATCTTTCCATCTGTTTGCCCCTTTCTTGTGGAAGCAGCTCTTGCTGAAACCCATGTGAGCCTGGGCCCTGTCACCACAGTGCTCTGTGCTCAGTGTGTCACAGGGTCAAGGTGTGAAGCTAACCTTTGCCCTCAGACTGCTTTCTGCTAGCCAGACCATCTAAGATGAGGCTCCTGTGTCTGTTAGTCCATTCTTTGCAATGACTTGGAAACACAGGTCTAGTGACTGTGCAGAAACTCCCGGCATCCCCGTGACACTCCCACACGCCCCTCCAAAATCCTCATTCTTATTCCTTGTTCCTCACGGAGAAGGGAAGGGTCCTCCCCTACTGAAAGAACTGAGGGAAATTTTTATGTGGGGACCCTTGTGGAATCTCCCTTCATTTCTCTGGCCTGCACCCTGGGTTTGTAATGCAGAAAAGGAGGCTGACGGGGAGAAATCTGGTCCTATATTATATTATTATTATTTTATTTTATTTCAGCATGATCGCAGCTCTGACAGCCTCATTGGAATCATTCGGCTGCCCCCTAGGAAGCCATGTGACTAATCGGCACCATATGAACAGTGATGACAAGCCTGGATTCCAGGAATAGAGCCTGCAGCTGGGCTGGCACTTAAGTCAGGTTGGGCAGGATCAGCATGAATCCCTTGTGATTTGGCCTCCTGGAGTTTACCATTGGCTGTGACGGGGTTAAAGCTGGTGCACATGAAGCCGAGAAGCTGAGATTCCCTGATGGCCAAGTGGACCCCAAGGGAATGTGCAGGCATGCTTCATAAAAACACTTGCCACCCTATCTGAACAGATACTAGCTGATGCCTGTGAATCCTCTCTGATGACAACTTGCTCTCAGGCTGAAGACCTCTGATGTCAGTGGCTCCCCTTCTAGCAGGAATTGCGTACGTTGGCAGGTTTCACTATCTTTAAAATGTGAAGTGGAGGGGAAAGGCTGGAAGCTGTTTCCATTTGCAGATGTTCTGTGCAAAGGCAGAGGACTCAACTGTGCTGTCAGGGAGACTCAGTGAGAGGGGGTGCCATTTCTAGAGGTGCTATGTGTTCTGGGCCCGATACTGCCAGGGTCTGAGTGAGAAGAAGCCCCACGGAATTTCAGTGACTATTTCCCAAATTGCCTCAGGTTTATTTGCTCCTGAACATTTAATTAGCAAATGCATTTTCAGAGGGTTTACACTCTGGCTTGATTGTGTACACAGCAATTCAGAGCTGCGTTGCTTTGTGGTAACTGGTCTGCTAGGGCATATTTCTATTTCCTCACTGGCTGAGGGCTCCAGCATTTCTGCTCTGTAGAGACCTCTAAGAGTTACAGGGCTACCTGCATCTCTGCCCCCTCTCTGGTCTGTGAATGCCAGATGTCAGGCCTTATAGCCTTCCCTCTCACAGGGCCCTGGGTTACAAATGCAGGTCAACTGTGCTGCCGAGCAGGTCTGAGTGGGTTCAGCAACTGTGGTTGTCATGTGAGTACTAAAGTACAGATGTGGAAATATTATACCAAAACTTTTCATTGTAAGACAATATTACAAACAAAACTTTCATGACATGCCTGTATATCGAAAGCCAGCAGTAGAGTTGCTGGAATCTCTGCAGAAAGGAGCAGTGGTAACTTTACTGCTTAATGGCTTTGGCTTTAGAAAGTGTTTCGGAAATACTCCACATACTGTTTGCAATGGGTTTGTGCTATTGTGTTTGCAATGGGTTTGTGCTATTTTGACACGGTCTCCCACAGAATTCTTGCCAGCAAGATAAAGAATTATTGGCTGGATGAATGGACTATAAGGTGGATAGAAAGTTGGCTAGATTGTCGGGCTCAATAGGTAGTGATCAATGGCTCCATGTCTAGTTGGCAGCCGGTATCAAGTGGAGTGCCCCAAGGGTCTGTCCTCAGGCTGGTTTTGTTCAATATCTTCATAAATGATCTGGAGGATGGTGTGGATTGCACCGTCAGCAAGTTTGTAGATGACACTAAACTGGGAGGAGAGGTAGATACACTGGAGAGTAGGGATAGGACACAGAGGGACCTAGACAAATTAGAATCTTGGGCCAAAAGAAATCTGATGAGGTTCAACAAGGACAAGTGCAGAGTCCTGCACTTAGGATGCAAGAATCCCATGCACCGCTAGAGACTAGGGACCGAATGGCTCGGCAGCAGTTCTGCAGAAAAGGACCTAGGGGTTACAGTGGACGAGAAGCTGGATATGAATCAACAATGTGCCCTTGTTGCCAAGAAGGCCAATGGCATTTTGGGATGTATAAGTAGGGTCATTGCCAGCAGATCGAGGGACGTGATCATTCCCCTCTATTCAACCTTGGTGAAGCCTCATCTGGAGTAGTGTGTCCAGTTTTGGGCACTACACTGCAAAAAGGATTTGGAAAAATTGGAAAATGTCCAGCGGAGGGCAACAAAAATGATTAGGGGACTGGAACACATGACTTCTGAGGAGAGGCTGAGGGAACTGGGATTGTTTAGTCTGCGGAAGACAAGAATGAGGGGGGATTTGATAGCTGCTTTCAGCTACCTGAAAGGGGGTTCCAAAGAGGATGTATCTAGACTGTTCCCAGTGGTAGCAGATGACAGAACAAGGAGTAATGGTCTCAAGTTGCAGTGGGGGAGGTTTAGGTTGGATATTAGGAAAAACTTTTTCACTAGGAGGGTGGTGAAACACTGGAATGTGTTACCTAGGGAGGTGGTAGAATCTCCTTCCTTAAAAGTTTTTAAGGTCTGGCTTGACAAAGCCCTGGCTGGTATGATTTAGTTGGGGATTGGTCCTGCTTTGAGCAGGGGGTTGGACTAGATGACCTCCTGAGGTCCCTTCCAACCCTGATACTCTATGATTCTGTGACTGAATTTCCTACTATTGAAATAACATGCCTGAAGCAGAAGGAGATAGAGATCCAGTGATGGAAATCTTCCTGCCCAGGTAGCCCAGTCAGAAGGAACACTGAAAATAGGAACTTGGTGTCATTGACAGATGACATAATGTACTGGACAGGCCTTAGGAGTTTTCCACTTTTCGTCCTAAAAAGAAAAAGAAAAGGAGATTAGATGATATTTAAAGAAACATCTTTCTGTTCTCAATGCAAGTCAAGAGATGCCCAGGAGTTCAAGGTAGATCAGCAAAAACATACTCTTGGATTTACACCACTGATAGAAAGAAAGACACTCCCAGAATGGATCAGAACAGTAGTTCATTTAGTCCAGTGTCCGGTGGCCAATTCCAGGTGCTTCAGGGGAAGGTGGAAGAACCTCTGCAATGGGAAACTATGAGATAACCTGCTCCTAGGGAAAGTTTCCCCCTGACACCCACTAGTTAGACATATTTTGTGGTGTAAATCAGGAAAGTATATAGCCCATAACAAGATCTTTTTTTAAAAAAAAATCTCTACTACTGTAATTGAATTTTCTGGTTACCCATAGACACATCCAGTCCCTCTTTGAATCCTGCTAAGCTCTTGGCCCCATCAGTATCTTGTACCTGTGAATTCTGCAGCCTGTTTGAGAAGTGTGTAGTTTTAAAATTGTGACCTTCACAGAGACACTCTTTCTGTCCCTCCACTTCCGAGTGTGGTCCATTGTGTATTGACATGTGGTAAACACATGGCTAATGCATGCTGAAAAAGGTCATTGTATTTATCTGTCCAGCATTGAAGCTATTTCTAAAAGTGTTTCATTGCCCCATTAACTATCCTATTTATTTTCCCCTGTCCTGAGGGTCCAAATTATGCCACTACCTCTTTCCAGCACATAGGATAAATTCTTAGCGGCAAGTGTTTAATTCAATAACATTGACTTCAACGGCATCACTCCAGATTTACATGTGTAAATTCAATGAGAACCAGCCTGTAATAACTTTCCCTAACAAAATCCTACTGGTGATATACTCTGACCCCCAAGAATTCCTCTAAAAGAAGCTTCTCTTCACCCTCACAAGACCTGCATCCTCTTTCCATGCAAGGGTATTTGGCATGTTACAAGCTAACACAGACAGTGACTTCAGCTGGGTGAGGGAGGGACTGGCACCATAAATGGGTGAATAATGCAAATACTGGTGTTGCACTAATGTGCAGTTGAGTGTACAAGTTACTTCAGCCATGCTCCTGAAACAGGTGATGAGTGTGAATTACTTACAACCACCATTACACTCCACTTTCCTGCACCTCAGGTCTACTCTTTGTTGGAATACTGACCAGTGGTTCTGCTCTCTCATGGCTTTTTCAGAAGTGTTGTACAGGTTTTGCAGAGTTATTGTGCGCACAATCTTGAATGTAAATGTTAGAAACAGCTTCTGATCAGTTACCAGGAGAGAGTATCATCCAACTGTTCACTGAACAAAAGCTTTGCTAAAGTCAAGGAACAACACATCCACTGCTTTCCCCTTATCCACAGAGCCAGTTATCTCATCATAGAAGGCCATTAGATTAGTTAGGCATGACTTGCCCTTGGTGAATCCATTCTGACTGTTCCTGATCACTTTCCTCTCCTCTAAGTGCTTCAATCATTCGGTTCATTATAAAAAACAGATCCAAGCCTCCATGAGGCCATGTACATTTTCTTTTCCATGTTGGCCATAACAGAGCTTGGCTTATCGATAGCCACCATGCCAACAACGCTGGGGATATTCTTGTTTAATTCTAGGGAGATCGGCCTTGATGCTAGTTTTGCCCAGCTCTTCTTCATCCACTCACTTCAATGCAATGAATCCTCTGTGCTCTTGTTGATGGCCTTTGATCACTTCATCGCTATATGTAACCCACTGAGATATGCTTCCATCGTAACCCTGCCGAGAATACCCAAGATGGGACTGGTGTGTGTGCTAAGAGGTGTGGCTATAGTACTCCCACTGCCCTTGTTCCTGGATCATTTCCAATACTGTCATGCCAATGTCCTCTCCCATTCCTACTGCCTGCACCAGGAGGTCATGAAGAGGACTTGTTCGGATATCAGTGTCAACAGCTGTCATAAATATAAAGGGAAGGGTAAACACCTTTAAAATCCCTCCTGGCCAGAGGAAAAATCCTTTCACCTGTAATGGATTAAGAGGCTAGGATAACCTCGCTGTCACCTGACCAAAATGACCAATGAGGAGACAAGATACTTTCAAAAGCTGGGAGGACGGAGAAAAACAAAGGGTCTGTGTCTATCTGTGTGATGCTTTTGTCAGGGACAGAACAGGAATGGAGTCTTAGAACTTTTAGTAAGTAATCTAGCTAGGTATGTGTTAGATTATGGTTTCTTTAAATGGCTGAGAAAAGAACTGTGCTGAATAGAATGACTATTCCTGTCTGTGTGTCTTTTTGTAACTTAAGGTTTTGCCTAGAGGGACTCTCTATATTTTGAATCTAATTACCCTGTAAGGTATTTACCATCCTGATTTTACAGAGGTGATTCTTTTTTACTTTTTACTTCTATTAAAATCCTTCGTTTCAGAAACTGAATGCTTTTTCATTGTTCTTAAGATCCAAGGGTTTGGGTCTGTGGTCACCTATGCAAATTGGTGAGGGTTTTTACCAAACCTTCCCCAGGAAGCGGGGTGCAAGGGTTGGGAGGATTTTTTGGGGAAAGACATTTGGAAACAACACTTTCCTAATAAAAATTAAGCCAGATAAACGTTTGGTGGTGGTAGTGGAAGTCCAAGGGCAAAGGGTAAAATAGTTTGTACCTTGGGGAAGTTTTAACCTAAGCTGGGAGGGAATGGGAAAGGATGTTTCTACCTACATCTGGTCTTGTGAAGTATGCCAAAGAGTGGGAAAACCCCAAGACCAGGTCAAAGCCCCTCTCCAGCCACTCCCCATCATCGAAGTTCCATTTCAGCGAGTAGCTGTGGATATTCTGGGTCGTTTTCCAAAAAAGACACCCAGAGAAAAGCAGTCCGTACTGACTTTCATGGATTTTGCCACCCGATGGCCGGAAGCAGTAGCTCTAAGAAACCCCAGGGATAAAAGTGTGTGCCAGGCACTAGCAGACCTTTTCGCCAGGGTAGGTTGGCCCTCCGACATGCTCACAGATGCAGGGACTAATTTCCTGGCAGGAACCATGGAAAACCTTTGGGAAGCTCATGGGGTGAATCACTTGGTTGCCACTCCTTACCACCATCAAACAAATGGCCTGGTGGAGAAGTTTAATGGAACTTTGGGGGCCATGGTACATAAATTCATAAATGAGCACTCCAATGATTGGGACCTAGTGTTGCAGCAGTTGCTCTTTGCCTACAGAGCTGAACCACATCCCAGTGTAGGGTTTTGACCCTTTGAACTTGTATATGGCCACGAGGTTAAGGGGCCATTACAGTTGGTGAAGCAGCAATGGGAGGGGTTTACACCCTCTGCAGGAATGAACATTCTGGACTTTGTAACCAACCTAAAAAATACCCTCTGAACCTCTTTAGCCCTAGCTAAAGAAAAATTGCAGGATCCTAAAAAAGAGCAAAAAGCCTGGTATGATAAACATGCCAGAGAGCGTTCCTTCAAAGTAGGGGACCAAGTCATGGTCTTAAAGGCGCTCCAGGTCCATAAAATGGAAGAATCGTGGGAAGGGCCATTCATGGTCCAGGAGCCCCTGGGAGCTGTTAATTATCTCATAGCATTCCCCACCTCCAACCGAAAGCCTAAAGTGTACCATGTTAATCCTTTCAAGCCCTTTTATTCCAGAGAGTTAAAGGTTTGTCAGTTTACAACCCAGGGAGGAGACAACGCTGAGTGGCCTGAAGGTGTCTACTACAAATGGAAAAGTGCTGGTGGTGTAGAAGAGGGGAACCTCTCCATGACCCTTGTGCATATCCAATGACAGCAGATCAAGGAGCTGTGCACTAGCTATGTGCCGATGTTCTCAGCCACCCCAGGACTGACTGAACAGGCATACCACTCCATTGACACAGGTAATGCTCGCCCAATTAAAGGCCAACCTTACCGGGTGTCTCCTCAAGCTAAAACTGCTGTAGAATGGGAGTTCCAGGATATATTACAGATGAGTGTAATCCGCCCCTCTGGAAGTGCATGGGCATCTCCAGTGGTTCTAGTTCCCAAACCAGATGGGGAGATACATTTTTGCGTGGACTACCGTAAGCTAAATGCTGTAACTCGCCCAGACAACTATCCAATGCCACGCACAGATGAACTATTAGAGAAACTGGGACGGGCCCAGTTCATCTCTACCTTGGATTTAACCAACGGGTACTGGCAGGTACTGCTAGATGAATCCGCCAAGGAAAGGTCAGTCTTCACCACACATCTCGGGCTGTATGAATTTAATGTACTCCCTTTCGGGCTGTGGAATGCACCCGCCACCTTCGAAAGACTTGTAGATGATCCCTTAGCGGGATTAGGAGAATATGCAGTCACCTACCTTGACGATGAGGCCATACTTTCGGATTCCTGGGCAGAACACCTTGGACATCTACAAAAAATCGTTGAGCACATAAGGGAGGCAGGACTAACTCTTAAGGCTAAGAAGTGTCAAATAGGCCTAAACAGAGTGACTTACCTTGGACACCAGGTGGGTCAAGGAACTATCAACCCCCTACAGGCCAAAGTGGATGCTATCCAAAAGTGGCCTGTCCCAAGGTCAAAGAAACAGGTTCAATCCTTCTTAGGCTTGGCCGGTTATTACAGGTGATTTGTACCGCAATACAGCCAAATTGCCACCCCACTGACAGACCTAACCAAAAAGAAACAGCCAAGTGCCGTTCAGTGGACCGAAAAGTGTCAGAAGGCCTTTAACCAGCTTAAAGCAACACTCATCTCTGACCCTGTACTAAGGGCCCCAGACTTTGACAAACCGTTCCTAGTAACCACAGATGCGTCCGAGCGTGGTGTGGGAGCAGTTTTAATGCAGGAAGGACCTGATCAAGAATTCCACCCTGTAGTGTTTCTCAGCAAAAAACTGTCTGAGAGGGAAAGCAACTGGTCAGTCAGGGAAAAAGAATGTTATGCCATTGTCCACGCTCTGGAAAAGCTATGCCCATATGTTTGGGGATGGCGTTTCCACGTGTAAACCGACCATGCTGTGCTATGGTGGCATACCACCAAGAGAAATCACAAAAAAACGTCTTTGGTGGAGTTTAGCTCTCCAAGATTGATTTCGACATCCAACACATCTCAGGAAATTCTAACAAAGTGGCTGATGTACTCTCCTGTGAAAGTTTCCCAGAATCAACTGGTTAAAATCGTCCTTGAGATGTGGAAAATATTGTTAATCTTTATGTACTTGGTAGTATATTTAGAGGTGCATGTGTCTTATTAACTCTGTTTTTTCCAAGCGCTCCAGGAAGACATCCCAGCCAGCGTTTCACCCTAGCTGAGATTTGCAGGGCGTGTCATAAATATAAAGGGAAGGGTAAACCCCTTTAAAATCCCTCCTGGCCAGAGGAAAAATCCTTTCACCTGTAAAGGGTTAAGAAGCTAAAGGTAACCTCGCTGGCACCTGACCAAAATGACCAGTGAGGAGACAAGCTAACCTAAGATAGTAAAAGTAAGCTTAGGAGGTTTTCATGCAGGTCCCCACATCGGTACCGTAGAGTTCAGAGTGGGGAAGGAACCTTGGCAACAGCATCTATGGATTGTTTGCTAAACTCTGAACGATGGGGTTGGACTCACTGTTCATCTTCCTCTCTTACATGATGATCCTCAAAACAGTGCTTAGCATCGTGTCCCATGCAGAGTGCCTCACGGCCCTGAACACCTGCATTTCGCACCTCTGCGCTGTCCTGCTCTTCTACTCACCAGAGATCGGCCTGCCTGTGATACACAGATTTGGGAAGAGATCTTCTCCCTTACTTCAGATTCTCCTGGGCTACATCTTTCTGCTGGTCCCTTCCCTGATTAACCCAGTTGTGTACAGCTTGAAAAGCAAACACCTTCATGCAAGGATAATCAGGGTGTTCATCAAGTGAAGGTTCAGTTCATTACCTGGCTTCAGAGCTGGTGACATGGGAAATGAAAAACTCATGTCACAGCCACATATTATATCCTGGATCTGTATATCCAAGATGACACAAACTACTGTTCTCCACTCTGTAGAGAGAGGTTCAGGTGGGGTATAATGCCTGGAAGAATTGGAGAGGGGCTGGTGAGGAAGGACAGGGCACTGGGGGAAGGAGACAAAGGCAGACAGTAACATTTACAAAGTGATTGTGTTAATGGAAAGCCAGGGGCCAGTGGGATGTGGGCACATAAAGAGCCATATTGTTGGCTGCTTCACCTCAGAATTCCTGTTGATACAGACAATAAATAGAAGGGATGTAGATGTTGTTTCCCATTACACCTGACCTGTCACTGTCCCATCTCTGGTTAAACATTCAAGGGCCATGAAAATGTCACAGTCCTTGCTTTTCCTGAGTGCTCTGGGTGCTCCGTGATCCATGGGGGCTGCACCAACTTTTGACAGGGGCTATTGAAGAGGCATGGACCCCCACTCTTCCCCTATGCCCTCAGCCAGGTGCTTGTGACTGAGTCATGTCAGAGATATAATTAATGCAGAATCCCAAGGAGTATCCATCCAGGCACCTGACCCCTACTGTTGATGGCTCTATACACAGCACCCGCGCTCAGCCCACTCCCCACTGTGGCAGTGCAGAACTGCATGTGTGAGTAATGGTCTGACACACAGGAGTCCTGGTAATAGACTGAGGCCATGGATCTCTCCTCGGCACCTCTGTTTGTACCTCGACAGCGGGCATACTTCCCAGTGCCAGGAGCCTGTCTTCACTGGCAAGTCGTTGCACTGAAACTTGCTGCTCTCATGGGGATGATTTTTCACGCTCCTGAGTGAGAAAATTTTAGCACAGTAACTTGCCAGTGTAGACAAGCCCTTAGTGATGGTTGGCTCTTAGATATTTTCAGCTTGTAGCAGGCTGGGCAGAAATGCTGTCCCACCACAACTGATTTCAGCTCTCATTTGAGCACTTAAAATAACAAAGGCTCCTAATGGACCCTATTTTGCTCTACCTTTGAAGAGTGGGGAGGAAGAAATTGAAGTAGACTTGGCACCCTTAAGGAGAGTCCACACCTTCTTTCTGGGATACCTGTCCCCAGCCCACCTACTTTCACAGAGCTCTGGCATTTGAGCCCCTGGCTTAATCAGGTCCTTTCAGCTGAGGGTGACCCCATCATTTGGGACAGGTTAAGCACAGTTTTGCTCCCCTTTATTCATACAGTAAAGACAGCAACACTGATAACAGCATTTCACTACCCTGAATTCAGTACTATAGTGATTAGTAACCCAACACCAGCCAAAGTTGATCACTTTGACCAACACCACTCTATCTGCTGGATACCTAGGCAGAATAGGTGTGTTTGTGTAAATACAGTTTGCTCCTGAAGTATCTCCCCCTCCCAGATAGCTGTGAGGAGAAAACTCATTTAGACCCTATTTATACAGGTTTATGCACTGGGTGATATGATGGGGACACCTGTCATAGCAGAGGACTGGACTCACTGATCCAGGAGGTCTCTTCCAGGCCTATGTCCCTTTGGGTCACATTAGCTCATTTTGCATCACACTGGGAGCTCATGTGGAGTTGCTTGTCCACTATGACCCTGCTCTGGGCCCTGGCCGATGGATTTTCCCCTCAATAGATGCAGGAGAAAGCATGACTTAGCGTTATCATCTGGAAAAGGAATTGCTCTTGGGCTCCTGTTTAGTGATTTCACAGGAGTTTAATTCCCTGAGTTTCTGGTAATCGCAGCATGCCGAGCTGCCAATTGCCTCCTCCCCAGCCAGTCACCCCAGAAAGAAAAGATGGTTCAGGGGTTACAGTGCTGGCCTGGGACTCAGAAGAACTGGCTTCAGGTCCATGGTGTTCCACAGACTTCTCCTGGGGCAACTCACTTAGTCCCTCTGTGTGTCAGCCACAGGTGTTTTATTATGGCTCATATCACTACCTACTGCCCAATTTATAAATAGGAAGGAGGCATTGCTTCAATAAATTCTGTTATTCTTGATGTAGCCATTTGGCCATTTGGCTTCATTTACTTCAGATGAAATGGTAGTTGCTGCTCAATTCCCACCATACAAAAGAAAAAATCAGCACAGCACCCTTTGAAGAGGGAGTTCTGAGCCTCTCCTGCAGCTCAGCAGTTAGGTGGGGGAATCAGGACATGGTTTCAGAGAGCAAAGGATCTGGAGAGCATTGTCTGTCCAAACAGAGCCCTGCTGGGCTGCTCCTCGGTCAGGTTCTGACCCCCACCTGCTCCATGAACAGTGATAGCTGCTCCAGCATTGGGGATACCTCATACCTGCATCCAAATTTCCAACATCACCAAGTTTGGGGGTAGCTAGATCTGGGTGGGGGGTTGTTAATGTCCAACAGAGAGCAAGCAGCAGATATTTGGAACTGGGCATGGGTTACACTCATTTTTAATAAGAATGTGCATGGCCTTGCTTACCTGGCATGTTCATGTCTGATGCCTGGGGGCTCTGTACCCCAGTGCAGAGGGGAAAGTGTCTCTCTCACTGATGAATGAAATGTTCACTAACTAACCCTCAGTGCCTTAATTTGTGGCTGCATCACTTGAGATGCGGCCAACAGAATCCCCCTTGGGATTTTATTGGGAGTCTTGTACTAGTTCCTGTTTTTTTCCTAAAGCCCCAATTTCTGGAATTAAGGGACTGCATGGGAATCTCAGCACTCAGTTTTCTTTACAAAGTTTCTTTTAAAAATGTGTTGCAGAAAAGCTAGAAAACCTGAATTAGGTGCCCCCCAAGGGCTCAAAAACTAAAGTCAAATGAAAAAGAAACTCATATATGTATATATCTAGAAGTCATTATCTTTAAACCAATCTCATATTTTTTGGGGTGTGTGTGTGTGACTCATACTTGTTGAATAGGGCTTGGTAACATCAAGAAGGAATTAAATAAGTAGTAAAGAGTTATATCAAGCACAATGCTCCTATGTTAGACAAAGCTATACATTAAGAGCTATACATTCTCCTAAGTGGACCTCTTTTTCACAAACATATGTAAGCAGTTACTGTGCTGGCCACACACAGTCCCTGCCTTGCAAACAGAGAAGGTGGTTACCAATTTACAGAAGGCTTCTCTTCTCCTTGTCTGTTCTTCTAAACCAGGGGTGATCAAACTTTTTGGCCCTACGGCCACATCGGGTACAGAAATTGTATGGAGGGCCAGGTAGGGAAGGATGGGGTAGGCTTTGCCTCCTCAAACAGTGAGGCGTGGCCTGGCCCCTGCCCCATATCCAGCCCCCCAGAACCTCTACCCCTATCCAACCCCCCCCCTGCTCCCCACCCCTGATTGCCCCAGGGACACCTGCATCCTATTCAAACACCCCTGCTCCCCACCCCCTGACCACCCTTTTGGGGTCCCCTTGCCACCTATCCAACCATCCCTACTCTCCCCACCTCATGTTACCTATGGGATGGGGGAAAGGGGGGCTCAGTCCTTTCCCTGTGCATTTCCCCTGCTGGTTTGGCTGCTCTCCCTGGCAGTTGGGCAGGGCTCACTCCCTGTCTGGGCTTGGCTGCTGGGGACAGGGGCCAAGCATGCTGGGGGTGCAGGCATGTCCAGTGGGCATGTGGTTACTAATTTTTACCTAATTAGCATTTTAGAAGGGAATGGGGGGGTACCAACCAAAGATCATACCAAGTTTACTCACTCATCAGTCATTCACTCTGGCTCTCTGTGTGATGTTTCTGTGTGATTATGACCAGGTCAGTTTGTGCTCCATGCTGGAACTTTATACATGTGATATTTACTTTTCCATGGGCCCATATTTACCGACCAATAGGTTCAATCTCGATCATACACACAGACTGTGACGGTCCTTTATCACACTTGCTTCTGCTTAAAGTGACCTTGCTCCCAAGATCCTCTGCAGCCTCCCAGACATGTTTAAGCCATATCACGTTATGCTCACATCATTCATTCAGTAAATCACACCAATTTGGCACCATCCCAACATAGTGTACTTGGACTTTCAGCAAGTCTTTGACAAGGTCCCTCACCAAAGGCTCTTAGGGAAAGTAACCTGTCATGGGACAAGAAGGAAGGTCCTCTTCTGGATCAGTAACTGGTTAAAAATGTGAAACAAGGGTTAGGAATAAATGGTCAGTTTTCAGAAGGGAGAGAGGTATATTGTGGTGTCTGCAGGGGTCTGTACTGGGACCTGTGATGTTCAACATATTGATAAATGATCTGGAAATAGGGGTAAACAGTGAGGTGGCAAAATTTGCAGACGATACAAAACTACTCATGGTATTTAAGTCCCAGGCAGAGTACGAAGCGCTACAAAAGGAGCTCTCCAAACTGGGTGACTGGGCAACAAAATGGCAGATGGACTTCAGTGTTGATAGGTGCAAAGTAATGCATATTGGCAAACATAATCCCAACTATACATATAAAATGATGGGGTCTAAATTAGCTGTTACCACTCAAGAAAGAGATCTTGGAGTCATTGTGCATAGTTCTCTGAAAACATCCACTTAATGTGCAAGTGCATTCAAAAATGCAGACATAATGTTGGAAATCGTTAGGAAAGCAGTTGATAATAAAATAGAAAAGATCACAATGCCACTATATCAATCCATAGTATGCCCAAATCTGGAATACTGTATGCAGTTCCGGTTGCACCATCTCAAAAATATATATTGTAGAAAGTCCAACGGAGGGCAACAAAATTTGTTAGGTGGGCTGGGGCATATGACTTACGAGGAGAGGCTGAGGGAAATGTGCTCATTTAGTCTGCAGAAGAGAAGAGTGAGGGGGGATTTGATAGCAGCCTTCAACTACCTGAAGGGGGGGTTCCAAAGAGGAAGGAGCTCGGCTGTTCTCAGTGGTGGCAGATGACAGAACAAGGAGCAATGGTCTCAAGTTACAGTGCGGGAGGTCTAGGTTGGATATTAGGAAACACTATTTCATGAGGACTATGGTGAAGCACTGGAATGGGTTACCTTGGGAGGTGGTGGAATCTCCATCCTAGAGGTTTTTAAGACTCAGCTTGACAAAGCCTTGGCTGGGATGATTTAATTGGTGTTTGTCCTGCTTTGAGCATGAGGTTGGTCTAGATGACCTCCTGAGGTCTCTTCTAACCCTAATCTTCTATGATTCTATGAATTGGAAAAAGTACAGAGAATGGCAACAAAAATGTTTAGGGGTATGGAAGAGCTTTCATATGAAGAGAGATTAAAAAGACTGGGGCTGTTCATCTTGGAAAAGAAATGGCTACAGGGGGGTATGGCAGAAGTCCATAGAAGCATGAGTGGTGTGGAGATAGTGAATAAGGGAGTGTTGTTTACCCCTTCACACGAACTAAGTGTCAACCAATGATGTTACTAGGCAGCAGGTTTAAAACAAACAAAAGAAAGTACTTTTTCTCAGAATGCACAGTCACCCTTTGGAACTGTTTGCCAGAAGATGTTGTGAAGGCCAAAAGTATAACTATCCAAAAAAAAAAAGAAGTAGATAAGTTCATGGAGGATAGGACCATCAATATCTATTAGACAAGATGCTCAGGGACACACCCCATGCTTTGGGTGACTCTAAACCTCTGACTGCCAGAAGGTGGGAGCAGAGGAAAGGTGATGAATGACTCAATAATTGCCCCATTTTGTTTTTTCCTTCTGAAGCATCTGCACTGTCCCCTGTTTGAAGACAGGACACTGGGCTAGATGGAGCATTGTTGAGACCCAATATGGACTTATGTTCTTACATTTTTCCACTGATGGGTGGGGTGCTGCAGACAAGCCTTTTCCAGGGGATCCCTCTGTTACAGAGCTAGCATAGATACCATAGCAGACATCCAGGGGCTGCTCTGTGTGGGAGGCAGATTGGGGTTAGTGCTTCCACCTAGGGATGTGGACGTGTAGCATGAGTGACAGAGGCTCATAATTTGAGATACAGCTGGGCTGGAAAACAGAGAGATTTTTACACCTACCGAAAATGTTTGACTCAAATGAAAATGCTTCTGTGTGACACCCCAGAGAAGTTGGTGTCAGCTCTGCCTAGCCTGCTTGATGGCCCATTAAGGACCATCGGCTGTACAATTGACCCATTGAGAGAAGGCAGATACACCTTGTAACTCAGTAAGACATGCAGGGACATGCCTATTGACAGAACTCTTAAGATTTTTCCGTGCCATGTGATGGGTAGCTTGTGTTTGAAACAAAGGAAGCACAGGCCACATGTCAAAGGACTATAAAAGGCAGCTGAATCATCTCCATTTTGACTTCAGTCCTGCTTCTTACCTCTGGAGGAACTTTGCTACAAACTGAAGCTCTGAACAAAGCACTGAATGACCCATCCCAGCTGTGGATGTACTCCAGAGACTTGATTTGAACCTGCAGTTTATTCCACCACTGCTACAAGCCTGAACCAAGAACTTTGCCATTACTGTATGTCGTTGATTCCTTTCACCAGTTTTTGCTCTAATCTATATTCCTTTCTTTTTATGCATAAACCTTTAGATTTTTAGATTCTAAAGAATTGGCAACCGTGTGATTTGTGGGTAAGATCTGACTTGTATATTGACCTGCGTCTGGGGCTTGGTTCTTTGGGATCGGGGGAACCTTTTTTCTTTTACTGGGGTATTGGTTTTCATAACCATTCATCCCCAAAAGGAGTGGTGCTGGTGGTGATACAAGGGAACAGGAGTGTCTAAGGGAATTGCTTGTATAACTTCTTGTTACCCAGTGGGGTAAAACTAAAGTCCTCTCTCTTTGGCTGGTTTGGTGTGCCTTATTTAGGAAAGGGACTCCAGTATTGGGCTGTAACTGCCCTGCTCTAAGCAATTTATCCTGAATTGATACTCCCAGTAGTGTCCCACCAAAGGGAGCATCATTACAGAGACTTGTGGAATTTCCCTTCCCTGGCCTGCACCCTGGGTTTGTAATGCAAGACAGGGGGCTGCCAAGGAGAAATATGGTCCTATATTATTAATTATTATTATTTTTATATTTTATTTTATTTCAGCAAAATCACAGCTGTGATAGCGTCATCGTTACCACTTGAACGCCTTCGAAGTAGCCCTGTGACTAACTGGAATTATACAAAGAGTGATGACAAGCCAAGTCCTCTTCGGTAGCATGATTACGCATCCCCTGTGATTTGGCCTCCAGCAGTTTGCCATTGGCTGTGACGGGGCTAAACCTGGTGCACACGAAGCCAAGCAGCTGAAGTTCCCTGCTGGCCAAGTGGCCCCCAAGGAAATGTGCCAGCACGCTTCATAAAGACACTTGCCTCCCTATCTGAACAGTTACTAGCTGCTGCCTGTGTAACCTATGCAATGACTCCTTGTCCTTAAGGGTGAAGACTTCTGATGTCAGCCACTCCATGTTGAGCAGGAATTGGGTACGTTGGCAGGTTTCACTATCTTTAAAATGTGATATGAAGGGAAAAAAGCTGGAAGCTGTTTCCATTTGCAGATGTTCTGTGCTGTGGCAGAGGACTCAGCTGAGCTGCTGGGGTGATTCATTTCTAGAGGTGCTATGCGCTCTGGACCTGACATTGCCATGGGCTGAGCAAGAAGAAACCCCACATAATATCAGTGACTAGTTCCCAAATTGTCTCCAGTTTATTTTCTCCTGGAAATTTAATCAGCAAATGCATTTTCAAAGGGTTTATTCTCTCGCTTGATTGGAAACGTAGGAATTCCGAGCTGCGTTGCTTTGTGGTAAGTAGTCCGGTAGGGAATATTTGTATTTCCTGACTGGCTGAGGTCTCCAGCACTTCTGCCCTGTAGACACTGCTCAGGATTACAGGGCTACCTGCATCTCTGCCAGATGTCAGGCCTCATAGTCTTCCCTCCCATAGGGTGGAATCCCATGATTCTCCCACCCTCAGACTGGGTCCTGGGCTACAACACACTGCGGGTTGACTGTGCTTGCTAAGCAGGTCCTGGTGGGTTCGGCGCCTGTGGTTCACATGTGCGTACTAAAGTACAGATGTATGAATATTATGCCAAAACTTTTCATTGTAATACATTATTACAAAGAAAACTTTCATGACATGAATGTATGTCGAAAGCCAGCAGCAGCGTCACTGGAATCTTTGCAGGAGGGAGCAGAGGTAACTTTACTGCTTAACAGTTTGGGCTTTAGAAAGTATGTCAAAAGTACTCCACATACTGTGTGCAATGGGTTTGTGCTGTTAACTCTTTGTTCAGTGAACAGTTGTATGATACTGTCTCCTGGTAACTGACCAGAAGTTGTTTCTAACTCTTACATTCAGGGTCATGAACACAATCCCTCTGCAATACCTGTACAAGTCTTTCCTAAAAGTTACTAGAGAAAAGAACCACCGGTCAGTGATTCAGAAAAGAGTAGAATTGAGGTGCGGGAAAGGGGAGTGTAATAGTGGTCATAAGTAATTCACACTAATCACCTGTTACAGGAGCACTGCTGAAGGAATCTGTACACTCAACGGCACATTAGTGCAACACCAGTGTTTGTACTCTTCACCCATTTGTGACACTAACCCCACTCTCACCCGGCTGAAGTAACTGTCTGTGTTGGCTTGTAACTTACCAAATATCTACAGACTGTTGCATGGGGAGAGGATGAGGTTCATGTGAGGATGAAGAGAAGTCCGTAGGATGATTGACCTCTCTGGATTGAGTCAAGAACGGAGAGGCAAAGAACTTCAGCTTCTCTTGGAGGGATTCTTGGGGGTCAGAGTGTATCTCCGGGAAGATTTGGTAAGGGAAAGTTAACACAGCCTGGTTTGGATTGAATTCACATATGTAAATCTGGAGAGACACACTTGAATCTGGAGTCAATATTACTGAATTAAGATTCTGGCCCTAAATATTAATGCCATGTTCTGGAAAGAGGCAGTGGTATAATTTGGACTCTCAGGAGTGGGGAAAATAAATACTATTATTACTGGTGCAATGAAACAGCTTCAGTGCAGGGTCTGATCACTTTCAGCATGCGTTTGCCGTGTGTTTACCACATGTCAAGCTACAATGGGCCACACTCAGAAGTGGAGGGCCAGACAGGGTGTGTCTGTGAAGGTCATCATTTTAAGATTACACAGTTTTCAAAAAGGCTGTGGAACTTAACAGCTACAAGATATTGATGGGGCCAAGATCTTAGCCTGATTCAAAGAGGGATTGAATGTTTCTATGGGTAAACAAAAAATTCAATTACAATAGGAAGGATTTTTTAAAAGAAGTCTTAGTAGGGCTATACACCTTCCTGATTTACACCACAGAATATGTCTAACTACTCTGTGTCTCCAGGAAACTTTCCCTTGAAGTAGGTTATCTCATAGCTGCCCATTGCAGGGCTTGATCTGATCCAATCTGGCAATATCTATCTTCCTATCATTGGTGTAAATCCAAGAGTATATTTTTGCTGATCTACCTTGAGCTACTGGGCACCTATAGCCTTGCATTGAGACCAGAAAGATTTATCATTAAATATCATCTAGTCTCCTGTTCTTTTTTCTTTTAGGAAGGAAAGCTGAAAATTCTCCGGACCTTCACAGTACATTATGTCAGCTGTCAATGACACCAAATTTCAATTTGCAGTGTTCCTTCTGACTGGGCTACCTGAGCAGGAAGACATGCATCTCTGGATCTCTATCCCCTTCTGCTTCATGTATGTTATTTCAATAGTAGGAAATTTAGTAATTCTGTTCACTATAAAAACTGAACCAAGCCTCCATGAGCCCATGTACATTTTCCTTTCCATGTTGGCCGTCACAGAGCTTGGCATATCCATAGCCACCATTCCAACGATACTGGGCATATACCTGTTTAACTCTAGGGAGATCAGCCTCAATGCCTGTTTTGCCCAGCTGTTCTTCATCCACTCGCTTCAATGCTTTGAGTCCGCCGTGCTCTTGTTGATGGCCTTTGACCGCTTCATTGCGATTTGTAATCCACTGAGATATGCTTCCATCATAACCCTGCCAAGAATACCCAAGATGGGACTGGTGTTTGTGCTAAGAGGGATGGTCATAGTATTCCCACTCCCCTTGTTCCTGAAACGATTCCAATACTGTCGCACCAATGTCCTCTCCCATTCCTACTGCCTGTTCCAGGACGTCATGAAGATGGCTTGTTCGGATATCAGTGTCAACAGCATCTATGGCTTGTTAGCTAAACTCCTAATAATGGGGTTGGACTCGCTGCTCATCTTGCTCTCTTACATAATGATCCTCAAAACAGTGCTGAGTGTCGCATCCTCCAAAGAGTGCCTCAGGGCCTTGAACACCTGTATCTCCCACCTCTGCGCCGTCCTGCTCTTCTACATACCAGAGATTGGCCTGTCTGTGATACACAGATTCGGGAAGGGCTCTTCTCCCTTACTTCAGGTTTTCCTGGGATACTTTTCCTTGCTAGCCCCACCCCTGATTAATCCAATTGTGTACAGCTTGAAAAGCAAACACCTTTGTGCAAAGATAATCAGGGTGTTCATCAAGTGAAGGGTCACTTCATCACCCAGCTCCAGCACTGGTAAAGAGAGACAAAATCAAGAAGCTAACCAAATGCTTCACTGATGCTTTTTAGAATCAAACATATTGAGATACAAGTACCTAGCTAATATTCATAACTTCAAATACAAAATGATACACACATACAGACAGCATAATCATAACCAGCAAATTACAACCTTTTTATATACACCTTATTTGACCTCCTTTGTCCAAGTTTTGGTGCCACTATAGGACCTTGGTTGCAACAATGATCTATACAGTCAAAAGTTTGTGTCAATAACGTCACACCTCCTCTGGCACACTGTGTAAAATTCTGGTCAGTCATATTCCAGAAAGAAGAATTCAGAAGTTCAGAGAAGGGCTCCTAGGATGGTCAGCACAGTGGAGATCCTGTCTTACAAGAAGACTTGAACAACTTGGCTGGTTTAGCCTACCACAATGCAGGCTGAGTGGGGATCAGAGTGGTGGTAAACACCAGGGAGGGAGATGAGCTCCTGAAGCTAGAGGATAGAACTTGCACAAGAACAAATGGGGACAAACTGACCAGGAGCAAATGGAGGCTTGGAAGGAGAAGGAGGTTTCTGACCATCAGAGGAGGGAGGCTCTGGAACAGCTGCCCAAGAGGAACAGTGGGGGGCAAACAATCTAGCTGGTTTGAAAAGGAGTTTGACAGGTTTATGCACTGGACCAAATGCCAGGAGGTCCCTTCCAGGCCTATATCCCTAAGGGTCAAAATAGCTCATTTTGCATCACACTGGGAGCTCATGTGGAGTTGCTTGTCCACTGTAACCCCACTCTGTGCCCCGGCTGATGGATTTGTCCCTCGATAGAGTCAGCAGAAAAGCATGACTCAGTGTTATTGTCTGGAAAAGGAATTGTTTTGGGGTTCCTGTTTGGTGATGTCACAGAAGTTTAATTCTCTGAGTTTATGGTAATCTCAGCATGTTGAGCTGCCAGCTGCTCTCTCCCCAGCCACCAATCCCAAAGAGGAAGGATGGTTCAGTGGTTAAAAGCCTAGCCTGGGATTCAGAAGAACTGTCTTCAATCCAAGCTCACTCAAGGAATTCTTCTGTGACCTTGGGCAACTCACTTTGTCCCTATGTGTCACAGCAACATGTGTTTTAATATGGCTCATTGTAAATGTTTACATCTAGGAACAAGGGATGCAGGCCATCCTTACTGGATGGGGGACCCAATCCTGGAAAGCAGTGACTCTGAAAAAGATTTGGGGGTCATAATCAGTTGAATATGAGCTCCCAGTGCGATGTTTCATCTAAAAAAAACTAGTGCAATCCAGGATGTACAACCAGGGGAATCTTGAGTAGGAGTAGAGAGGTTATTCTGTATTTTGCACTGCTGGGATCCTATGTCATAGAATCATAGAATATCAGGGTTGGAAGGGAACTCAGGAGGTCATCTAGTCCAACCCCCTGCTCAAAGCAGGACCAATCCTCAATTTTTGCCCCAGATCCCAAAATGGCCCCCTCAAGGATTGAACTCACAACCCTGGGTTTAGCAGCCAATGCTCAAACCACTGAGCTATCCCTCCCCCTCATCTACTTCTGCTGTCTACAGTTGAAGAAGTATGTTGATAAATTGGAGTGAACCACAAGAATGATTAAAGGATTAGAAAAGCTGCCTTAAAGAGAAAAAGAAAAGGAGGACTTGTGGCACCTTAGAGACTAGCAAATTTATTTGAGCATAAGCTTTTGTGAGCTACAGCTCACTCAAGAACCTTAATGAAGAGAAGGTGAAGGGGTGATTTGGTCACAGTCTGTAAGTACCTGCATGAGGAACACATGTTTAACAACGGGCCTTCAATCTAGCAGCAAAAGTTATAACAGGATCCAATGGCTGGAAGCTGAAGCTAGACACATTCAGACTGGAACTAAGGTGTAATTTTTTAACAGTGAGTGTAATTGCAACAATTTACCAAGGGCCGTGGTAGATTCTCCAGCACTGACAATTGTTAAATCACAGCTCTGCTTTAGGACTGTTGTGGGGCAGGTCTCTGGCTTGTGCTCTAGAATTGGTCAGACCAGGTGATCATAATACGTGCCTTCTGGTTTGGGGATTTGCTGTAGCCCAGGGGGACAGCTTACCACTATTATATTCACTGCTTTGCATTATATTCTGCTTCATTATAATCAGCAGTAATGCAAGGAATTTACAGGTTTGTAGCATGTGAGATATTGCCTTCAGCAGTTAGCATGAGGCTTGAGACCTACGAACTTTGGCATATATAAATCTCAGTAACTCATAAATTGTGGGGAACTGGAAGTGGAGTGTAGGGGGGAATTTTGTCCATGACGACATCAGTACATGAACCAACACCAGCTTCTGCAAGGTTTTGGGATGGAACATCCAATTGGACGAGTGTCATGGCATCAAAATGAAATGTATGATAATGGGGTGAAATTATAAATACACTAACCTTTAAAAGAAGGACCCCTTAACATTGGTAAAGGGAGGAAATACAAATAAGGAAGAGGGGAGAAACCCCTATTGAATACGTATTAGACATGGTAATGTCAGAATAACATATTAGAAAAGTGGCATACCAGGGCAGTAGGAGAGAGTGATGTAGCCCTTGGGAGGGAACAGAAGTTGATGGCTAACATTTCAGGTTGTTCTGCAAGGGATGGTGTGAGTATGGATGTTCAGATGTACTTTCTGTATTTTCTCTGTCCAACTTACTGAGTTACAGTGTGTGTGACTTTGCCAAATGTATTAATAAATATTTATTTGTAAATATAAAAGAGTTCCTGTCATGCGAGTGTCGCACCTGTGCATGTCACAGTCCCCAGCTATTTAATAATTTTAATAATATTGGGCCTGATCTTGGGTCAAGAACCTGTCAACCCTCAAAGTAATAACTAGGATTTTTGATTCATCATCTATAGATAGGGATACACAGCCCAGTGCTGTTAATAACACTGCCATACTGCATGGGGTGTTGTTCTGATAAATATGTCAGAGATTGAGAGGCACTTGGACACTACAATAGTTGAGGTCATAGCTAAGTGCCTTAGAGAGATTTCAGCTCTCAGATTTGGGGCACTGTGTGGAGAACCTGAACATGTCCCAACACCCCTTGGTAATGAGGCCTGTCATTAGCACAGCCCCCTTTGACAAGGGAATTCTGAGCCCCTCCTGCAGCTCGGCAGTAAGAGGGGGAATCAGGACATGCTTTAAGAAAGCAAAGGATCTGGAGGGTGTTTCCTGGCTGAACAGAGCCCTGCCCCTCAGTCTGAGCCTGACCCCCACCCATTCCATGAGCACTGATAGTAAATCTAGTGCTGGAGATAGACCTCACACCCTGCATCCAAATTGCCATCATCACCAATTTTGGGGGCTGCTGGATGGGGGTGGGCTGTTTCGGTCCAACAGAGGCATTTGGAGCCGGGCTTGAGTCATGCCCCTTTCTATTAAGAATGTGCATGGCCTTGCTTACCCAGCTTGTGCATGTCTCATGCCTGAACAAGAGGAGGAGACTCTCTGAGCTGTGCCTGAGGAACCTGTGAATCTGCAAGACAGTCACTGATATGTCTGGCTGGCTGTGGTGTAACCCTGTTCCTTACAACAGGATGCTCTGTATCCCAGTGCAGAGGGAAAGAGCATCTCTGCCACTGGTCTGTGTGACCAGAAATGTCCACTAACCAACCCTCAGTTCCTTCATTTGTGGGTGCTCCACTTGAGATACAGCCAGCAGCGCCAACTGCTGGGACTTTACTGGGAGACTCGCACGATTTCCTGTTTTTTTCTTAAAGCCCCAACTTCTGGAATCAAGACACTGCACAGAATCTCAGCTTTCTGTTTTCTCAAAAAAAAAAAAAAAAGAAATGGTTTAAAGAAAGTTGCAGAAAAGCTAGAACATCCGAAGTGGCTTACCCCTACGACTTGGACACAAAAGGCAAATGAAAACAAACCCCACATTCATGTATTTTTAAATCTACTTATTTGTTACCAACCTCAAGGGTTTGGGGGGAGTGACTTATAATTCTTGAATGAGGCTTGGTGATATCTTGGCGTACCTAGTTCAAAAGATCTGAAAAGCAGCTAGCAAATGAAATGAAAAATAACATCATTTTTTTTAAAGTACATCAGAAGCAGGAAGACTGTCAAATAATGAGTGGGGCCACTGGACGATTGAGGTGGTAAAGGAGCACTCAAGGAAGATGAGGCCATTGCGGAGAAGCTAAATAAATTCTTTGCATCAGTCTTCCCGGCAGAGGACGTGAGGGAAATTCCCATACCTGAACTATTTTTTTTAGGTGACAATTCCTGGAAACACCAGAGGAACAAAGACTGAAATGGGGGAAGTACTGGACCCAGGCTAAAAGGATTTCTAGCCTGCATATGAAAACTTGGTGGACGGCTTGTATCAACAGTCAGGATGAGAAATTGCTAATTCATATTTAATCTATCTAGTATGTTAGGTTTAGTTTGCATTTTTGTTTATTTGATAGGTAATCGGCTTTGATCTGGGGAGGCAGTATGTGTTACTCAGCTTCCTGGGTTCATCAGTGATCTCCCTGGACTCCATAGAGATTACTGATGAACCCAGGAAGCTGAGTAACATATACCACTGTGAGAGATTGTCACCCCTGGGGTGCAGTCTGGGAGCTGTTGGAACCTCTGTGCCCCTTAACCCCCCAGCTGGGCTGGCCAATTTTACACGGCTTTGTTGGTGAACACAGCCAGCCTCTTCAAGCCCTGTTATCACCGAGTATGACATCAGATGATGGCGCCACAAACCCAACTGTGCTGCCTGAGTGCTTTACCTAAGCCACTCAAAGACAGGCAGGAGACAACAGCCAATTTCCCAGCTCCCCACGGCATGTTTCCTAGAGTATAAACCTAGAATTATACCATCTTTCACTGCACAGGTATCTGTACAGCATCATTATTAATCTAGGTCATTAATATAGGTTACTTTCCCTTGATGTGGGAAAGATATGTAACAGCATTTGTAGATAGAGCTGAATTTTCACCAGACATGTTACTCAAGACATGCTGGTAAATATAAAGCATAAAACAAATTTATTAACTACAGAAAGATGGATTTTAAGTGATTAAAAGGGTTCCAACAGCTCCCAGACTGCACCCCAGGGGTGACAATCTCTCACAGTGGTATATGCTACTCAGCTTCCTGGGTTCATCAGTAATCTCTATGGAGTCCAGGGAGATCACTGATGAACCCAGGAAGCCGAGTAACACATACTGCCTCCCCAGCCACACTGGAACCTGCATGGTGCATAATAATAAGCAAAAACTTCCCTCAATAAACCCTGCAACTGGTGGTCAGCGGCCACAGCTGTGACAGGGGAGGTTTATCCTGTACTGGCCTATTATATCCACCATCTATTTTTCCCAGCATTCTGTTAGCTTTTTTGACTGCCTCTGCACATTAGTCAGATGTTTTCAGGGAATGATACATGACTCCAAGATCTCTTTCTGGAGTGGAATGGCCAATTTGGAACCATCATTTTGTAGGTATAGTTGGAAGTATGTTTTCTAATGTGCATTACTTTGCCTTTATCTACACTGAATTTCATCTGCCATTTTGTTGCCCAACCATCAAATTTTGTGAGATCCCTTTGTAACTCTTTGCAGTCTCCTTTGGACTTAAGTATATTGAATAATTTTGTCTTGTCTGCAAATGTTGTCATCTCACTCCATACCACTTTTCCAGATCATTTATTAATATGTGGAACAGCACTGGTCCCAGTATAGAACCCTGTGGGGCACCACGAGTTACCTCTCTCCATTTTGAAAACTGACCATTTATGCCTACCCTTTGTTTCCAATGTGGAAGAAAATAAATCCTCACTGTCAGGTTGGAATGCAACAAAATCAGAGACAGCTTTATTTCAGGCAATTGCCAGGGAAGAAATACAGCTGACAGAGAGCATCTCTGCCTCAGTTTCTCCAAAGTACAAACAATAAGCCACCAACATTTATACGCTTTTATGGAATGCATTAATTAAAAACATCTGCAATTTATTTATGTTATGGCCTGTCCATTCCATTATTTTCTCACTTCTGTCTCACTTCTGTTCTCACAACATCATTATCTTCAAGATTAGGTCACACTGAATCTGCGTTGTTTCCCGCCCGCTTCAGACACAGAGTCTGCTTTCCCAAGTCTTGCATTATGAGACTTCAGAATTAGCTTGACTGTGCTCTGTCTTGACATAACTGAGGAGCCTATAGTCAAATCCTTTAACCCTTGTTTCCACACCAGTGTTTTAACTAGTTACTGATCCATGAGAGAACCATCCTTCTTATCCCATGACTGCTTAATTTTCTTAAGAGCCTTTGGTGAGGGACCTTGTCAAAGGCTTTCTGAAAGTTGAAGTATACTATATCCTCTGGATCACCCTTGCTCACATTTTTGCTGACCAACTCAAAGAATTCTTATATATTGGTGAGGGATGATTTCCCTTTGCAAAAGCAGTGTTGACTCTTCTCCAACAAATCATGTTCATGTATTTGTCTGAAAATTCTGTTCTTTATTATAATTTCAACCAATTTACCTCGTACTGAAGTTTGGATTACTGGCCTATAATTTCTGGGATCACGTCTGGAGACTTTTTAAAAAATCAGCATCACATTAGCTATTTGCGAATCATCCAGTACAGAGTCTGATTCAAGTGATAGGTTACATTTAGTAGTTCTGCAATTTGATACTTGAGTTCCTTCAGAACTCTTGGGTGAATATTATCTGGTCCTGGTGATTTTTCTTTTTTAAATTATCAGTTGGTTCGAAAACTTCTTTGACGGGTTGTCACCCCTGGAGTGCAGGCTGGGATCCCGTGGACCTGCAGAGACCCCTAATCATTCAGTTGGGCTGGCCTCTCTCACATTGATCTGCTGCTGACACAACCAGCCTCTCCAGGCCCTGTTGTCACCCAACACAACAGCAGGTGGTGCCACACACATGACTAAGGTACCTGAGTGCTTTACCTAAGCCACTCAAGGACAAACAGGAATCATAGAATCATAGAATATCAGGGTTGGAAGGGACCTCAGGAGGTCATCTAGTCCAACAACCAATTCCCCAGCTACCCAGGCTTGCACTCTTGCAGGAGCATACATCCAGAATTATACCATCTTGCACTACACAGGGATCTGTATAATGCAAACTCGTTAATATAGGTCACTTTCCTCTTGAAGTGGGATAGATATGCAACAACCTTTGTTTACAGAGCTAACATTTTGGATCCCCAAAAGAAATTGGAGGCTTTTCATCTGCCTCTCCCTCGTAACATAAACAATGGTTGCAGTGACTGCGTCTATGGCTGCACTTTGGGAATGGAAAGGTCGAAACCTCCCAACCAGTCTATGGCTACTCTAACCAGCCTTTCCATATCCATGCAGTCTCCTCCAGCCTGTGCAATGCCCCCTTCAGCAGATACTGCGGGCAGTGTCTACTGTGACAAGCCCAGGTAGAACATTTCTGATGAACCTGTGCTAGCAGGGAGCGAAAGCAGTTGTGCAGTCACAGAAATTGTGGGTGGGCTGAGCTACCAGTGGATCACTGAGATCTGTGCATAACTTTGGGGATCCCTGGATCCTGGGTCCCCTTTTCATTCCTCAGGGAGAAGGGAAGGAACCTCTGTTACTGGAAAGAACCAAGGCAAATTTCCCTGTAGGGAACCTTGTGGAATCTGCCTTCCCTGGCTAGCACCTTGGGTTTACAATAGAGGGAAAGGGGCTGCAGGGGAGAAATCTGGTCCTATATTATTATTAATTATTATGATTATGATTATTATTTTATTTCAGCAAGATCACAGCTGTGACAGCATGATTGTTACCACTTTGCTCCACCCAAGGTAGCTATGTGACTAATCGGAATCATATGAATAGTGATGACAAGCCCGGATTCCGGGAATAGAGCCTGCAGCAGGACTGGCACTGCAGTAAGGTTGGCGGGCATAAGCAGGCGTCCCCTGTGATTTGGCCTCCTGCAGTTTGCCATTGGCTGAGACGGGAGTTAAAGCTGGTGCACAGTAAGCCAAGCAGCTGAGGTTCCCTGATGGCCAAGCGACCCCCCAAGGGAATATGCAAGCACACTTCATAAAGACAGCTGCCTCCCTCTCTGAACAGATACTGCCTGCTGCCCATGCTACCTCTCTGATGACTCCTTGTCCTTTAGGATGAAGACCTCTGGTGTCAGCGGCTCCTCTTCTAGCAGGAATTGGGTACGTTGGCAGGTTTCACTATCTATAAAATGCATAGTGAAGGGGAAAGCCTGGAAGCTGTTTCTTTTGCAGAGTTTCTGTGCAGAGGCAAAGGCCTCAACTGGGCTGTCGGGGTAATGCAGTGATGGGGCTGGAGGGTAGCTCCCTTACACCTGCCCATGCTCCATGGTGGATCATTTAAGCTACACAGAAACCTGACATTCAAAGTGAACTCGGAGTGTTAGAACCCCGATGCCCCTAGTCAGGATTTCTCAAGGGCTCCCATTTCTAGAGGAGCCGTGTGCTCTGGGCCTGATCCTGCCAGGGGCTGAGTGAGAGGTGACCCCACAGAATATCAGTGACTAGTTTCCAAATCGCCTCAGGTTTATTTGTTCTTTAATTAATCAGCAAATGCATTTTCAAAGGTCTTGTTCTCTGGCTTAATTGTGAGCTCAGGAATTCAGAGTTGCGTTGCTCAGTGGTAACAGGTCCGATGAAACATATTTGTATTTCCTGACTGGCTGCGGGCTCCAGCCTTTCTGCCCTGAAGAGATCCCTCAGAATAACAGGGCTACCAGCATCTCTGACCCCCCTCTGGTGTCCAAGTGCCAGATGTCAGGCCTTGTAGCCTTCCCTCTCATGGGGTGGTATCCTGCGATCCTCCCACCCTCAGACTGGGCCCTGGCTACAGCACACTGCAGGTCACTTGTGCTTGCTAAGCTGGTCCAAGTGGGTTCAGCACCTGTGGTTCTTCCCTCTGGGAGTCTGTGACTAGTGGTGAGACGAGTGACCAGCCAGCCTTCTTGAACCAAAATGCTGTTTAATCTGAACAGCAGTGTAACATGGGAGAATCAGAGGGTTTTCAAACAACAATCTGTTCACATCTCTGACCCCAAGCCTTCCCGCTCTGATGGGAACCCAGGCAGGCCGAGGGGCTTCAGACTTCCCCAGCCGTGTTTGTGCCTGTCAGTCTAAGGAGCTTCTCACAACAGCTGCTCCACCTGTGTACTGACTCCCAGTGCTGTCAAAACAAGCTGGGTAATATGGCTGGAGCCTGGAAATAGGCTCTTCCCACGTTCCCAGCTTGTAGCTCTAGTGTTGTCTCTCAATCTCCCCGTGGTGGCCACTGAGCGACAGATTTTCTTGAGCTGTTGCTTCCCTTCCTGCTTGTTTTCCAGCAGCCTGCTGCTAAACTAAGAAGAGCCACACTGGTTTCACCTAATATAGACATAACATAAACATCCCGATAGTTAACACCAAATAGCCACAACATAAACATCCCTCAGAACCAGGGTTCAGAGGTGCAGCTGTGCGATTTCACCTCCCACCCGGGGAAGAAGGCACCTTGCTTTCTCCCACCCCGCCAGCCATGGCTCCTCTCTCCTGGCTGCCCCACCAACCACTTGCTCTACTCTGGCTGGTTGACTGTCAGTTACCTTCTGCTGCCACCTGCCACTCTGCTGTGACCTCTGCAGGTCTATCGCTTAGTGATTGACAGCTCTTCATGACTGTCAGCTTTAGAAGGCTGGGCAGAAATGCTTTTCCACTGCCAGTGATTTCAGCTCTCATTTAAGCACTTACAATAAAAAAGCCTCCTAATGGAGTCTGTTCAGCTCTATCTTTGAACGGTGGGAGGGAACAGATTAAACCATACCAGGGACCTTAAAGAGAGCCCACAACTTCTGCCTGGGATACCTGCCCCCATCCCTCTTACTTTTACAGGGCTCTGGCATTCAAATCCCTGGCTTAAAGAGATACATTCAGCTGAAGGTGACCACCTTTTTTGGGACTCGTTAAGCATACTTTTGCTCCCTTTTATTCATACAATACAGACAACAACATTAATAACAGTATTTCACTGCCCCTGCATTCAGTACTAAGGGATCTGTGCATCAGCCAAAGTTGAACACTTTGAGTAACATCTCTCTATCTGCTGGATATCTAGGGACAGTAGGTGTGTTCATGTGTTCAAATAGAGTTTGCTCCTCAAGTCTCTCTCCCTTTCAGGTAGCTGTGAGGGGATAGTTCATTCAGACCCAGTTTACATATGCTACTTTTTAAGTCCCACTTTGACCTGAGAAATCTTCTCTGAAAGAAGATTTGTTATATTGAAACTTTTAATTGTAATACAAATATTACAAACCGAACTTTCATGAGATGTATGTATATTGAGAGCCAGCAGCAGAGTTGTTGGAATCTCTACAGGAAGGAGCAGTGGTCACTTTACCACTTAATGACTTAAGCTTTAGAAAGTATTTCAGAAGTACTCCACAAACTGTTTGCAATGCATTTGTGCTATTAGCTCTTTCTTCAGTGAACAGTTGGATGCAGTGGTGAGCTGGAGCCGGTTTGCACCGGTTCGCTAGAACCGGTTGTTAAATTTAGAAGCCCTTTTAGAACCAGTTGTTCCGTGAGGGACAACCGGTTCTAAAAGGGCTTCTAAATTTAACCGGCCCAAAGTGGCACCTTAGGTGCCGACTCTATGGGTGCTCCAGCCCTGGAGCACCGAAGGAGAAAATTTGGTGGGTGCAGAGCACCCACCGGCAGCTCCCCACCCCACCCCCAGCCCAGCTCACCTCCGCTCTGCCTCCACCTCCTCCCCTGAATACGCTGCCCCGCTCCGCTTTTCCGCCCCCTCCAAGCTTCCCGCAAATCAGCTGTTCGCACGGGAAGCTGGGGAGGGCAGAGAAGCAGGTGGCAGCTTCCCGCTCAGGCCCAGGGAGGCGGAGGTGAGCTGGGGTGGGGGTGGGGGCCTGAGGAGGGCCGCCCATGCTGCGGCAGGTAACCGGGGGGGGGGCGGCACAGGTGCAGGGGAACCGATCCCCACCCCAGCTCACCTCCACCACCCTCGGCCTGAGCGGGAAGCCGCCACCTGCTTCTCAGCCCTCCCAGGCTTCCTGCTGAACAACTGATTCATGGGAAGCCAGGGTGGGGGCGCGGAGAAGCAGACCGGGGCATCACATTCAGGGGCAGAGGTGGAGCGGAGGTGAGCTAGGGCCGGGTGCAGGGCGGGGAGCTGCCAGTGGGTGCTCTGCACCCACCAAATTTTCCCTGTGGGTGCTCCAACCCCGGAGCACCCACAGGGTCGGCGCCTAAGGAGCCACTTTTGATGTGGTCAGTAGGGGGGAGCGGCCGCTCCCCCTGCTCCTCCCCTAGCTACACTCCCCCACCCCTAGAAGCCAGAGGGAGCTGCCGGATGCTTCCCAGGTAAGCACCCCTGGGATTCCCCACCTCGCCCCCCGGCAGGTCCCTCTGGCTCTTAGGGATGGGGTGGGCACCAACTACGGTGGCCCATGAAACCCTCCTGCCCGGTTCTGGGGGCAGTCAGGGGACGGGGAGGGGGTTGGATGGGGCAGGAGTTCCAGGGAGCGGGGGTGGGCAACGACCCCCTCATGGGGTGAGGAGGGAACCAGTTGTAAAGATTTTGGCAGTTCATCACTGGTTGTATGATACTATCCCCAGAAGCTGTTTCTACATTCAGGGTCATGAACACAATCCCTCTGTAATACCTGCGCAAGACATTCCAAAAAGTCTTGAGAGACCAGAACAGCTAGTCTGTGTTTCAGCAAAGAGTAGAGCTGAGGAGCAGAAAAGAGTAATATTGGTTGTATATAATTTAATCCCATCACCTCTTACACAAGAATGGCTGAAGTAACTTGCACATTCAGTTAGATATTAGTGCAAATCTAGTGTTTACGCTATTCTCTCATTCGTGACACCAACCCCTCCCCTGCCTAGCTGAAGTAACTGTCTATGTTAGCTTGTAACTTTCCAGATATCTACAGACCATTGCATGGGGAGAGCATTTAGGTCCTGTGAGAATGAAAAGGAGCCTCTGGATTATAAAACTCTGGATACAGTTTACGCTGGGCAGGCAAAACACTTCAGTTTCTCTTGAAGGGATTCTTGGGGGTCAGAGTGTATCACTGGGAGCATTTGATAAGGGAAAGTTAATAGAGCCTGGTTCTGATTGAATTTACAAATGTAAATCTGAAGTGATGCTGTTGAAGTCACTGTTATTGAATTAAGCATCCGGCCCTAAGAATTTATCCCAAAAAAACTGCAAAGGGGCAGTGGCATAATTTAAACTCTCAGGAGAGGAGAACATTTTTTATATATAAATGTATATATATAACGCACATAAATACCGTTTTCACCATGCACTTGCCATGCGTTTACCTACATGTCATGATACAAAGGACCACACTCAGAAGTGGAGGGCCAGAAAGGGTGTCTGTATGAGGGTCACAATTGTAAAATCACACAGTGCTCAGATAGGCTGTGGAACTCACAGTCAAAAGATATCACAGAGGCCAACAGCTTAGAGGATTCAAAGAGTGACGGGATGTTTATATGGGTAACTAGAAAATCGAATTATAGTAGTAAGGCTTTTTAAAATAATGTCTTGTAAGGGCTCTAAACCTTCCTGATTTATATCACAAAATATGTCTAACTAGTGGGTGTCAGAGGAAAATTTTCCTTTGGAGAAAGTTATCTCAGAGCTGCCTATTGCCGGGCTTCTTTCACCTTCCACTGAAACATCTGTAACTGGCCACTGGATACTGGGTGTCATAAATATAAAGGAAAGGCTAACCACCTTTAAACTCCTCCTGGCCAGAGGAAAAACCCTTTCACCTGTAAAGGGTTAAGAAGCTAAAATAACCTCGCTGGCACCTGACCAAAAGGACAATGAGGAGACAAGATAGTTTCAAAGCTGGAGTGGGGGGGAAGCAAAGGGCTCTCGCTGTCTGTTGCTTTTGCTGGGACCAGAGCAGGAATGCAGGTCAGAACTCCTGTAACGGGTTAAAAAGCAATCTAGTTAGATATGCGTTAGATTCTGTTTTGTTTAAATGGCTGATAAAATAAGCTGTGCTGGATGGAATGTATTTTCCTGTTTTTGTATATTTTTGTAACTTAAGGTTTTGCCTAGAGGGATTCTCTATGTTTTGAATCTGATTACCCTGTAAGGTATTTACCATCCTGATTTTACAGAGGTGATTCTTTTACTTTTTCTTCAATTAAAATTCTTCCTTTAAGAACCTGATTGCTTTTTCAGTGTTCTTAAGATCCAAGGGTTTGGGTCTGTGTTCACCCATGCAAATTGGTGAGGATTTATATCAAGCCTTCCACAGGAAAGGGGGTGTAGGGCTTGGGAGGATTTTGGGGTGAAAGACTTTTCCAAGTGGGCTCTTTCCCAGTTATATTTGTTAGATGCTTGGAGGTGGCAGCAATAAAGTCCAAGGGCAAAAGGTAAAATAGACTGTACCTTGGGGAAGTTTTAACCTAAGCTGGTAAAAATAAGCTTAGGGGGTCTTTCATGCAGGTCCTCACATCTATACCCTAGAGTTCAGAGTGGGGAAGGAACCTTTACACTGGGCTATATGGACCACAGGTCTGATCCAGTCTGGCAGTGCCTGTCTTCCTATTGGTAGTGTAAACCCAAGGCTATGTTTTTGCTGATCTTCCTTGAACTCCTGGGAGTCTCTAGACTTGCACTCAGAACAGAAAAATGTGTAATTAAATATCAATTAGTCTGCTGTTCTTTTTCCTTTTAGGAAGGAAAGTTCAGAACTCCTGGGAACTGCATAGTACATTATGTCAGCTGTCAATGACACGAAATTGAATGCTGCAGTGTTCCTTCTGACTGGACTACCTGGACAGAAAGACATACATCTCTGGATCTCTATCCCCTTCTGCTTAGTGTATGTTATTTCAATAGTAGGAAATTCAGTCATTCTGTTCATTATAAAAACAGATCCAAGCCTCCATGAGCCCATGTACATTTTCCTTTCCATGTTGGCTGTCACAGACCTTGGCTTATCGATAACCACCATACCAACGATACTGGGTATATACTTGTTTAACTCTAGAGAGATCAGCCTTGATGCCTGTTTTGCCCAGCTGTTCTTCATCCACTCTCTGTCATTCATTGAATCCTCCATTCTCTTGTTGATGGCCTTTGACCGCTTTGTTGCGATCTCTAACCCACTGAGATATGCTTCCGTCTTAACTCTTCCGAGAATAGCCAAGATGGGACTGTTGTTTGTGTTAAGAGGGTTTGTCCTAACATTCCCACTCCCCTTTCTCTTGAAGCGGTTCCAATACTGTCAAGCCAATATCCTCTCCCATTCCTACTGCCTGCACCAGGAGGTCATGAATCTGGCTTGTTCAGATATCACAGTCAACAGCATCTATGGCTTATTTATTACACTCTTAATGGTGGGGTTGGACTCACTGCTCATCTTCCTCTCTTATGTGATGATCCTCAAAACAGTGCTGAAAGTTGCGTCCCCCACAGAGTGTCTCAGGGCCCTGAACACCTGTGTGTCCCACCTCTGTGCTGTTGTGCTCTTTTACACACCAGAGATCGGCTTATCTGTGTTACACAGATTTGGAAAGGCTTCTCCTCCATTACTTCAGATTCTCCTGGGCTATGTCTATCTGCTGGTCCCACCTTTGATGAATCCAATTGTGTATAGTGTGAAAAGCAAACACCTTCGCGAGCAGATAATCAAGGTGTTTGTCAAGTGATGGGTCAGTTCATCACCTGGTTCCATCATTGGTTACATGGGAGATGAAAACCAGGGGCCACCTATTCCATCCTGGACGCTTACATCCGAGATGACATAAGCTATTGATCTCTACTCTGTAGAGAGAGGCTCAAATGGGATCTAAGGCCTGGAATAATGGAATAGGGGCTGTTCCTGCTTCTTGGTGAGGGAGGCTAGTGCACTTGGGGAAGGGTGGCCAAGGCGGGCAGCAGCAATTACAAAAGGACTATGTTCCTGGAGAGCCAGGGGAATGGTGGAGTGTTGGCCCATAAAGAGCTGTATTGGCAGCTGCTCCAACCTCAGAATTCCTCTCAATACAGTCAATAAAGAGACGGGATGTGGATGTTGTTTTGCATTTTAACTGGCCCATCACTGGCCCGTCTCTGGTTAAACATCCAGGGGCCACAAAATAAAAGTGCCGAGCTGTTTTTTCAGTTTCAGTCCTGCCCCTTCCTGAGCGTTCTGGGTGCTGAGTGATCCATGGGTGCTGCACCAGCTGTGGCCAGGAGCTATTCAAGGGGTAGGGACACCCACCCTTCCCCTACCCCCGTAGCCAAGTCCTAATGACTGAGTCATGTCAGAGACATGACTAACGCCAGCACCCCAGGAGAAGCCATTCACATAGCCCCCCACCCAACCCTGTTGGTGGCTCTGCACACAACACATCTGCTGAACCCACTACTCATGTAGGCAGGGCAGAGCACATGAGTGAGGGTCTGACACACAGGAGTCCTGGCAAGAGAGTCAGGACCAAATTCCCTCCTACTCTTCCCCTTCTTTTGCCCTGCTGCAGGGTGGAAACGATCCTCAACTTCGCCACCGAGGCACAGTGAGTTCCTATCCCAGGTCAGCCCATTCGGTACAGGGTGACCACCTCTTCAAAAAGCAAAAGCAGGAGCCACATACTGCATTGACCCTGCTCCTGCTCCTCTTCTTCCCCTGAGGCACCTCCCTCTGACCAATCCCTTCCTCCAAACCACACCTTCTGCTCCTCCTCTTTACCTGAGGCTCTCCCCCCTCTCCAGGCCAAGACCAGAGACCAGCTGCCCTAAGAGCTGCCCAGGGATCCAGAGCCACTGTGAGGAGCCCCAGACCCTCCTCTTGCCCTGGGCTAGTGGCTGGGGGGCCCGAGAGCAGCCCCTAGCCTGTGACTCCACCCTCACCCCCCCCAGATGCACACCCTTAGGGAAGTTGTAGAGTTTGAGGCTCCCAACAGAGGCCTGCACTCCCAGGGCAGCTCTTACCACAGCCCAGCTCTGGCCTGGCCAGGGGGAAAAACCTCAGGGGTAGTGGAGGAGCAGGGGGAAGTGCCAGGTAGGAAGTGATGGGGGCAGGGTATCAGGGGAAGAGAATGGGCAGCGGGTGCAGCAAGTGAATCAATGCTAACCTCAGCCAGCAGGGCGGTGGGTAGCTCTTGAGTAAAGGAGGAAGGGGGGGCTGAGGGTTAGGAGACCTTGTGTTTTGGAAAAGACTGAATAAATGCGACCCCACAAAGGGGGCTCTTGTTTTAAGTATCCCATGCTGAGACTCAGTTATTGCAAGGACCTTAGAGGGAAGCACAGGGCACCTACACGGCTACCTCAGATCACAAGGAGTCACTCTGGGGTGGCCCCTGTTTGCAGGGACTTGGACAGAGTGGAATGTGCTCTTGGAAGCCATTACCACTGGGCGGAGTTCCACCCAACCCTCAGGCTGCTCTAAACTTTGCTGAGGCAGTGGGAGAACAGGCCAGTGAATCAAACCGCTGTAACTGGCTCCTTGCCCTCCCTGCTCTCTGAGTCCAGCCGGACCTGTCACCGCTCAGATGGCTGGAACGCTGCCTGTGGTCTGTGCATTGCTCTGTGACTCAACAGAGCTGGGTTTGATTCCCTTCCCCAGGAGACCGTGGGCTATTGGCTGTCTCTGAGCCTCTATATTGAATCTATTTCCCCATGTCAAGTATCCTCACACCTTCTTGTCAACTGTCTAAATGAGCCATCTTGATTATCACTACAAAAGTTTTTTTTTTTCTCCTGCTGATAATAGCTCATCTTAATTAATTAGCCTCTTACAGTTTGTATGGCAACTTCAACTTCTCTGTATGTGTATATATCTTCTTACTATATGTTCCATTCTATGCATCTGATGAAGTGGGTTCTAGCCCACAAAAGCTTATGCTCTAATAAATTTGTTAGTTTCTAAGGTGCCACAAGTCCTCCTGTTCTTTTTGCACAGGTGGGTAATAACCCTGCCCTTCCTTACAGCGTTGGTGAGAAGATATATACATTCAGTGTGCTAAGATTCTCTCACAGGGGAGCCACGTGAGACCCTAAGATCTGGGTGTGGCACTACGTCCCATATTTTTCATAGAAATATTGTTATGAGATGATTATAGCATACCTAGGATGTATTTCATGCAAGATGAATCACGTAAGGTGTCATTGGAAAGGTTATGATTTACTGGATACGATTATCCTATTTGTATGCACGTATCATTCCTGTCTCTGAAGTCAGGAATATTGACTATGTAACAATTACAGCTGTGTTTACACCTGGAGAACACCCACCACATATTAAGCAATCAGCCTGATGGGTTATTAGGGAGAATAATAGGAGTTTGAAGATGCTAATATCCCACCTTCCTGAGAAGCTTCCTGGGATGCTGTCCTGGCACTGCAGCCTCATGTGATCATATCACCTGGTACTGGACCCCATCTTGGCCTGCTAGTATTTTTCCAAAAATAAGGGGTGAGGATCAAACTGGAAAACAAAAGATTCCTGCCCTGCATAAATCTTATTTAAGGCATAGAATTGAGTTAATCAGGGTCGGTTCTTCACAGAATCCCCACCCAGGATGACTGCTTAAAACACCTAAGACTGATCTGGGGAAGAAAAGACTGGGCCCAGGCTAGAAGGTGTCTGGCCTGTGAAAGAAATACCTGGAGTTCTATGCTGCAAGCAAGAAACTCTGCAACCTGCTTAAAATAAAATGTAGGGATAGAAATGACTACTTGCTACTTGCCACCCGTTTCTTTAGTGCATTAAACTTAGTTTGGGTGTTTGTTTTATTTGCTCAGTAATCCAATTTGATCTGATTGCTGTACCTTATAATCACTTAAATCTTTCTTTCTGTGGTTAATAAACTTGTTTTTGTTTATTCTAAAACCCAGGTTGTGGAATTCATAATGGACAAGGGGAGCTGTGCATATATTCCTCCACATTCAGGGAGGGGGTGCTGTACAGTTCTCTGTGCAGCGCAGGAAAATACAATTTTGGGTTACACTCCTGATGGGGTGTGTATTTGAGTGCTGGGCAATTCCTGAGCTGAGTCTTCCTATGCAGAGCTGATTTCAGTGTCTGTGGCTTTCTGCAGCTGGATGTGTCCCTACCCGTGTGTGTGTGCTGGAGGAGGCTTGAGGGCCTGGCTCAGCAGGACAGTGTAAGAGAGCCCAGGCGGGCTCAGTGATACCCCAGTACATCAGGTGGCACCCTAGAGGAGGGAGAAGTCTGTCACACAGGGCTATCTCAGCGTTCCAACGAGCAACACCTCCGACATTTGTCTATAAGAGGCTTCTTATCCTGAAACACAGACACAGCTGAGCACTATGGTGCCTGGGCCCAGGCTCACAGAAGTTTCAGCAAAGGCTCTTTCCACAAGAAAGGGGCAAACAGATGGGAAGAGGCTCCCAGAGACACAGGGAAACTAGGCTGGGTCCCAAGAGCTCCTTTGCTTCCCAAAAGAATGTAAGTTGGTCCAGTTCTTTTCCTCTATCTCCAGAGCAAAGCCTGTCTAACTTAGCTTGCAGTGGTATGTGAGATGGGTGAGTGTAGACATGTGACAGCTGCTTGTTATTTTAAAACTATTTTCTCTAATGCTTTGTTCTGTTTACTAATAAACCTATCTGTTTTAAGGAGGCTGATTGCTCTGGTCATAAGCATCCAAAGGGAAGCGACTGAGGTCCCATCAGACCTGCTTGGTGATAAGCATTAGCATAGATGGGATGTTGTTCCTAGCTCCAAGAGTGGGACAATTGTGAGATTCCCCCCAAGACAAGATAGGGCCTGGTTTAGGGGATAAAGAAACCATATATCCCAGTGTCAAGGCTGATTCCCCACTCTGGCACTTCAAGTGCAGAAGGCAGGGACCCGCGAGGACTTTAAAAAATGAATACTTGCCACTCCACATTTGTATTAAACTCCCAAGGTTACAGATGCCCCTGGCCTTGGTTAGTCGTGCTGCCACCACCCAAGTGCAGAACCCCTTGGAGAGCCAGGAAGGCGCATTTGGGAATTCCTTCCTGTGGGGTACCCTCAAGCCCTTTCATCCCTCCTCTAGGGAAGAGCAGAGAAAAGGGAAAAGAGAAATAAACCAGCTGTTGCTACTAGCTAACTGAAAAACAGGTGCAGAGATCTTTTAAGATACAGAAATCCAATTATGTTCTTAAAAAAGGTAAATTTAATTTAAAAAGATAGAAGGAGAACACATCTGGAAAATCAGGCTGTTGCTAGATATTAAAAGAGCAACTGCAAGGATTAAACACCAAGAGTGGCTTTCTTGGGGTCCAGCTTAAAGGTTACAAAAGAAAACAAAGGTACCTGTGTTAGCACAGAGCAATCCACAAGCCCAAAATAAAGAGATAAACCAGATCACATCTAACTAAACATTTCCTTATCTACTTACATATCTGTGGTTCCAAATGAGTAGTTTCTAGTGATGATGCTGATGATTTTTCATACCTGGCCCAAGCCCTACAGCATACCTACTGCTCTCTGTGTCTCTTCAACAGAGAGAACACCACAAAGGGAAGGATTTTTTTTCCCCCAATTTTAAAAGTTTTTAGTCTTCCCATTGGATCTTTTGGCCAGGTGCAAACTCACTTCCTCTTACCTAAGCATTTCAGTGAGACTTCTTAACCCTTTACAGGTAAGGCAAGTAGAGAACAGCTACTAAGAAGGATTTTTATAGCTAACTGACTGGTTAGGTGTCTGTAAAATGTGTGCTACACCCACCCATCCCATTTACCGCACCCAATTCTTCTTGGTTAACATATATACTTGCTCAGTGCCAATCAGCATTCAGAGTAGCAACTTTTTCAAGTTGCATCCCAGATAAAGATCCACTCAAGACAATGATTCATGGAATTTAAGGCCAGAAAGTACCGTTAGATCATCCAGTCTGACTTCCTGTATATCATAGGCTGCAGAATTCCACCCAATTACCCCTGTATTGGGCCCAATGACTTGTGTTTAACTAACGTATCACTTGTGTTCCTCTAAAGTGTATCTTCCAGGAAGGCATCCAGTCTTCATTTGGAGGTATCAGGAGACTCCACCACCTTCCTTGGGAGTTTGTTCCAGTGGTTAAGAACCCTCACTGTTAAAAACGTGTGCCTCATTTCCAAATTTCATTTGTCTGGCTTCAGTTTCCACCCATTGGTTCTTGTTATACCTTTCCCTGCTAGGTTAAAGGGCTCATTAGTAGCTGGTATTGTGTCCCTGTGATGGTGCTTGTACACTGTCATCAAGTCAGCTCTCAGCCTTCCTTTTGCAGATTTAGCTCTTCAAGTCTCTCACTGTCCAGCATTTTCTCCAGCCCTACAATCTTTTATTCTGCACCCTCTCCAATTTTTCAATCTGGGCACCTGTCATAAATATAAAGGGAAGGGTAAACCCCTTTGAAATCCCTCCTGGCCAGGGGAAAGCTCCTCTCACCTGTCAAGGGTTAAGAAGCTAAAGGTAACCTCGCTGGCACCTGACCAAAATGACCAATGAGGAGACAAGATACTTTCAAAAGCTGGCAGGAGGGAGAGAAACAAAGGGTCTGTGTCTGTCTGTAGTCGTCTTGGCCGGGGATAGACCAGGAATGGAGTCTTAGAACTTTTAGTAAGTAATCTAGCTAGGTATGTGTTAGATTATGATTTCTTTAAATGGCTGAGAAAAGAATTGTGCTGAATAGAATAACTATTTCTGTCTGTGTATCTTTTTTGTAACTTAAGGTTTTGCCTAGAGGGGTTCTCTATGTTTTTGAATCTAATTACCCTGTAAGATATCTACCATCCTGATTTTACAGGGGGGATTTCTTTATTTCTATTTACTTCTATTTTTTTATTAAAAGTCTTCTTGTAAAACACTGAATGCTTTTTCATTGTTCTCAGATCCAAGGGTTTGGGTCTGTGGTCACCTATGCAAATTGGTGAGGCTTTTTATCCAACATTTCCCAGGAAAGGGGGGGTGCAAGTGTTGGGAGGATTGTTCATTGTTCTTAAGATCCAAGGGTCTGGGTCAGTAGTCAGGTAGGCAAATTGGTGAGGCTTTTTACCAAACCTTGTCCAGGAAGTGGGGTGCAAGGTTTTGGGAAGTATTTTGGGGGGAAGGACGCGTCCAAACAGCTCTTCCCCAGTAACCAGTATTAGTTTGGTGGTGGTAGCGGCCAGTCCAAGGATAACGGGTGTAATATTTGTACCTTGGGGAAGTTTTGACCTAAGCTGGTAAAGATAAGCTTAGGAGGTTTTTCATGCAGGTCCCCACATCTGTACCCTAGAGTTCAGAGTGGGGGAGGAACCTTGACATGAACCTTGCACCCCACTTCCTGGACAAGGTTTGGTAAAAAGGCACTGGGTGGAGAATCTGAACTCTTCCCAACACCCCTTGGTGATGAGGTCTGTCATTAGCACAGCACCCCTTGACGAGGGAGTTCTGGGCCCCTCCTGAAGCTCCGCAGCAATGGGGGAATCAGGATGTGGTTTCAGAGAGTGAAGGATCTGGGGAACGTTGCCTGGCTAAACAGAGCCCTGCCGGGCTGCCCCTCACTCTGATCCTGACCCTCACCCCCTCCATGAGCACTGAGAGCCCCTCTAGAGCTGCAGATAGACCTCACACCCTGCATCCACATTTCCAACATTACCAAGTTTGCGGGTTGCTGGATCTGGGAAAGGGGTTGTTTGGGTCCGATAGAGAGCTAGCCGCAGGCACGTGGAGCTGGGCTTGGGTCACGCCCCTTTCTATTAAGAATCTGCATGGCTTTGCTTAGCCGGTGTGTGCATGTCTCATGCCTGAGGAAGAGGAGGAGACCCTCTAAGCTGTTCCTCAGGAGCCAGTGGCTCTGCGAGCCCGTCACTGTTATGTCCGGCTGTCTGTGGTGTAACCCTGTTCCTTACAACAGGAGGCTCTGTAGCCCAGTGCAGAGGGAAGCAGTGTCTCTGCATAGATGGACTGTGTGTCCAGAAATGTTCACTAACCAACCGTCAGTACTTTGATTTGTGGGTGCAGCCAGCAGTGCCAGCTCCTGGGATTTTATTGGGAGTCTCACACTATTTCCTGTCTTTTTTAAAGCCCCAGCTTCTGGAATCAAGACACTGCTCAGGAACCTAAGCTTTCAGTTTTTTTTAAAAAAGTTTCTTTTTAAAAAGTGAGTTTCAGAAAAGCTAGAAAACTCGAAGCAGACGCACCTCAAAGGCTGAGAAACCAAAGGCACATGAAAACGACCCCCACATTCATGTATTTTAAAATGTCATTATTTTAAAACCTATCTCATGATTTTTAGGGGTGAGACTCATACTTGTTGAACAGGGCTGGGTGATACTGCATACCTAGTTTGAAAGATACACTCTCATTCAGCCACTGGGTGCTGGGCTCAACACTAGAATTTGCTGAGTGAAATTCCCTGGTCTGTGTTTTGCAGAAGCTCAGTACAGGTGACAGAAATGGACCTTTCTGTCCCTAATATATATGAAGGTGGGTACATAAAATCTGACATGCCCCAGATCACTGGACAATGGAAAACGTTCTCCTTGACCCTTCTCGGTCTCTCATTTCCCTGCTGTAATAACGCCAATAATTTTCTTTGCAGTGCACAAGCCAAAAAGGAATGTATCCTCTATCACCCAATGAGCTCTTGCGAGCTATAAACCTATTACCTGACGTTCCCATTTGAATGACTTCAGTTGACAGGAGTTGTGCACTGTACCGGGAAATATTTACAGACTGTGCAGCCTCTGGAGAGAGAGGTGTCAAGGTTCCTTCCCCACCCTGAACTCTAGGGTATATATGTGGGGACCTGCATGAAAGACCCCCTAAGCTTATTCTTACCAGCTTAAGTTCAAAAATTCCTCAAGGTACAAACTTTGCTTTGTCCTTGAACAGTATGCTGCCACCACCAAGTGATTTAAACAAAGAACAGGGAAAGAGCCAACTTGGAGACATCTTCCCCCAAAATATCCCCCCAAGCCCTACACCCCCTTTCCTGGGGAAGGCTTGATAAGAATCCTCACCAATTTTTACAGGTGAACACAGACCCAAACCCTTGGATCTTAAGAAAAATGAAAAATCAATCAGGTTCTTAAAAGAAGAATTTTAATTAAAGAAAAGGAAAAAGAATCACCTCTGTAAAATCAGGATGGTAAATACCTTATAGGGTAATCAGATTCAAAACATAGAAAATCCCTCTAGGCAAAATCGTAAGTTACAAAAAGACACAAAAACAGGACTATACATTCCGTCCAGCACAGCTTATTTTACCAGACATTAAACAAAAGGAAATCTAATGCATTTCTTGCTAGATTACTTACTAACTTTACAGGAGTTGTGAGACTGCATTCATGATCTGTTCCCAGCAAAAGCATCACACAGGCAGACAACCCTTTGCCTCCCCCACCCCCAGCCAGATTTGAAAGTATCTTGTCCTCTCATTGGTCATTTTGGGTCAGGAGCCAGTGAGGTTACCTTAGCTTCTTAACCCTTTACAGGTGAAAGGGTTTTGTCTCTGGTCAGGAGGGATATTATAGCACAGTATAGAGAAAGGTGGTTACCCTTCCCTTTATTTTTATGACAGAGGCACTGACTCTGTGGTATCCCTCGGGGTGCCGGACCCCCTCTCCATCCCAGGCCCTGGCCCCACTCTGCCCCCATCCTGCCTCTTTCCACCTCCTCCCCCAAACACGCAGTACATTATATAGTACAAGCAGTGTTATCCGACACTTTAATATCCTGAAAACTCTGTTAACTGGGATCTGGGGCTGGAGCACTCGCTGGGGAAAAGCCGGTGGGCCTGAATTCAGTAACTCCTCCCCCACCCTCCCAGAGCTTCTGGAGCACCACAAATGAGGTCAGGAAGGGAGGGCGAGGAGCTGGGGGGGGTGCTCTGTGGAAGAGGCAAATTTAATAAGAATCTGACTGGGCCTGATCTTGGGACAAGACTTGGAATTTAATTCATAATCTTTAGACCAGGTTACACCCCAAAAATAATAAATCCAGGGTCCCACTTCACTTTGACTCATTGTGAATAAAAAACGATGCACTGCCTTTCCCCGCTTTTTTCCTCTCCCTTTTTCTGGCTACAATGCCAAGCAGCTTCACTTCCTCTCTCCTTAGATTTACTCCTGCACAGCCATCAGATTCATCTTCCTAACTGGAGTTTCTCCTTCCAACTGTATTGTCTGAATTCGCTGTTGGAGATAGAGTGAGCAGGGCAGTCTGCTGAATGGTTTTCTGTGTTCTTAGTGCATGTGATTGGCAGGCATATCAACTCTCTTCAATTATGTGCACAAATCTGGAGTCAAGCCAGTCTGCAAATCTGGTGTCAAATCAGGAAACACAATGGCATTGTTCCAGATTTACACCAGTGTAGGTGAGATCAGAATCTGACATCTATTTTTATATCAATGAAAAATCACTGCTGGTAACATTTGTGAGTGGCACAAAGATTGGTGGGGCAGTAAATAATGAGGACAGGGCACCATCCCACAGAGACATCCGGGCAAGCTGGGCCCATTCGAACAACATGCATTTGAATACTGCCAAAAACAAAGATAGACATCTCCGATCAAGGAATGCAGGCAGACCTACCGTTTGGGGGACTATATCCTGGGAGGCAGTGACTCTGAAAGGGATTATGGGGTCATAGTGGACAAGCAACTGAGGACGAGCTCCAGAGTGATGCTAGGGATGATGCAATCATTGGATATATGAATGGGGGTAGTGACCAGAGTGCAGGGAGGAGATTTTACCTCTAGTGGGCATTGGTGAGACCAACACTGGGATGCTGCATCCAGCTCTGGTGCCCTCATTTTAAAAAGGATGTTGAAAAATTAGAGAGGGTGCCAAAAAGAGCCACATAACTAATTTATGTGGGAGAAAGAAAATGCCTCACATGAGAGACTTAAAGAACTGTCTGTTCATCTTACTGAAAAAGAGATGTGTGTAAGGACTTTTCTGGGGCAAACACAAAGGGTACTAATGAGCTCTTTAATCTAGCAGAGAAACACACAGCAAGATCCCCTGTCTTCAAGCTGAATTCAGACAAGCTGAAATTAGAAATTATTCACCATTTTTAAACAGGAATGGAGATGAACCATTGGAACAAACTCACAAAGGAAGTGGTGAATTTTCCATCTTCATTATTTTCAGACCAAGACCGGACACCTTTCTGGAAGATGTTTTAGCCAATCAAATGTTTTGGTTTAGTCGAATGTAACTTACTGGACTCAATAAAAGGGTAATTGGATGAACGGGAATGGCTTGTGCTAGACAGAAGGGCAGACTGGATGATCTAAAGGTCCATTGTGGCCTTAACACTATGAATCAAGTCATAATCTGTGGGATATTAGATCCTGTGTGTTCCCATCCACAACTGTAAACTCTCCTAGCCAGATGTTATAAATCTGATGCAGGGATTACCATGTGAAATTCTATGGTTTGGGTAGGCAGGAGGTCAGACCAGATTATTGTTTATAATAAATGTTGATCTCACTCTGTTCGATATTAGACCACTCTAATTCCATATGAGACTAGGTGTGAATGATCACAACCTTATTTCATTTGCTGTGTAAACACAGAATATACTCCTGCCAGTGAGATGTGTATACTTTGTATCTTGTGGACACAGTGCTCTTCTGAAGTGGGATCATGGGACACAATGGGGGAACCCTGATTTCAGACATTCAGGGTGAAACTCTAAGCAGCAGGCTTGAGAATTGACACCGCATAAAGAATTTTCTGGTAGTCCCTTTCCAAGTTTTCCGAGTGCTTGGCCTTCCCTTCAGCATCTTAATACATTAATGAAGCCTCACGATACACCTGTGAGGCCGGTGAGTCATTAGGATTAGTCCCTCTTTTAGAATTCTACAAGATTCAGGGTATTCTGGGGCAGCTTCTCCCCTCCATCACACTAGTATAAATCTGGAGTCAAACCAGGAAAGTCAATGTCAGATGTACCCCAGTGTAACTGAGCTCAGAATCCAGCCTATGTATTGCACAGACCCATGTATTGCACCAGAGGAATCGCCTTCTATGATGAGATTACTGGTTCTGTGGATGAAGGGAAAGCAGTGGATGTGTTGTTTCTTGACTTTAGCAAAGCTTTTGACACGGTCTCCCACAGTATTCTTGTCAGCAAGTTAAAGAAGTATGAGCTGGATGAATGCACTATAAGGTGGGTAGAAAGTTGGCTAGATTGTCGGGCTCAATGGGTAGTGATCAATGGCTCCATGTCTAGTTAGCAGCCGGTGTCAAGTGGAGTGCCCCAAGGGTCGGTCCTGGGGCCGGTTTTGTTCAATATCTTCATAAATGATCTGGAGGATGGTGTGGATTGCACTCTCAGCAAATTTGTGGATGATACTAAACTGGGAGGAGTGGTAGATACGCTGGAGGGCAGGGATAGGATACAGAGGGACCTAGACAAATTGGAGGATTGGGCCAAAAGAAATCTGATGAGGTTCAATAAGGATAAGTGCAGGGTCCTGCACTTAGGATGGAAGAATCCAATGCGCTGCTACAGACTAGGGACCGAATGGCTAGGCAGCAGTTCTGCGGAAAAGGACCTAGGGGTGACAGTGGACGAGAAGCTGGATATGAGTCAGCAGTGTGCCCTTGTTGCCAAGAAGGACAATGGCATTTTGGGATGTATAAGTAGGGGCATAGCGAGCAGATCGAGGGACGTGCTTGTTCCCCTCTATTCGACATTGGTGAGGCCTCATCTGGAGTACTATGTCCAGTTTTGGGCCCCACACTACAAGAAGGATGTGGATAAATTGGAGAGAGTCCAGCGAAGGGCAACAAAAATGATTAGGGGTCTGGAACACATGACTTATGAGAAGAGGCTGAGGGAACTGGGATTATTTAGTCTGCAGAAGAGAAGAATGAGGGGGGATTTGATAGCTGCTTTCAACTACTTGAGAGGTGGTTCCAGAGAGGATGGTTCTAGACTATTCTCAGTGGTAGCAGATGACAGAACAAGGAGTAATGGTCTCAAGTTGCAGTGGGGGAGGTTTAGATTGGATATTAGGAAAAACTTTTTCACTAAGAGGGTGGTGAAACACTGGAATGCGTTACCTAGTGAGGTGGTAGAATCTCCTTCCTTAGAAGTTTTTAAGGTCAGTCTTGACAAAGCCCTGGCTGGGATGATTTAATTGGGGATTGGTCCTGCTTTGAGCAGGGGGTTGGACTAGATGACCTCCTGAGGTCCCTTCCAACCCTGATATTCTATGATTCTATGATTCTATGAACCGACATACTCGCCAAATTCAGGCATGAACAGAGAGCAGGAAATGGGGATGCTCTTCATCAGACAGGGATGAGATTCATGTAGGGTTTTCATGCAGAGCATGCAGTGCCTGTCAGGCTCTCTCTGTGGCACTGTTATATGGGTTCCCTTAAAAAACTCCCCAGGGGCTGCTGATCATCTGGGAACAAAACATTTCTGTGTGTTCTTTAACCCTATAAGTGCTGCACATCAAGCACCAGTTTCTTAGTTAGTGTTAATCAGCTCAGCTCCATTGACCTCCATTGAGCTGCTCTGAATTACATGAGTTCAGGATCTGGACCATTGACATGACTGGTGCTACACCTGTTTACACCAGCTAAGGATCTGGTCCTTTGATCTTAACAGAACTACACCAATTTACATCAGCTGTTGATCTGATCCATTGATATCACTGGAGCTTGCCAATTTGCACCAGTTGAGTATCTGGTCCATTGACATCAGTGATGCTACACCTGTTTACACCAGCTGAGGATCTGGACCCAAACTATTAAGACATAATAAGGACATCTATATTTTTAATGTGCTATGTTCTGGGTTGTCAATTCTCAGTGTTCTTCTCCAATCTCCACTCCTGCAACCTCCTCTATTTGGCAAACTGGTTTTGAAAAATGTAAGCTCCCACATAAACATCTGTCTACTTCTAAAGCCAGCCTGAAACTTTCTGGAGAGCTCTGGCCTCTGCATTTAGCTCCGCCAGCTCCACATGTTCTTTTCTATTTCATTTGACATTTTTCACCTGCCTCCTCACGTCCCATGGTTCAGCCAGGACTGGAATTGGAAGTCCAGAGACACTTTGGCCTGGGAACATCCACAGTTAAAAGCAAGACCCAGTGAGCTTGAGCTAAAGGACCAGAGGCTTTAGCTGAGAGCTGTAACAGATTTGTATTGTCAGGATCAGGCACAGAGGAAAATGTAACACACCCTGTCCCGTGTGTTATACAAGCTCTCCCCCTTCTTGGGGTTTAGTTTTCTTAATGCAGAAATTAGCAATAATAAAACAGGAAGTTCAGCTCAAACCTCCTCTACTGGTTAGTATGTTCATATGGATCCTCCCTCCTGGCTGCTCAGCCCACACTCTAGATCCTCTCTTCCCACAGAACCCCTCCCCTCTCTGAAACAAAGGAAAACATTTGCTCCTGGTTCAACTGTAATCCCAAATTTCTAGGGCAGTACCTTTCAACAATACTGGAATATTCATAGATTTTAATACCAGAAGTGGCCAGAGGACCAGGGGAGGAGGGAGCAGAGAGAGACAATGTGAGTGGAAAGTGAGGATAAATACTCGCACGAGTGGAGGAGCAGGGAGAGAGAATGCAAGAGTAGCAGACGACTGAGTGGGGGCAGTAAGGGTGATAAGGAAGGAAGGGAGAAGGCTAGAAGGACAGGGAGGGACAGAACAGCAGGAGAGATTAACTGGAGACCCGCAAGTCTGTTGGTGCGTTTAAGGTTGGGATTGAAACCTGAAATGCTCACATATGAATTGGGGATGGCAACTGCCCTCTAAATGTTCAAAAAACAGAATATTACCTTGACACTCTAATATCCTGTAGCCAACACGGCTACAAGGACACTGCACACACAAAACGGAAGGCAGCTGAAAGGTCCTGCAATAGTAATAATAATAAATTAATAATTACTGCTAGGATCACATGGCTTTTCTGTCAATCTCATGATTTTTTTGTGTGTGGGGAGGAATCTGTCCCATGGATGTTGAATGCTTTGGGTTGACAATAATGAGAGGCAACTTCGCTGACGAACTCCACTCCATGGCTGTTCCTATACACAGGGGCTGTGAGCAGTAAGGCCTGGGTGAGCTGGGAGAAGGGTTAGGCCAAGGAATCAATGGCTATAAATCATCCCATCCTGCCCCGCAGAAGGAGGCTGCACCACCTGGCCCAGCCATGGGGTTGCAGCAGCCTCTGAGAAGCAAATGTGAGCTTCCTCCATGGCCTGTCCTCTGCTCAGCTGCCTAGGATCCAGATCAGGTATGAAGTCTGTGGTGTGCTTTAAAACTGTGTTGGAATTGTGGACTGTCACTTTAATTTACAAGGGGTTTACTGGTCCTGCTTGTAGGAAAGGAGCTCTGTAGGGAAGTGAGAGATCAGAATCAGTAGAGTAAGGTGAGGTAAGTTGGGCATCTCTGCCTTAGGGATCAGCCTGTTTTCTCTCTCTCTGCTTTGGGGTTCTTCTGTGTGAGGGCTTTGAATTATAAGAAACAAAGCAGGGATACACTGCAACCTTCCAGTAAGAAGATTTTTTGTTGTCAGACAAAAACTATGTTTATAGTCAGTTAAGGTTGCAGCAGAACTCACCCCATCCACTCTTGCACAAACAGAAAGAAAAAGTTCCAGGGTGTGTTGGTCAATCACAGGATGACTATGAGTCACCAATGTGATGCAGCTCTGAAAAATGCTATTAAAATCCTAAAATGCATCAGGGGAGGTATTTCAAATAGTGACAGGGAAGTGTTATTGCAATTGTACAAGGCATTGGTGAGACCTCACCTGGAATACTGTATGCAGTTCTGGTACATAATGTATAAGAAAGATCATAGAATCATAGAATGTCAGGTTTGGAAGGGACCTCAGAAGGTCATCTAGTCCAACCCCCTGCTCAAAGCAGGAACAATCCGCAACTAAATCATCCCAGCAAGGGTTTTGTCAAGCCTGACATTAAAAACTTCGAAGGAAGGAGATTCCAACACCTCCCTAGATATCCCATTCCAGTGCTTCACCACCCTCCTAGTGAAAACATTTTTCCTAATATCTAACCTAAACCTCCCCAACTGCAATTTGAGACCATTACTCCTCATTCTGTCATCTGGTGCCACTGAGAACAGTCTAGAGCCATCCTCTTTGGAACCCCCTTTCAGATAGTTGAAAGCAGTTATCAAATCCCCCCTCATTCTTCACTTCTGCAGAATAAATAATCCTAGTTTCCTCAGCCTCTCCTCATAAATCATGTGCTCCAGTCCCTTAATAATTTTTGTTGCCTTCCGCTGGATGCTTTCCAATTTTTCCACATACTTCTTGTAGTGTGGGGCCCAAAACTGGACACAGTACTCCAGATGAGGCCTCACCAGTGCTGAATAGAGGGAAATGATCACGTTCCTTGATCTGCTGGCAATGCTCCTACTCATATAGGCCAAAATGCCGTTAGCCTTCTTGGCAACAAGGGCACACTGTTGACTCATATCCAGCTTCTCGTCCACTGTAAACCGTAGGTCTTTTTCTGCAGAACTGCTGCCTAGCCATTCAGTCCCTAGTCTGTAGTGGTGCATGGGATTCTTCCGTCCTAAGTTGCAGGACTCTGCACTTGTCCTCGTTGAACCTCATCAGATTTCTGTTGGACCAATCCTCTAATTTGTCTAGGTCCCTCTGTATCCAATATCTACCTTCCAGCGTATCTACCACTCCTCCCAATTTAATGTCATCTGCAAACTTGCTGAGGGTGCAATCCACACCATCCTCCAGATCATGGAATGAATTCAAACTGAACCAGTGCAGAGAAAGGCTACGAGGATGATCAGAGGAATGGAATACCTACCTATACTTTGATTTTTCTAGAATGTAATTTCTATCCATAGAGATTCTATGGTACAGTTTTGATTTTTACTTTATTTGACTCTATACTTTCTTTCACATATAGTGCCACTTCCACACCAGTGCAATCTATTTTGTCATTCCTATATATCTTGTACCTTAGTATTACTGTGTCCCATTGATTATCATTGTTCTGCCAAGTTTCTGTGATACCTATTATATCAATGTCCTCATTTAATACCAGGCTCTCTAGTATTAGCATTTAGACTTTTAGCTCTTGTATATAAGCATTTGTACATTTTGTCAATATGCAATTGCTTGCCTGCTAATCTTATATTTGAATGGGATTCATTCATGTTTGACTGTTACTTGCTAACTCCCATTTATAGAATCATAGAAATGTAGGACTAGAAAGGACCTCAGAAGGTCATCTAGTCCAGCCTCCTGCACTCAAGGCAGGACTAAGCAATAACTAGACCATTCCCAGCAGGTGACCTATACTATCCCTGATCTAACCTGTTCTTCAAAATCTCCAGGGATAGAGATTCCACAACCTCCCTAGCTATTTGTTCCAGTGCTTAACTACCCTGACAGTTAGGAAGTTTTTCCTAATGTCCAACTAAGCCTCTGTTGCTGCAATTTAAGACCATTGCTTCTTGTCCTATCCTCAGAGGTTAAAGAGAAAAAAAATCCACCCTCCTTCTTGTAACAAACTTTTATGTACTTGAAAAATGTTATCATGTCTGGGACTTTTCAGCTTGGAAAAGAGACAGCTACCCAGGGATATAATAGAGGTCTATAAACTCATGACTAGTATGGAGAAAGTAAATAAGGAAGTGTTATTTATTTCTTCTTGTAATGCTCAAACTAGAGGGTCACCAAATGAAATTAATAGGCAGCAGGTTGAAAACAAACAAAAGGAAGTATTTTTTCACACAACACACAGTCAATCTGTGGAACTCCTTGCCAGAGGATGTTGTGAAAGCCAAGACTCTAAGAGGGTTAAAAGAAACTAGATAAATTCATGGAGGATAGGTCCATCAATGGGGGTAGTGACTGTGATGGGTTGGATCACAGAAATCCCCTGGGAGCTGCTGCCTGATGTGCCAAGACTACTTCTGCCTCTGCTTTCCTGTCCTGTCAGCTTAGAACTTCAGTGCCCTGCCTGGTTTGAGCCAGACCCGCTAGCTTGCTGCAAACCCAGACCAGGTCTGATCCACGTCCCCTATCAGCTGTAGGCTTAACTGAAAGCAGCTTACAGAAGTGTTCCTGTCTTTGACACTCAGCTGCCCAACTCTCAATGGTGTCCAAACCCCAAATAAATCCATTTTACCCTGTATAAAGCTTATACAGGGTAAACTCATAAATTGTTCACCCTCTATAACACTGATAGAGAGATATGCACAGCTGTTTGCCCCACCCAAGTATTAATACATACTGTGGGTTAATTAATAAGTAAAAAGTGATTTTATTAAATACAGAAAGTAGGATTTAAGTGGTTCCAAGTAGTAACAGACAGAACAAAGTGAACTTACCAAGCCACTAAAGTAGAAGCTGGAGAGTGTTCATCATCTGCTCCTGAGGAAACAGAGTTTGAACACTCTGCACAGAAACATTCCCTCTCTCTGTCAGACACGCAGTGTGGAAGTATTTATAGTGCACCTGGTAAAAGCTCTTGAGGATGAGTTAATCAACTAGGAATCACCATGGATTGCACTGTTACATGTTTTAGCTCGACCAGCACAAATGGAAAATACTTAAAAGGTAAATGATCTGAAGTATTTCTGCACCGACTTAGTTTTTCACTGGTGCAGCTTCCAGGATTAAAGGGTAACACAATTCTCAAAATGTTTTGGAATATTCAGCAATCGTCCACCTCAGAGCTGGTTTGAATGGTGTAATTATGTGAGTCAGGGGACTGGCACTGACTTGCTCTCAGTCAGGATTTGAGTCTGATTTTTTTTTTCTCAAAGAGAAGTTAGTTCTTGTGAGAGGTGCCAGACTGACAGACCTGGAGATGGCTGTGCTTTGTTGAGCCAAAATTCCATGTGTACTATTATGGAATTATAAAACTGGAAGGGATCTTGAGAGGTCATCTGGTCCAGTTCCCTGCACTCATGGCAGAACTATGTATTATCTAGATTCTAGACCATCCCTGACAGGTATTTCTCTAACCTGCTCTGAAAAATCTCTAGTGAAGGAGAATCCACAACCTCCCTAGGCAATTTATTCCAGTGCTTAACTACCCTGACAGTTAGGTAGTTTTTCCTCATGTCCAACCTAAACCTCCCTTGCTGCAATTTAAGTCCGTTGCTTCTTGTCCTATCCTCAGAGGTTAAGGAGAATAATTTTTCTCCCTCCTCCTTGCAACAAGCTTTTATGTACTTGAAAGCTGTTACCATGTCCCCTCTCAGTCTTAAGAGCATAAAAATGACCAGACTGTGTCAGAACAAAGGTCCATCTAGCCCAGTATCCTGTTTTCTGACAGTGGGCAGTGCCAGGTGCCCCAGAGGGAAAGAACGGAACAGGGAATCATCAAGTGATCCATCCCGTCTCTCATTCCCAGCTTCTGGCAAACAGAGCCTAGGGACAACATCCCTGCCCATCCTGGCAAATAGCCACTGATGGACCTCTCCTCTACGAATTTATTTAGTTCCTTTTTTAACCCTGTTATAGTCTCGGCCTTCACAACATCCTCTGGCAAAGAGTTCCACAGGTTGACAGTGTGTTGTGTGAAAAAATACTTCCCTCTATTTGTTTTAAACCTGCTACCTATTAATTTCATTTGGTGGCCCCTTATTCTTCCTTCTTTACTTTCTCCACACCAGTCATGGTTTTATAGACCTCTATTATATCCCTACTTAGTTATCTCTTTTCCAAGCTGAAAAGTCCCAGTCTTATTAATGTCTCCTGATAAAGCACCTGTTGCATGCCCCTCATATTTTCCTTGCCCTTTTCTGAAAGTTTTCCAATTTCAATATATATATATTTGAGATGGGGCGACCACATCTGCACGCAGCATTCAAGGTGTGGGAGTACCAGAGATTTATACAGAGGCAATATGACATTTTCTGTCTTATTATCTGTCCCTTTCTTAATGATTCCCAACATTTTGTTCACTTTTTGGGCTGCCACTGCACACCGAATGGATGATTTCAGAGAACTATCAACAATGACTCCAAGATCTCTGTCTTGGGTGGTAACAGCTAACTTAGACCCCATCATTTTATATGTATAATTGGAATTATGTTTTCCAATGTGCATTGTTTTGCATTTAGCTGGCTAGTCACCCAGTTTTGAGAGATCCTTTTGTAGCTGTTTACAGGCTGCCTGGGGCTTACCTACCTTGAATAGTTTTGTGTTTTCTGCAAATTTTGCCACCTCACTGTTTTCTCCTTTTTCCAGATCATTTATGAATATGTTAAATAGGACTGGGCCCAGTACAGATCCCTGCTGGACACCACAATTTACCTCTTTCCATTCTGAAAACTGACCATTTATTCCTACCCTTTGTTTCCTACCTTTAAACCGGTTACCAATCCATGAGAGAACCTTCCCTCTTATTCCATGATAGCCTACTTTGCTTAAGAGCCTTTAGTGAGGGACCTTGTCAAAGTCTTTCTGAAAATCTAAGTATGCGAAATCCACTGGATCCCCTTGTTCACATGCTTGTTGATCCCATCGAAAAATTCTAGTAGATCGGTGAGGCATGATTTTCCTTTACAAAAACCATGTTGACTCTTCTCCAACAAATTATGTTCATCTATGTGTCTGATAATTTTGTTCTTTACTTTAGTTTCAACAACTTTGCCCATGACTGAAGTCAGGCTTACTGGCCTGTAATTTCTGGGATCACCTCTGGAGCCCTTTTGAAAAATTGGAGTGACATGAGCTAGCCTCCAGTCCTTTTGTACAGAAGCTGATTTAAATGATAGGTTACAGATGACAGTTAGTACTTCTGCAATTTCACATTTAAGTTCCTTAGAATCATAGAATCATAGGACTAGAAGTGACCTCTAGAAGCCATCAAGTTCAGTCCCCTGCACTCATGACAGGACCAGCACTATCTAGAACATCCTTGACAGGTGTTTGTCTAACCTGCTCTTAAAAATCTACAATCATGGAGATTCCACAATCTCCTTAGGCAATTTATTCCAATGGTTGACCACCCTGACAGTTAGCAAGTTTTTCCTAATGTCCAACCTAAACCTCCCTTGCTGCAATTTAAGACCATTTCTTCTTGTGCTATCATCAGAGGCTAAGGAGAATAATTTTTCTCCTTCCTCCTTGTAACAACCTCTGAGGTACTTGAAAACTGTTATCATGCCCCCTCTCCGTCTTCTCTTTTCCATACTAAACAAACCCAGTTTTTTCAATCTTCCTTCATAGGTCATGTTTTCTAGACCTTTGTCCACATCTTTCCTGAAATGTGGCACCCAGAACTGGGCACAATACTCCAGCTGAGGCCTAATCAATGCAGAGTAGAGTGGAAGAATTATTTCTCGTGTCTTGCTTACAACACTCTAGCTAATACATCCCAGAAGGATATTCCCTTTTTTTTGCAGGAGTGTTACACTGTTGACTCATATTTAGCTTGTGATCCATTATGACCCCCTTTCCCTTTCCCTTTCCCTTTCCCTTTCCCTTTCCCTTTCCCTTTCCCCAGAACTCCTTCTTAGGCAGTCATTTCCCATTTTGTATGTGTGCAACTGATTGTTCCTTCCTAAGTGGAGTACTTTGGATTTGTCCTTATTGAATTTCATCCTATTGACTTCAGACCATTTCTCCAGTTTGTCCAGATCATTTTGAATGTTAATCCTATCCTGCAAAGCATTTGCAATCCCTCTCAGGTTGGTATCATCCACAAACTTTATAAGTGTACTCTCTATGCCATTATCTAAATCACTGATGAAAATATTGAATAGAACTGGACCCAGAACTGATCCCTGAGGGGCCCCTCCAGCATCACTGTGAACCACTGATAACTACTCTCTGGAAATGGTTTTCCAACCAGTTATGCACCCACCTGATAGTAGCACCATCTTGGTTTTATTTCCCTTGTTTGTTTATGAGAAGGTAATGCGAGACAGTGTCAAAAGCTTTACTTAAGTCAAAATATACCATGTCTATCACTTCACCCCATCCACAAGGCTTGTTACCTTGTCAAAGGAAGCTTTCCAGTTGGTTTGACATGATTTGTTCTTGACAAATCCATGCTGACTATTATTTATCACCTTATTATCTTCCAGATGTTTGCAAATGGATTCCTTAATTATTTGCTCCATTATCTTTCGGGATACAGAAATTAAGCTGACTGGTCTGTAATTGCCCGGGTTGCCCTTATTTCCCTTTGTATAGGTTGGCACTATATTTGCCTCTTTCCATTCTTTGTGAATCTCTCCTGTCTTCCATGACTTTTCAAAGATCATTGCTAAGGGATCAGATATCTCCTCAATCAGTTGTGTGAATATTCTAGGATGCATTTCATTAGGCCATGGTGACTTGAAGACAACTAATTTGTCTAAGTAATTTTAAACTTGTTCTTTCCCTATTTTAGCCTCAGATCCCACCTCATTTTCCACTGGAATTCACTATGTTAGACATCCAATCACCACCAACCTTCTTGGTGAAAACCGAAACAAAGAAGTCATAAGCATCTCTGCCATTTCCACATTTTCTGTTATTGTTTTCCCTCCTCATTGAGTAACGGGCCTACCATGTCCGTGGTCTTCCTCTTGCTTCTAACGTATTTGTAGAATGGTTTATTGTTACCCTTTATGTCTCTGGCTTGTTTGATCTTGTTTTGTGCTCTGGCCTTTCTAATTGTGTCCCTATATATTTGTGTTATTTGTTTATTTCATCCTTTGTTATTTGACCTATTTTCCACTTTTTGTAGGACTCTTTTTTGATTTTTAGATCTCTGAAGATCTCCTGGTTAAACTAGGGTGGTCTCTTGCCATACTTCCTATCATTCCTATGCAGTGGGATAGTTTGCTCTTGTGCCCATAATAATGTCTCTGGAAAGTTGCCCACTGTCTTCAATTGTTTTTCCCCTTACCCTTGCTTCCCATGGGATCTTGGGAGTTGCCTACCAACTCCCAGAATTTGCTGAAGTCTGCCTTCTTGAAATCCATTGTCTTTATTTTGCTGTTCTCCCTCCTACCATTCCTTAGAGTCATGAACTCTACCATTTCATGATCACTTTCACACAAGCTGCCTTCCACTTTCAAATTCTCAACCAGTTCCTCCCTATTTGTCAAAATCAAATCTAGAATAGCCTCTTTCCCAGTAGCTTTCTCTATCTTCTGGAATAAAAAAACCTCTCCAGTACATTCCAAGAACTTGTTGGATAACCTTTGCCCTGCTGTGTTATTTTCCCAATAGAGGTGTGGGGAGTTGAAGTCCCCCATCACCACCAAGCCCTGTGATTTGGATGATTTTGTTAGTTGTTTAAAAAAAGCCTCATCCACCTCTTCTTCCTGGTTAGATGGTCTGTAGTAGACCCCTAGCATCACATCACCTTTGTTTTTTACCCATTTTATCCTTACCCAGAGACTTTCAGGAAGTCTGTCTCCTATTTCCAACTCAACCTCAGGGCAAGTGTGTACATTTTTAATATATAAGCAACACCTTTTCCCCTGTCTGTCCTTCCTGAGCAAGCTGTATCTTTTTATACCAATATTTCAGTCATACATATTATCCCACCAAGTCTCTGTGATGCCAGCTCTGTCATAGTTTTGATTTATTTACTAGTATTTCAAGTTCTTCCTTCTAATTCCCCATACTTCTCACATAAGTATACAGACATCTATGATACTGATTTGATCCCCCGCACCTCCAGTTCTGTGCTGCCTCTCCTTTATCCCTACTATAACAGTCATGCTCTCCCCAAATTCTGACCCTTCTGTTAGGTCTCCATGTTTTTTACTTACCTGTGTGCTCTGGTCACTTCCCAAAGTTATACATTTCAAGGTTTATCATTTATATGACGACTTCACAAGTTACACATCTCTTCACCCGTGATTAATATTCATAGGCACGGAAAGTAGGGGTCCAGGGGATACTGCAGCCCCCCAGGTTTTGCACTTGGTGTTCCCATGCCCAGGGCTGGCCCCAGGTCCCCGTTAGCTCTGCCAGTGCCAGTCCAGCTGATGGACCCAGCAGGTTCTGCTGCTCCCGGCATCCCACCGCCCTCCCAGGCTCTGCCGAGCCCCTGAGGCCCACCACCCACTGGGGGCATGCCATCTGCTGAACTTGAGGGTTCTGCCGCCCGGGGTCCCACCATGGCCCAGGTCTTCACAACTGCCCCAAGCTCTGACTGCAGCCTTGGGCAATGAGGGGCACTGCATGGACAAGGGTAAGGGTGGTGCAGCTCAGCACCCCCATCCTAAAAATAATTCCAGCACCGTTACTAATATCCAACCCTCATTTTGTCCCAGTTCCCTACTTTAGTGTGGGGAACATTCCTGGCTTCTGCATTACCCCAGGGGAATTGCGAAGTGAAAGGGTCTAAGTCCCCACTCCCACTCTCTTTATCAGAAGCCTACCTCATCTCAAGGATTCCCCTTCCACTTTCCTGTGTGAAAATGGTGACACAGCTGGGCCCAGGATTCCTGGGAGACTGAAGACCCAGTCTCATAGTCGCTTAGGTCAAGGGCTAGGTTGTTCCCACCCCAGGGCACTCTCTTCACCCTGGACGATTCCCTGACCCACTGATAACTACACGAAGTTCAACCCAAATATAATTTATTAAACAGCAATTTAAAAAAAAAATAATGAAAAAATGAGAAATGTTCAAGGAAACTTGGAACCTCACTCTATGAGCATGTGAAACACCACAAAGAGCTGTCTCTGGGATGAGAAAAATGTTTCCAGTTTATTCCTCACATGTCCCAGGTCTCCTGCCCAGGTCCTGGCTATGCTGTGTTGATCCTCTGGGTCCAACACTTGCTCTGGCAATGGTCACACGCCCAAGGGCTGTAGGAGGCAGGACCCTTCTCCCTAACATAGAATCATAAAATATCAGGGTTGGAAGGGACCCCAGAAGGTCATCTAGTCCAACCCCCTGCTCAAAGCAGGACCAATTCCCAGTTAAATCATCCCAGCCAGGGCTTTGTCAAGCCTGACCTTAAAAACCTCGAAGGAAGGAGATTCTACCACCTCCCTAGGTAACGCATTCCAGTGTTTCACCACCCTCCTAGTGAAAAAGTTTTTCCTAATATCCAACCTAAACCTCCCCCACTGCAACTTGAGACCATTACTCCTTGTCCTGTCCTCTTCTACCACTGAAAATAGTCTAGAACCATCCTCTTTGGAACCACCTCTCAGGTAGTTGAAAGCAGCTATCAAATCTCCCCTCATTCTTCTCTTCTGCAGGCTAAACAATCCCAGTTCCCTCAGCCTCTCCTCATAACTCATGTGTTCCAGACCCCTAATCATTTTTGTTGCCCTTCGCTGGACTCTCTCCAATTTATCCACATCCTTCTTGTAGTGTGGGGCCCAAAACTGGACACAGTACTCCACATGAGGCCTCACCAATGTCGAATAGAGGGGAACGATCATGTCCCTCAATCTGCTCGCTATGCCCCTACTTATACATCCCAAAATGCCATTGGCCTTCTTGGCAACAAGGGCACACTGTTGACTCATATCCAACTTCTCGTCCACTGTCACCCCTAGGTCCTTTTTCGCAGAACTGCTGCCTAGCCATTCGGTCCCTACTCTGTAGCTGTGCATTGGGTTCTTCCTTCCTAAGTGCAGGACCCTGCACTTATCCTTATTGAACCTCATCAGATTTCTTTTGGCCCAATCCTCCAATTTGTCTAGGTCCTTCTGTATCCTATCCCTCCCCTCCAGCGTATCTACCACTCCTCCCAGTTTAGTATCATCCACAAATTTGCTGAGAGTGCAATCCACACCATCCTCCAGATCATTTATGAAGATATTGAACAAAACCGGCCCCAGGACCGACCCTTGGGGCACTCCACTTGATACCGGCTGCCAACTAGACATGGACCCATTGATCACTACCCATTGAGCCCGACAATCTAGCCAACTTTCCACCCACCTTATAGTGCATTCATCCAGTCCATACTTCTTCAACTTGCTGACAAGAATATTGTGGGAGACTGTGTCAAAAGGTTTGCTAAAGTCAAGAAACAATACATACACTGCTTTCCCTTCATCCACAGAACCAGTAATCTCATCACAGAAGGGGATTAGATTAGTCAGGCATGACCTTGCCTTGGTGAATCCATGCTGACTGTTCCTGATCACTTTCCTCTCATGCAAGTGCGTCAGGATTGATTCTTTGAGGACCTGCTCCATGATTTTTCCAGGGACTGAGGTGAGGCTGACTGGCCTGTAGTTCCCAGGATCCTCCTTCTTCCCTTTTTTAAAGATTGGCACTACATTAGCATTTTTCCAGCCATCTGGGACTTCTCCCGTTCGCCACGAGTTTTCAAAGATAACGCCCAATGGCTCTGCAATCACAGCCGCCAATTCCTTCAGCACTCCCGGATGCAACTCGTCCGGCCCCATGGACTTGTGCATGTCCAGCTTTTCTAAATAGTCCCTAACCACCTCTTTCTCCACAGAGGGCTGGCCATCTATTCCCCATGTTGTGATGCCCAGCACAGCAGTCTGGGAGCTGACCTTGTTCGTGAAGACAGAGGCAAAAAAAGCACTGAGTACATTAGCTTTTTCCACATCCTCTGTCACTAGGTTGCCTCCCTCATTCATTAAGGGGCCCACACTTTCCTTGGCTTTCTTCTTGTTGCCAACATACCTGAAGAAACCCTTCTTGTTACTCTTGACATCTCTCGCTAGCTGCAGCTCCAGGTGCGATTTGGCCCTCCTGATTTCATTCCTACATGCCCGAGCAATATTTTTATACTCTTCCCTGGTCATATGTCCAACCTTCCACTTCTTGTAAGCTTCTTTTTTCTGTTTACGATCCGCTAGGATTTCACCATTAAGCCAAGCTGGTCGCCTGCCATATTTTCTATTCTTCCGACTCATCAGGGTGGTTTGTCCCTGTAACCTCAACAGGGATTCCTTGAAATACAGCCAGCTCTCCTGGACTCCTTTCCCCTTCATGTTAGTCCCCCAGGGGATCCTACCCATCCATTCCCTGAGGGAGTTGAAGTCTGCTTTCCTGAAGTCCAGGGTCTGTATCCTTCTGCTGACCTTTCTTCCCTGTGTCAGGATCCTGAACTCAACCAACTCATGGTCACTGCCTCCCAGATTCCCTTCCACTTTTGCTTCCCCCACTAATTCTTCCCGGTTTGTGAGCAGCAGGTCAAGAAAAGCTCCCCCCCAGTTGGCTCCTCTAGCACTTGCACCAGGAAATTGTCCCCTACGCTTTCCAAAAACTTCCTGGATTGTCTATGCACCGCTGTATTGCTCTCCCAGCAGATATCAGTTAAATTAAAGTCACCCATGAGAACCAGGGCGTGCGACCTAGTAGCTTCCGCGAGCTGCCGGAAGAAAGCCTCATCCACCTCATCCCCCTGGTCCGGTGGTCTATAGCAGACTCCCACCACGACATCACTCTTGTTGCTCACACTTCTAAACTTAATCCAGAGACACTCAGGTTTTTCTGCAGTTTCGTACTGGAGCTCTGAGCAGTCATACTGCTCCCTTACATACAGTGCTACTCCCCTGCCTTTTCTGCCCTGCCTGTCCTTCCTGAACAGTTTATAACCATCCATGACAGTACTCCAGTCATGTGAGTTATCCCACTAAGTCTCTGTTATTCCAATCACGTCATAATTCCTTGACATCACCAGGACCTCCAGTTCTCCCTGCTTGTTTCCAAGGCTTTGTGCATTTGTATATAGGCACTTGAGATAACCTGTTGATCGCCCCTCATTCCCAGTATGAGGCAGGAGCCCTCCCCTCACAGACATTCCTGCCTGTGCTTCCTCCCGGTATCCCGTTTTCCCACTTACCTCAGGGCTTTGGTCTCCTTCCCCCGGTGAACCTAGTTTAAAGCCCTCCTCACTAGGTTAGCCAGCCTGCTCGCAAAGATGCTCTTCCCTCTCTTCGTAAGATGGAGCCCGTCTCTGCCCAGCACTACTCCTTTATGGAATACCTTCCCATGGTCAATGAATCCAAAGCCTTCTCTCCGACACCACCTGCGTAGCCATTCGTTGACTTCCACGATTTGACGGTCCCTACCCAGGCCTTTTCCTTCCACGGGGAGGATGGACGAGAACACCACTTGCACCTCAAACTCCTTTATCCTTTTTCCCAGAGCCACGTAGTCCGCAGTGATCCGCTCAAGGTCATTCTTGGCAGTATCATTGGTGCCCACGTGGAGAAGCAGGAAGGGGTAGCGATCCGAGGGCTTGATGAGTCTCGGCAGTCTCTCAATCACATTGTGAATCTTAGCCCCTGGCAAGCAGCAGACTTCTCGGTTTTCCCGGTCAGGGTGGCAGATAGATGACTCAGTCCCCCGGAGGAGAGAGTCCCTGACCACCACCACCCGCCTCCTTCTCTTGGGAGTGGTGGTCGTGGAACCCCCAATCTCAGGACAGTGCATCTCCTGCCTTCTAACCAGTGGAGTCTCCTTCTGCTTTCTCCCCCCAGACATATCATCTGGTCCACTCTCCTCAATGGTACCTGTGGAGAGAACATGAAAGCGGTTAGTTACCTGTGTCTGCGTTGCTGGAACCCGGACATTCCCCCTTCTTCTTCTGGAGGTCACATGTTGCCAAGCTTCCTCACTGGCCTTTTGGCTCCGCTGTGCAACCTGCTCTAAAACTTTAGAGCTTTGTGCCCGTAGAAGCATATCCTGACTTTTGTCCAGAAAATCCTCAGTTTCTCGTATGCAATGCAGGGTCGTTATCTGTTGCTCCAGACCTTCAATCTTCTCTTCCAATATGGATACTAGCTTTCAGTTTGTACAGACAAGGTCGCTTCTGTCCTGCGGAAGAAAGACAAACATGGCACATCCAGTGGAGGTCACAACAGCTGAACCCCTCCCCCCCTTCCATATCACCTTCCTACAATGAGCTTCCTCAGAGAAGTTGGCAAGATGTAAGCCTCACTGGGCTCACTCCAGGCGAACTCCCAGGCAAACTCCTGCTGTGTGCTGTTCTGCTGTTCCCCGCTGCTCAGCTGGTTCGCGAAGCTCTGGCTATTTTTAAACAGCCAGGCTTCCCTGATACAAACAAACAGACAGCCCCAATGCTCACCCCCTGCAGGCTACCAGCCAATCAGGAACTCACTCAGGCTCTCACACTGCCCTCCCAGCAAACACACACTCGGATACTTACTCAGCAAACACGCACTCGGATACTCACCAATCCCAGGCAAACATCAGTCCTTCCATCAGATTCACATACCCACTTCTGAATCCATCCTTCGAGGCCCACTTGTCTGGTGACGTCTCCTTGTGCTGGGCCCTCTGCCCAAAGCCCCACCTTGCTATCCCCAGCTGTTCATTCCGCTCGGCTGCCAGGTTACTTTTGACATGGTCGGCATCCACTATCCTGGCTCTGGCTCTGCAGCTCCTCCCTGTAGCTCAGCCCTGGCTCCCCATAGGCGCAGCTGGTCTGTGTTGACCCAGCTTCCGGTTCTGGTATGCTCCAGCTGCAGCCCCCCAGCTCTGCCTCAGCACCACTGCTCTGCCTCCATCCCAGTTCTGACTCCTCTGGCTCAGTGTTTCTCGCTGCTGCTGCCCTGCCTCCAGCTCAGCTTTCCCAGATTTCTACTGCATTAATAGGCCAAAGTGACTTAAAAACTAACCTAAAAGTAAACTGTTACAAATTATACCTGAGATGACACGCACACAACTGCTGCGAATTACACCTGGTAGGACACGCACAGTTCGAATCTAGGCTGAGGCACAGAAACAAAGTCCACAACTGCAGAGTTCCCAAAAGACACTAAGTTTATTACGCTCGAGCGTGGTTCCCCCCTGCTAGCCAGGAGGGGACCCCGAATACAGATTATACAAAGGTTATATACTTTTTAGCAAAGCATGTTGCCCTTGTGCATCGGAAACCTTAGCCAACAAACAAACCCTTGTTTTATCTACCACCTATTTTTGCTTGGTGCATTTTTTGTGCTAAACCAGTATGTTAATTACACAGCATGGTCCTAAAGCCATGCATCAGTAAATTTTATTATTAGGATGGGAGGTCTCACATCAAAGGCCAGGAGATAGGGAGTTAGGGACTGACAAAAAAACAGATACTGGGAGTCAAGGCAGGCTGGAGACAAGGGGGACGATTTTCACAGGAATGCAGTATCTAAGGAACATGCCTCCTGGTGCATGATGTGCTTGCTTTTAGGCAATGGTGGACCCCAAACCAAAATGGAGTCACATGTGCTAACTTTTCCTTAACAAAACCCATCTCTTTCTTGAAACAAAGGTTTTTTTTTTAATTAACACATTGGCCTGTACATCAAGAAAGATGGATTACAAGCCGTCAGGAACAGTATCACCGATAATGTCACGGCAAACCTGGTGGCTGAACTTTGTGACTTTGTCCTCACCCATAACTATTTCACATTTGGGGATAATGTATACCTTCAAGTCAGCGGCACTGCTATGGGTACCCGCATGGCCCCACAATATGACAACATTTTTATGGCTGACTCAGCTCTCATCCGCTAAGGCCCCTACTCTACTTGCACTACATTGATGACATCTTCATCATCTGGACCCATGGAAAAGAAGTCCTTGAGGAATTCCACCATAATTTCAACAATTTCCATCCCACCATCAACCTCAGCTTGGTCCAGTCCACACAAGAAATCGACTTCCTGGACACTATTGTGCTAATAAGCAATGGTCACATAAACACCACCCTATACCAGAAATCTACTAACTGCTATACTTACCTACATGCCTCCAGCTTTCATCCAGACCACACCACACAATCCATTGTCTACAGCCAAGCTCTACGATACAACTGCATTTTCTCCAATCCCTCAGACAGAGACAAACACCTACAAGATCTCTATCAAGCATTCTTACAATACCCACCTGCTGAAGTGCAAAAACAGATTGACAGAGCCAGAAGAATACCCAGAAGTTACCTACTACACAACAGGCCCAACAAAGAAAATAACAGAACGCCACTAGCCGTCACCTTCAGCCCCCAACTAAAACCTCTCCAACGTATCATCAAGGATCTACAACCTATCCTGAAGGACGACCCATCACTCTCACAAATATTGGGAGACAGGCCAGTCCTTGCCTACAGACAGCCCCCCAACCTGAAGCAAATACTCACCAGCAACCACACACCACATAACATAACCACTAACCCAGGAACCTATCCTTGCAACAAAGCCCGTTGCCAACTGTGCCCATATATCTATTCAGGGGACACCATCATAGGGCCTAATCACATCAGCCACACTATCTGAGGCTCATTAACCTGCACATCCACCAATCTGATATATGCCATCATGTGCCAGCAATGCCCATCTGTCATGTACATTGGCCAAACTGGACAGTATCTACGTCAAAGAATAAATGGACACAAATCAGATGTCAAGAATTATAATATTCATAAACCAGTCGGAGAACACTTCAATCTCTTTGGTCACTTGATTACAGACCTAAAAGTGGCAATCCTTCAACAAAAAACTTCAAAAACAGACTCCAGTGAGAGACTGCTGAATTGGAAATAATTTACAAACTGGATACAATTAACTTAGGCTTGAATAAAGACTGGGAGTGGATGGGTCATTACACAAAGTAAAACTATTTCCCCATGTTTATTCCCCCTCCCCCCCCACCCGACACCACTCCCCCCCCCCTGGCTGTTCCTCAGATGTTCTTGTCAACTGCTGGAAATGACCCACCTTGATTATCACTACAAAACGTTTCCCCCCACCCCCAGCTCTCCTGCTGGTAATAGCTCTCCTTACCTGATCACTCTCCTTACTGTGTGTATGGTAACACCTATTGTTTCATGTTCTCTTTGTACATAAATCTCCCCACTGCATTTTCCACTGAATGCATCCGATGAAGTGAGCTGTAGCTCATGAAAGCTTATGCTCAAATAAATTTGTTAGGCTCTAAGGTGCCACAAGTCCTCCTTTCCTTTATACATTTATTTGGGCATAAGCTTTTGTGGGCTAAAACACACTTCATCAGATGCATGGAGTGGAAAATACAAAGATATATATATACAGAGAACATGAAAACATGGGGTTTGCCATACCAACTCTAATGAGACAAATCAATTAAGGTTGGCTATTATCAGCAGGAAAAAAAAAACCTTTTGTAATGATAATGAAGATGGCCCATTTCAACCAGATGACAAGAAGGTGTGAGTAACAGTAGGGGGAAAAATTAGCATGGGGAACATGTAATGACCCGTTCTGAATAAGAATATTTTCTAAAAGTTCCGATAGTATCTTCTTGTGAAATTTCATTCAACTGCCATGTTGCTAATAGGTAGCAACAACAATGAAAGAGCATACAAGGCAAGTTCACTGAAGTCTTTGTCCTCAGCCGAATCCATGAGTTTGAGAACTTCAACCCCAAACTGCTCAACTTGGTTTTCCTGAACTAATCATAGGCAAAAATCTCCATTGCTGCTTCAACTGTCCAAGGTCTCCACAAACCCATCGCAAAAAATGAGATGTCAGCCAATCTAGGTTGTGCCAAGCTGAGCGTAGTAGAAGGATTTAGTACTGCAAGGGATTCAATCACTTCCACATTTGGTGGCAATCTCTGTTTCAT